>NC_136510.1:103759446-103829446 GCF_053919585.1 Euprymna scolopes | reverse complement strand
TATATATAAATTCAGGCTTGAGATGCTCAAAAGTAGGGACTAATGAATACAACGAGGTTGTTAGATAGTGCTCGATAACAAAAGCAAAATATTTTTATATTATTTATTCAAGGGTAAACAGTTACATTTGGTCTCTACAAACAGCCATCTGTTTCAGTCAATGAGACTTCGTCAGGCGACTTTGAACCATTCGACACCAAAAAAACAATAAAAGTTGCTAGCTTTCTTTTTTTTTAAAGAGCTCGTAACTTTTATTGTTACATACATACATACATACATACATACATACATACATACATACATACATACATACATTTAAACAGACAAGTGAGATTTATATCATAGATAACAAAAACAGCTTATAGCTTATATATTTCTTCCTATCTGTCGAAAATCATTATTAACACAAACAATTGATACAGGACAAACCTAAATACTGTCTTCTTAATTTACATACATACATACATATATATATATATATATATATATATATATATATATATATATATATATATATATATATATATATACAACCACCATAAATTGTATATATGTATATAAATGCGTCGAGTCTCTAGGTCTGTCCACCTCCATTTTAATCTCATATCGTCGGATTTTATCCATTTCTAATAATCATGTATATATATATATATATATATATATATATATATATATATATATATATATATATATATGACAAGCAATAAATATTATTCTTCTTTTATTTTCATAATCTACTTTTCTATATTGCTCTATCTAGTGTATTGAGCTTCCTATTTTCTCGATGCGTTCTAATATAAACATATTTATCTTTGTAAGTTTAATTATATTTCAATTATATATATATATATACTTGTGAGTCACCACTTATCAAGACCCGAAGACCACTCGAGGATAAGGATTATTGAATGTAAGGTGGCAGTGTAGTACTCATTAATGATATAAATTGGGTAGAATTTGATTATTTGTTAGGACGGCTCAATTTTTTTACATTGGATTTAGAAGCTACCATGTTGTATTCAACCGAGAAGCAGGCCAGCGGAACAGTGCTCCACAGGCGTGCAGTTCTCGGAAAGAAGCTTTATTTGTGGAAGCCACTGTTTAGGCACAGGTAGAGAGTGGGTAAATTTTTGATAGTGGTTGTAGCTAGTTGAGTGTTTTTTTGGGGGGGGAAGTTTGGCACAGGAGAATGATAGATTGGAGTTCAGTCGAGCACTTTCCATATTATATATATATATATAATATGGCAAGTGCTCGACTGAACTCCAATCTATATATATATATATATATATATATATATATATATATATATATATATATATATATATATGTGTTTAATAATATAAAAGACTCCAATTGACCTGTGAACAGATGGATGGAAGCATAGATTATATGTGAAAAGGAATCCGGTTATAATTCTCTCCTTGCTATGAAAGACATCAATCAACGTCGAATGTGTGCACGTGGGCGTGTGTTTAGGGTGCCATGTTCAATAAGAACATGCGCCTTTAAACACAAGATCCTTCTGACTCTTTTGACCACCACGCCCCCACCCCACATCCTTCACAGTTCCAGAGTTTCACTAAAACATTTTTATTAGTAATAACAATGGAAGAAAGGGTCATAGATTTAAAGGGGAAAAAATCGGTTTAACAAATGTGAGTAGTAGATATGAGCGTAGAAAATAAATCACGGATAGAAAAAGAAAGATATATTTTATTATGTTAACATTTTGGAGAGGGGAAAACATTAAATTTAAGTCATAATAAACAAATTTGACATACAAATTTAGGGAAACCATGGCACAACGTAAGTTCTAGTCCAAATGTTTAAAAGCAAAAACATTGATAACATCACGAAACCAGAACAGATACTGCACTCTATATGAAGCAGGAGATAATGCTTGGGAAGATCGTCAATTAACATGTATTGCACTACCTTTCTGAAGAAGCAGCAATATCTGTGAGCAGTTTCATGACAACAGACCAGATACTACACTATCCCCAAACGGGGAGATAATGCCTAGAAGGATATTTTTCTTACAGAAAGGAGTCACCACTTATCAAGGCCCGGATGCCACTCGAGGATAAGGGCTAATGAATGCATTGTTAGTAGTGGAAATTTGGTAAATTGGATTACTAAAGGAGAACGGCTCATGAAGAACTTGTTTACATTGAACTTGAAGACAACCATATTGTAGTCAGCCAGAAAGCAGGTAAATGGAACAGAGTTCCACAAGCGTGCAGTTCTGAGAAATAAGCTTTGTTCATGGAATCCACGTTTAGGTTAAGGCACAGATAAAGAATGGGGGAAATTGTTGATAGTGGTTTCAACTAGACGAGTGTTTTTCATGAAAGTTTTACAAGGGGTGTGTCACAAAGCAGATACTATACTATCTTCCTGAAGAGGCAGTAATCCTAAAAGGATGGTTTCATCACA
Source organism: Euprymna scolopes (assembly GCF_053919585.1). Taxonomy (NCBI): domain Eukaryota; kingdom Metazoa; phylum Mollusca; class Cephalopoda; order Sepiida; family Sepiolidae; genus Euprymna; species Euprymna scolopes. Next base: position 103,827,007 of record NC_136510.1, on the reverse strand, counting down.
ACAGAACAGATACTACTACTTATTCGTATTATTTGGATTATTTGCACAATGTATCCTTGAAGTTTCATTGAATTCAGGAAATCTACATGTCGAACTAAGGAATCTGCAAGTAATTTTGAACGGAACCATTTATTTAACCCACGGGGGTAGCATGCTCTTCTTACAACAGTCATGACTGGGCAGAGGTCCTAAGAAATTTGCAATGGTATTTTTGTGTCGCCTCCAGAAGAGTGTAACTTACAACTTAATTTCACCAAGTACTATATCTACTATGCCATGGGTTCTTGCAGACAAGATACATCCGAAAAAGGTCGGAGATTACATCGAACGAAATGTTGTGCAAATAACTGAAGGTGAGAACAGTAGTCAGAAGAATCTAAATAAAAGAAGACCGACGGTAATTCTATTATTTCACATTCAAGCAAGGAAAATTCTGTTTCAAACTTAAACATGAGACCAATAGAAATGCTATTTCAACCTTAAGTATGACAGACCAAAGAAAATGCTAATTAAAACTTAAGCATGGCACAAACTGACTAAAATGCTATTTAAAACTTAAGCATGACAGACCAAAGAAAATGCTATTTAAAACTTAAGCATGACAAACCAAAAAAAATGCTATTTCAAACTTAAGCATGCGAGACCAACAAAAATTCTATTTCAAACTTAAGCATGGCAGACCAACAAAAATGATATTTAAATATTAAGCATGACAAACCAAAGAAAATGCTATTTAAAACTTAAGCATAACAAACCAACAAGAATACTATTTAAATTTTAAGCATGACAAACCAACAAAAATTCTATTTAAAGCTTAAGCATGACAAACCAAAGAAAATGCTACTTAAAACCTAAGTATGACAAACAAAGGAAAATGCGATTTAAAGCTTAAGTATGACAAACCAAAAAAAATGCTATTTCAAGCTTAAGCATGGCAGACCAACAAAAATGCTATTTTCAACTTAAGCATAACAAACAAACCTACAGATCGTTTTATATGAATGTTTAGGCGTGTTTAAAGCGATCCATCAATTCATCCAATGTGCACGTGTCAAACTAATTCATGATGTAAGACTTGATCAAAAAAACAATGAAAGAATTAAACTGTTTCAAAATCGAATTCCCACCCCACCAACTCCTCCTCCTCCTCTTCCTCCGAAACGTAAAAGTAAGGATGCTGATTCTCAGATAGCAAGATGCATTCCTCATCTGAAAATTACAGACACTGGGACGAAAGAGGGGGAGGAGGGGAGCCAAAATAGCCCTTCGTTAACCAATCCAAAACGTTATGTCAGAAACAACAACGATTACAGTGTTTCCAATAAGGAACGGACGGGCACTAAAAGTCTATTTAGCAAACACAATATAAATGCTAATGGTCTGATTACTTAGCATAGAAATTAAGAGCCGTTGTGTTTTTCGTAAAGCTACCACGAACGGAAGATTATAAATACAGGGGAATCTATGGCGTATATCATGAGATAAGCGTGTAGTTGAATGTTATTAGATTGGGTCTAAATGCATTAAATGATTTCCATCAGGGAACACCGGCTCAAATGTTGAGCAAGCAATGGATGCCTTTCCATTAACACGACTTATTTGCAAGCATGTATATGGAAATAAAATTAGACAACGAGTAAAAAGAAGGGGATGGGGGGCAGTGAAAGTAAAGTATAAAACGGAAGTGGCAGCAGAAGGAGAAGAATGTAAGTGGGAGGGGTGTATCAAATTGGATGAACATTGCGAATCAAAATAGAGTCTCCGTACAAAAGTGAAACGCAAAAGCGAGATTCAAGTTGAATTAAATTAAAAGTGAAAGTGAAACTAGAATCAAACTGAGCGCGGGAATAGAACTAAGGATTTAAAGATGAACGCCGAAATTGAACGGAGAAGTGGGGGAGGAAGGAGAAGCGAATTATATGAAAAGTGGAAGGGCAACGAGAAATAGATTCGAAACTAAATTAAGTTTGGAAAGATGGCATCGTAGTATACAAGAGGTGCGCCAGAAGAATAAAGATCCAAATAACGATGATAAGGATAGAAACAGGAATTCCAAGCAAGGTAATAAGAAATAAAAAAATAAAATTAAATCAGAGAAATGAAATCGCTCTAAAGTGAAAGTGAAAGTGAAACTTACATTTCAAAATGAAAGTGAAACTAAAAAACAATGTATACGTTCTGTCAAGATTTTAATTCTATGAAATATTTAATGAGAAATTTTGTTTCATTAAAGGCCATACCTTGAGTAAAACGAGAGGTTGTTTTTGACCAATGATCAAATATTTTAAAACTGAAACAATAGATTTATGATCGCAAATAATAGTAATTTTGTTTATCTAAATTAAATAAAATAATACCTTGCTCTTTTTATTGAGCACTATCATGAAATTCAATAGTTTTTACTTTTTAGATAATATCAACCTTAGAACAAGTACATATATATATATATATATATATATATAATAGAGAAAGATAGTTTTCTTAAAGCATTGCTAGTAAATATATATGGAAGAGTATAAGAAGGCTATAGCAATGCAGGGAACGGGCTGTTTTATTGCCGTGCCGTATGAACAAAAATGGACAAACAAAAGGTCTCATTTGTTTTGTTATTTTATTTAACTTCGTATATCCATTTATTTTTCAAGATAATCACAATACAAATCAGTAAATATGAACTTACTGTTTGAGATAACCGGAATGGTGTAGGTCTTAATATTTTAAGAAATTTCATCTCTTGAAAAAAAAAATGAACAAAAAAATGCCCTTAAAAAAGAAAAATATTGAAATATCGTAAGGCGTAAATGGATCCACCACTCTCTCTCTCTCTCTCTCTCTATATATATATATATATATATATATATATATATATATATATATATATATCTTTCTCTCTTTCTATATATATGTGTGTGTGAGCGTGTGTATGTGATAAAAATAACCAAGATATTATCCTTATATTAGAACCTGTCAAGATAATAAAAATTTCAATACAGATCATTAGATAGATAGAGTAATTGAATAAAAAATAAACAAGAAAACTTCATTATGAAAATAATAACTGAATCCATAAAAATATTTAGTTATTCATCAAATATTCAAACAAGAACTCATAATACTGAAAGATCCTGAACCCAAGAATTTTCAAAGATCGACTCTTTTTATCAGAATCTAAACATCAGTAAAAAAAAAAAAAATGCATCACTGGTTTGCATAAATTTGAAAAATATATATAAAACCTGTGAATTCAAATGCATTTTCGGTAGAATTAAAAAAAAAAGGACGAAGAATTAAATAATTAATGAAGTCACAAAAGAAAAGTCTAGAATCTATATATTAACGCGATAGGAATTATCACCCATACACTGATGATTGCGTAAGCATGACACACTAGTGTTTTTATGTACCTATATGTTAATACTATAGCGTGTGTGTTATTTAGTGTATCACACATCTTTTTTTCCTTCGGAGTGATTGTCGTTTAATTGTTATAACTTTCCATTTATTGTCATAAATAATTTTACCAAGAATTCTTCATAAGTTTTGGTTTCGGTTTTGATTATAGGTGATGGCACTCAAGTCATCTATCTTTTTTTATAAATAATTTTATCAAGAATTGTTCATAAGTTTTTTTTCAGTTTCGGTTATAGGTGATGGTACTCAAGTTTATATATATATATATATATATATATATATATATATATATATATATATATATATATATATAAAGCTGAATGTGTGTGTGTGTGGGTGTGTCTGGTCACGAATAGGCTCCTATATGGTTGACTATTTTAAAAAACTGATTACATATAATGATAGAAGATGTACCGAGACACAGGAATGGGTATGTTTGATCTGGCAGAATGGCGGTTCATTAAAATTGTGGGGTCTGTGTTCGCGCCTAGTCCACAAAGTATGGAAATAAAAAATTTAAAAATTAAAAAAAAAAACGTTTACAAGTGTTTTTGATATAGATGTACATAAGAATACTTTGATAAGTATGTTTTAACTTAAATAGGGATGGTATAATAAAATTGTGGGGTCTGCGTTGGCGCCTGGCCTCCATAGAATGGAAATAGGCACAAACTAAATAAAGACTTTTCATATCTATCTGCGTAAGTATACTTTGATAATTATGTTTCAGTTTGAAGAAATATGGTATAATAAAATTATGGGGTGTTCGTTCGCGTCTGACCTCCATAGAATGGAAATATGTCAACACGTTTAACAAGTTTTTTTAATATAGATCCACAGAATATTGTGATAAGTGTTTCAGTGTGAACAGGTATGGTATAATAAATTATGGGGGTTATCTATTTTATTTTTCTTTCATCATATTTTGCTTTGGTTTTGATACCCCCACATTCAACCCAAATTTACAATCCTTCCTTTTCATAACCTATCATACTTTCATAAATCAAAGTCCATTTTCTGTAGGCTGTTTTTGAACCCAGTCAACGCGGGTACTTTTGCTAGGATATATATATATATATTTTCTTCAAAAGTTTTGGTTTCAGTTCAAGCTGATGCACCCAAGTCATATGGATATAGTCTTTATATTTTTGAAATCACAACTTTATAATATATAAGAATCGATCGAGAATTGACACTAGGATAATATATCCGAAATCTGCATGAATTGAAACATCATATTAAGCGTATTTTAAGATCGGACATTCCTGATAGCTTAGATCAATACTTTTGCAGTTTTAACAAAAGAGCTACAGTAATATCAGGGCATCTCCATTTACGCTGAACATCCACAGAATGCCAACATCAGTACATTACATATGAAAGAATCCACTGCAGAATTTCCACAGGTCCCGTTAGTCGGCATGAATGGATTATAATTAATAATAAATTGAAAATCAAAAAATACTATAAAAATATTCAAAGTCTACGATGTTTCTTTTTGTTTTTTTTTTTGTTTTTTGTTTTTTTTTACTGCTGCTTATTTTCCTATGAAAAGTGACTAGCTTTGAAAATGCATGGATTAAGAATATTTCTTTATTATAATTCTTTGTTTTTAAAAACTGTTTTTTTATCACAAGGTAATTGTTGTTACTGATAATTATAATGGGTCTAATAATAAGCAAACCTCTCGTACGCATACTCACTAGCTGTAAAGATAAGATAACAAATAATAACCAAATGAAGGATCTGCTTAACAAACATAAAATACGCTTAAATATGATATTTTAATTTATCAAGATTTCATATATATTATTATAGAGTCGTGATTTCAAAAGTAAAAAAAAAAAAGTATTTGGGTGCCATCAGCTAGAATAGAAATCAAAAGCAAAACTAGCAAAGCTGGTGACGTTACCACTGTACCAAAGCTGGCGACGTTACCACTGTACCAAAGCTGGCGACGTTACCACTGTACCAAAGCTGGCGACGTTACCACTGTACCAAAGTTACACGCATATGAACTGATTAAAAATAAACTAAGACAAATGCAGAAAATGTATAACGATTTTTTTTTCAATTTTGACCCCTTCTTATCCCTTAAAAACTATTTTAACCGGCTAAAAACGCATAAAAGAACGGTCCATAAAAAACATCCAATCATTTGAGGCCCCTAGCTCTGGTCTGCGATTCTTAGTTTCAGATGAGACAGAGTTTGAAAATATGTAGACAGACCGACAGACATAGCGAGTTTTATAAATTAGATTTTCTGAAAATCGCAAGACTTGAAAAGAAAATTTTAAAAACATAAACACCTCTTCACCCATTTCCCAAATGTTCCTACCACTCTACGTAAAATAAAAAGAAATCCATACGACGCAACATTGCTACAAATAACCGACACGTAAGAATCTATAATAAATTACATTTCATGGAATTAAATTAACAGGATTAGTATGACGTTAAAAATCTAACCAACAAAAAGGACAGTACAAATAAATAAATAAATTAATAAATAAATAAACAAATAAATAAATAAAATAACAATTTCCCGCAATTCATTCGATTTGCCAAACTTTCACAAAAAGACCCATCTATCTACAACCACTGTCAACAATTTCCCCCACTCCCTATCTGTGCCTAAATTCAAACGTAAATCCCATGAAAAAGTATTTTTTCCGAGAACTGCCCGCTTGTAGAACTCTGTTCTACTGGTTTGCTTTCCAGCTGACTACAATATGGTCGTCTTCAAGTCCAATGTAAACAAGTTTTTGTTTAACCATCTCCTTAAATAATCAAATTCTTCACAATTTCTATGCTATTGTCCCGATGACTACTATACACTCATTAACAATTATCCTCGAGTGATCTTCGGGCCTTGATAAGTGGTTATTCCCTTTGCAAAAGAAAGCAATAATAATACTTATTAAAATAAGAAAGGAAATCTTGCTGCAAATAATGACGTTTTGTTGTCATGTAGTCAACTATCGTGTTATTGACACAGTATTTCAGGCGACGCTACTTCCGACCTACTTTCAGGTGCACTTTTAGAACTCTCAGGAACCTTTTTTTATTACAGAGCCAATACTCTATTGATTATTATATTGCACCCAATATTCGAACTGAACGAAATATTTAATATATTGTGTCAGATTGGTATTATTCCGGTATCCATGACTGAGTAAAAGTGTCGGCGTCTCTATACTATTGGGACGAGATTTCGGAAATCGTAAAACCGAATTTCACATGAAAACAATGGTATCTACGTATTCCTCATATTTTTAAGATGATTATATAAAAAGATTCCGAAAATTGATAAGGTAGAAAATAATTTATTAAAGAAAAAAAATAGAATTTGATGAAAACGATCTTAAGACACAGAAGAGTTCAAAAGGGAAGTACTTTTCTTTTTCGATTTGAACAAGATGGCGGCAATTTTTCACCGGCTACCACGATTAAGGGTGTTTTGTTTAATAATTCAGTAATATTCGGGTAATTTCGATTGCATAATTTGGAAGCTACCATTTTAACTTATTAGAATTGACAAAAAAATCAGTTGAAACCATTGTTTTGTTTTTTTTTTTTTTCTGAAAACTCCATTTATCGACTACCAAATCTCATCCCAAAAGTATAGAAGCGCTGAAGTGTCAATTAGTTATTGTTATTTTAGCTTATAGTAAGGATCGACCTTTAATCTCCGGGAGGCCGTCGTTTAGAAGCGATTGGTACTCAACAATTCGACAATATTATCTGTTGTGCAAAGTTACTTTTGGGACAGAAATTTCCCTCTACGTAGTCCAAGTTCGCATATACAATCTTAAACTGAACAAAAGTAATGTATTTCCATACACAGAAACTGTCACAGTTCAAGTATGAGAATCACAGTTAAATTTAAAGTTACAATTCACAGCGAAAGTGAAAGTGAAAATGAAAGTAAAAGCACAAAAAAAAAATTGAGAATTTATACTTTACTAGCAGGGCGCTCGGCGTTGCCCGGTCGTAAAATATGCTGAAATATGATATTTTAATTTATGCAAATTTCGCATTTGTTATTTCAAAGCCAATTCTCCATTAATTATTATATTGTACCCAATATATAGCAATGATTTCAAAGATAAAAAAAGATACATGATTTGAGTGCCATCAGCAAGAACGGAAATTAAAACATAATGATCCAGCTTTAGTTGTTACCGTTTGAGCTGTCGTTAGGTGGATATGAAATAGTTACAAATGAACCAACTTTAATGTATAAATGTATATTTTCGCATGCGTACAAGAGTACTTTAAGTTGACTTACGCCTGCCTAGTTCCATTTTATTTTCAATTTTGACCACTTAGAAGCAACTTTTACCTGTTTATATATATATATATATATATATATATATATATATATATATATATACGTTTTTTTTTATTACCGTTTTTTTTCCTGTTCAGTTACATTTTTGTTTCAGCTACGCGACCGTTTTTTCGCTGTTATGTAGCCTCCTCAGACTTTACAGAAAACCGTTTTCTCCTCAAACGTTTTCTGTAAAGTCTGAGGAGGCTACATAACGGCCAAAAAACGGTCGCGTAGCTGAAACAAAAATGTAACTGTAACTGAACAGAAAAAAAAAACGGTAATAAAAAATAAAACGCATATTTGCTCTACAACAGTATTGAGCACTTTCTTCAGGTTCTTTTTCATTACCAATTTTACTATATATATATATATATATATATATATATATATATATATATATATATATATATATATATATATAAAACAAAAGTCCGCAGAGAATGCAATCATTTGACCTGCTTCAGGCCGCTCTGCAAACTTGCTTCTCAATGGAGGTGCAGTTTGAAAAAATGGAATTATACACACAAACAGTAAGTTTTACATACACACACGCACGCGCGCGCGTGTAGTCTTTTAAAAATTTTATTGTTTTATTTTATGGCTTATCAACACTTTTCGGGCTATTTAATGCCGAGTTCAATAATATTAGAAAAAGTTTTTATGCTTCAAGATTTTGATATCTCCAAATATTTAGTCACGGTGTTTGGTTTGGTTGTTTTGTAAAGGAAAATTGTTGTTTTACTTTTTGACATTGCAGAACATGATTGAGTTTTTTGCAAAGGGAAAGAAAAATAAACAATATAACAGCAATGCCTGATGCATTTTGTGTCTGGTAGCCAGTATCTTCAGACAACCTGATTAGATAGCAAAAGGCTTTCTTTTCTAAACAAAACAGCTTGAAATGTCTCCAGTATAAAAAAGCGCCACCAACATTCTCTTCTACTTTTGTTCTTCGGATTCTATCTCATTTTTCGTCACATACTGGCCTATTAACATTGCCTCGTTGTTAAAAAAAAAAAAAAAAAAAAAATTAAAATTAAAACGCAAGGAAAATGCAGATTTAAAAAGATTTTAATCTTATTTTTTCGCAATTTTATTTATTCGACCCCCTCCCCCCCCAAAAAAAAACCCTTCTCTACCCCCATCCCCCCCGGCTGTTTCCCTTTTACATAGAAATGTGTTTCGGGATTTATTTGTAAGACTTTTACCAAGAAATGTCTAGAAAACACCGGAGGGATAAATTTGGTACAAAGTTGGGGTGGGGGGTGAAGCTGCAAGGTATGAGTTATATATACTGTCATGCTTCAGATGTAGATTTCACGAAGTTGGTTAATTCGATGAGAGTACCCAGAGAAAAGAAAAAAAAGAACGGGGAGTAAGCGGATAGGACTGTTTATTTATATTTTCTTGGCCTCATGCTAAAACCCAGCAGGGAATGGAGTATAAGCAAAGAATAAGTGATTAGAGAGAGAGAGAGAGAGAGAGAGAGAGAGAGAGAGAGAGAGAGAGAGAGAGAGAGGAGAGAGAGAGAGAGAGGGAGAGAGAGAGAGAGAGAGAGAGGGAGAGAGAGAGAGGGAGAGAGAGAGGGGGGTGCATAATGGCAAGTTTTGTATTGGCTTAGTTATTAAAAGATGTTGGAATGAAAATTATATACGAAAAAAAAAACTAGAATATTTGCATAATGGAAAGAAAGGTGAGAATTTAATGAAAAAGGAAATGGATGCATGGAAAAAATTAGTGAACAATATAATAAAAAGATTTTATTGAAGTACGAACAGAATAATGTCGAGGTGAGGGGGGGGGTCATAGTTGTGGTGGGATGGATGAGAAAAACGAATTCGAGGAAGACAAGGAAAGCAAGTTTATAAAAATATGCATCCAGAAAGAATAAGAAAGAAAAGGGAGAGAAAGGGTAAAGAGAAAGAGGAGTAAAAAAAATTAAAATAGATAATAAAATCGTAAAAAAAAGAAAGAGTAAGAAAAAGAAAAAAAAGAAAGAGTAAGAAATGAAAGGAAGAAAAAAGTAAAAAAGAAAAGAGAAAGAAATAATAAAAAAGAAAGAGAAAGAAAGAGTAAAAAATGAAAGGAAAGAAAAAGTAAAAAACAAGAAAAGACAAAGTGCAAAAGAAAAGAACAAGAAAGAAAAAAAATGAACAAAAAAGAAAGAGTAAAAAAGAATAGAAGACAAAGAAAAAGTAAAATAAAAAAGAAAGAAATGTCAAAGAGAAAAAAGAAAGGATAAAAAAAAGAAAGGAAGACAAAGAAAGGGTAAAATTAAAAGGCGAAGGAAAGAATAAAAAAGAAAGGAAGAGAAAGAAAAGTAAAAAAGAAAGAACTATTAAAGACAGAAGAAAGAAAGGTTAAAAAAGTAAAGAAGATAATGAAAGGGTATAAAACAAAAGAGAAAGAAAGAATAAAATAAAACAAGACAATAAAAAAAGAAAAAGTAAAAAAGAAAGGAAGAGAAAGAAAGAGGAATAAAGAATAAAAAAGAAACGAAGAAAAAGAACAGTAAAAAATAAAAAACAAGAAATGAAAAGTGAAAGAGAAAGAAAAAGAAAAAAGAAAGAAATATTAAAGAAAGAAAAATAAAAAAGAAAAAAGAAAAGAAAGAAATATTAAAAAAAGGAAAAGAAAGAATAAAAATGAAAAGAAATAAATATTAAAAAAAAGAAAGAAGAAAAAGAAAAAGAAATATTAAATCAAGAAAAAAAAGAATAAAAAAGAAAAGAAAGAAATATTAAATATTAAAAAAAGAAAGAATAAAAAGAAAAAGAAATATTAAATAAAGAAAAGAATAAAAAAGAAAAAAAAAGAAATATTAAAAAAGAAAAAGAAAGAATAAAAAGAAAAGAAAGAAATATTAAAAAAGAAAAAGAAAGAATAAAAAGAAAAGAAAGAAATATTAAATAAAGAAAAAAAAAGAATAAAAAAGAAAGATATATTAAAAAAGAAAAAGAAAGAATAAAAAGGAAAAAGAAATATTAAAAAAGAAAAAAGAAAAAGAAAAGAAAGAAATATTAAAAAAAGAAAAAAGAAAAAGAAAAGAAAGAAATATTAAAAAAAGAAAAATGAAGAATAAAACAGGAAAATAAATATTAAATAAAGAAACATTAAGAATAAAAAGAAATAAATATTAAAAAAAGGAAAAGAATAAAAAAGAAAGGAATATTAAAAAAAGAAAGAATAAAAAATAAAAGAAAGAAATATTAAAAGAGAAAAAGAAAGAAAAAGAAAAGAAATATTTGAAAAAGAAAAAGAAAGAATAAAAAAAGAAATATAAAAGAAAGAAATATTAAAGAAAGAAAAAAAAGAATAAAAAGAAAAGAAAGAAATATTAAAAAAGAAAAAGACAGAATAAAAAGAAAAGAAATATTAAAAAAGAAAAAGAAAGAATAAAAAAGAAATATTAAAAAAAGAATAAAAAGAAAAGAAAGAAATATTAAAAAAGAAAGAATAAAAAAGAAAAGAAAGAAATATTAAAAAAGAAAAAGAAAGAATAAAAAAAAAATATTAAAAAAGAAAAAGAAAGAATAAAAAAGAAATATTAAAAAAAAGAATAAAAAAGAAAAGAAAGAAATATTTAAAAAAGAAAAAGAAAGAATAAAAAAGAAAGAAATATTAAAAGTGTATGAAATCCTTTTTTATGTTGAATTCAACTGGATCACGTTTAAAAATGTTAAAATATATTTTTTTACAAGAACATTAAATTGCGTGAACTATCATGAATATTATGCAAAGGAATAAATCCTGCCCAAAATATAAAATTTTCAGTTTTCTCATCGTTTTTCCATTTTGATTAATTTCGGTATATTTTGGGACCAATAGTGCAAGACCGCTCGAAATATCCAAAATAAAATATAAGAAATTAAGAATAAACTTCAGATTAATGTTTAGTTTTAAAATATGCAAACGAAGAAATGATTTGCGGCGATTTTAAACGGTGCCTCTTCTTTTATCGTAAACTGAACTCATTAATAAGAAAAAATTAGAATAAAATGGTGAGGTACACCCGAGCTTAAACAAGATATCATTCGATCTGTAGTCGAATGCTCTACAACTGAGCATGTATCTCCAAATGACAATAGTTTTATTTTTTTTAAGAAGAAATTATTTGCTGAGAATTATCTCCCTTGGCCGGTGTAACGTAAAATATTCCTCTGTAAAACTTCTTCTCTTTCTATTTATCTACAATATCTATTTTTAGGATCGGAAGTTTTCGATTTTCGATACTTGTCGGGTGGATTACCATACGAAACCTATCTAAGAACACTACCAGATTTATAAATTACTTTTGTTGAAATTTGTAAAATATATGCTCAGCCGTTTCAGAACCTATCAGGAAAGAACTCACAAGCACAGTGACTTATTAACCAAACTATTGTGTGAATTTAATAAAGTTTACGACATTCAATTTTTTTTTTTTGCAGACTGTTATCCTCATTGTTGTTGTTATTGTTGTTTCACCACGTTTCGACTTACTCATCCTCTGACCTTCGTCAGACGGTTAACTGTGGCGGAATAGGAATTCTTAATCTTGGAACTGTATTACCATTAATTAATGCCTTCCATAGTCGCTGTTGTCTCACTACATCTTTGGCCAACGAATCCTATGGCCTTCTTTGGGTAGGACTGAAACCGCTATCTTCCGACAATACTCAGCAGGAATTCGGTATTTATTCATTAAAAAAAAATAAATGAATACACAAAACGTCTCCCTCAAAGGATCCAAAAGATAAAAATAAATAAAAAATTATATATAATACTATATAGTCTTGAAAATGTTTAGCCTCTAAAACTATATATATATATATATATATATATATATATATATATAGAGAGAGAGAGAGAGAGAGAGAGTAAGAGAGAGAGAGAGAGATGGAAAAGGAACAATCAAGTTATGTGTCTATCAACGTTTTGTCTTTATTGTAAGACTTTTGGATCCATCATCTATAAAATAAATCTCACCTGTCTGTTTAAATGTATGTATGTATGTATGTATGTATGTATGTCTCGCAAAAACTTTCGGCAGAGGCGACGGATTTTCACGAGATCAGTATCATTCTGAAGCTCAACCCTTCGGATGACAACTATCGAAAAATTGGTTAAAAACACTAAATCCTTCACTCTCAACTGAACACTTTTCGACAGGGAGAGGTTGCTTTTTTTTCGATGATAATTTCGGAAGGAATCGCCTCTTTTCGATTGTCTAGCCTTAATTTAAACCTATGCCACTTTCGGTTTAGCGAAAGGCGCAACAGCTAACACATCATGTTTTTGTTTTCACTTTCTTTTCCTCCTTCGCAGTTCGGGTTTGAACCTGCCTGCCTACTACTACTTTTTTTTTTTTTGCGCTCGCAATATTCTTTTTTTTCTTTTTCTTTTTGCTTAACAAACACCCTTACATACACCTCTACTTTCTTTTCTGCCCTCTAATTCTAGTTGATGGCACCCAGGTCATATTTTTTATTTTAAATTTTAAACTCATCAATATATATTGGGTACAATATAAATAATCAATAGTGTATTAATAAATACGAAATCTGCATAAAATAAAATAAAATAAAATTTAGCATATTTTATGACTGGGAAACACCAGGTGGCCTGATGCTTTATATATATATACTAGCAAAAGTACCCGTCGTTGACTGGGTTCAAAAACAGCCTACAGAAAATGGACTCTGATTTATGAAAGTATGATAGGTTATGAAAAGGAAGCGTTGTAAAGAGATAGTTTCGAATTTGGGGGTATCAAAACCAAAGCAAAATATGATGAAAGTAAAAATAAAATAGATAAACCCCATAATTTATTATACTATACCTGTTCACACTGAAACACTTATCACAATATTCTGTGGATCTATATTACAAAACTTTGTTAAACTTTGTGACATATTTCCATTCTATGGAGGTCAAGCACGAACGAACACCCCATAATTTTATTATACCATATTTCTTCAAACTGAAGCATAATTCTCAAAGTAAACTTACGCAGATAGATATGAAAAGTCTTTATTAAAGTTTGTGCCTATTTCCATTCTATGGAGGCCAGGCGCGAACGCAGCCCCCACAATTTTATTATACCATTCCTATTTAAGTTAAAACATACTTATCAAAGTATTCTTATGTACATCTATTTCAAAAACACTTGTAAACGATTTTTTAAAAATTTTTTAATTTTTTATTTCCATACTTTGTGGACCAGGCGCGAATGCAGACACCACAATTTTAATGAACGATCGTTCTGCAGGATCAAACATACCCATTCCTGTGTCTCGATACATCTTCTATCATTATATGTAATCAGTTTTTTAAAATAGTCAACCATATAGGAGCCTATTCGTGACCACACACACATACATTCAGCTTTATATTATAGATATATAAATACATATATATATATATATATATATATATATATATATATATATATATAAGTTCGTGTATATATATATATATATATATATATATATATATATATATATACATACATACATACATAAGGTGTATATATATAAATACATAATATGTATATGTTTATACATATATAAAGTGCATATATATACATACATACATAAAGTGTATATATACATTATATATATATACATTAAGTGTGTGTATATATATATATATATATATATATATATATATATATATATATATATACGTACATAAAGTGTGTGAATATATACACGCATATAAAGTATATGCACATATATATATGTATGTATATAGATATATATCTATATAAAGTTCGTGCGTGTATATATATATATATATATACACACACATAATATGTATATATATATATATATAAAGTGCATATATATATACATACATAAAGTGTATATATACATACATAATATATACATACGTATATATATATGCATTAAGTGTGTATATATATATATACGTCCATAAAGTGTGTGAATATATATATGTATATAAAGTATATGCACATATATATATATACGTCCATAAAGTGTGTGAATATATATATGTATATAAAGTATATGCACACATATATATATATATATATATATATATATATATATATATATATATATATATATATATATATATATAAAGCATATGCCCACACATTTACTGAACGCGTTTATATATTTACCTATGCAAGGATACAATTAAAATTTTTCATTGTTCAGCTTTGGAGAAAAACGGATAAAAAATGTAAAAGTAGAATTTTACGTTAGTTTATGTAAAACGCCGGAAAGTGCCAAACGAAAGTTTGCCGCTTTTTTTATGCACAAATGCTGACCAATTTATGCAATTAAAAATATGTTATTTTCAATTTTTGCAATTAAAACTGTGTTATTTTCAATTTTTGCAATTAAAAATGTGTTATTTTCAATTTTTGCAATTAAAAATATGTTATTTTAAATTTTTGCAATAAAAACTGTGTTATTTTCAAGTTTTGCAATTAAAAACGTGTTATTTTCAATTTTTGCAATTAAAAATGTGTTATTTTCAATTTTTGCAATTAAAAATGTGTTATTTTCAATTTTTGCAATAAAAAATGTGTTATTTTCAATTTTTGCAATTAAAAATGTGTTATTTTCAATTTTTGCAATTAAAAATATGTTATTTTAAATTTTTGCAATAAAGACTGTGTTATTTTCAAGTTTTGCAATTAAAAACGTGTTATTTTCAATTTTTGCAATTAAAAATGTGTTATTTTCAATTTTTGCAATTAAAAATGTGTTATTTTCAATTTTTGCAATAAAAAATGTGTTATTTTCAATTTTTGCAATTAAAAATGTGTTATTTTCAATTTTTGCAATTAAAAATGTGTTATTTTCAATTTTTGCAATTAAAAATGTGTTATTTTCAATTTTTGCAATTAAAAATGTGTTATTTTCAATGGAAAATTAAATGGAAACAATATTCCTTTGTTGTTACAAAGAAAATATCATGAATTATTATTGGTCGTTTTTATTTTCCCAAACTTTAAAGAAATTAAAATTCAAATAAAAATACACTCATTGTAAGGTAAGTTTTATAAATAAATATATATTTTTTAAAATATAATAAACAAATGATAACAAATAAATGTTTTCTTAAATGACGTTGGATGCTGCGATTGCATTGGCTTAGCGTTTTGGTGTTTTTTTGTGTGTTTTATTTAAACCACGGAAAATTACGACGATAGCATGGTCCTTATTCTGCATATGCACCAAAAATTTTGATGTTAATGGTCTTGATGTACGGAATAAAAAGATCTTATTTATGAAGCTTTTAGAAACATCTTTAATTTATTATCCAAAAAAATTTTTGGAAAAATGGCCAGAAACAATCGTATATATAAAAATGTTTTTTTAAAACAAATTTGAAATACTTGAAAGAAATTGAATTTATATTCACACGAATAAACAAGGATCTTAGTATTTTTTTTTTTTTTATTAATCAAAATTGTGCAAAAATTTTCTATATAAAAAAAGGGGGGAAAATGTTTCGTTGTTGGTTAATGCTGCCTATCGCTTTATGTATTAAACATTGGAAATGAACTGATTTAATTCGATTTGTAAATTCGAACTGATAAACAATGACAATCAAAGATGGTTGAATAGCCGGAAAGAACTGGGGTAATTGCTTGCTTGAAATGCCACCAATAATTTAATCACGGGAAGAAGAACTTTTAATGGATCGTCTTAGAAAAGAGGATTTTCTATAAATAGAATGGTCAATGGATTATGGATATCAACCCCCGCACACACACACATGCTTTTTTTTTTTTTTTTTTTGATAATCAATAATTTTCTTTTATTTATTCACCCAAAAATATTATTTATCGATTTATTAAAGTAAAACAATCTATCTGTTAATAAAGATGTACATTATGGATTAATGAGATTTGTTTGTATTGGTGTTGGGACGATTCATCGAAATCGGAATAACATGTACGGTCAAAACATTAACACTGAGGATCAACAATGGGAAAACATGGGTAGGGCTTAATCATTTAAGAGAACGACTAATTACATTTATTTACATTAGACTTGAAACTGACCACATTGTAGTCCGCTGGGAAACAGTCGCATGGTATTGAACAACTCCACAGATAGACACTTCTAGGAAAGAAACATTGCTCACGTAATTTTCGTTTAGTTTTAGGCGCAAATAGAGAGTAAGGAATATTGTTAATAGTTGTTTAATAGTAGGAAGTAAATATCACTCGGTAAATGTTAAATGTAGCGTCCAGAAGGGCGTCTAATACTCTGTAAAACATTTATGATTTATGATCTATGATTGTGTGTGCGTGTGTCTTTGCCATACAAGTGAATCTAATACTTGCGTCAGCCAGACTCGGTTACGGCAACGTGTGACCGGGCAAGTACAGCTAACACACACACACACACACACACACACACACACATATTTTTCTTATTAGTTTATTCAAGCTGTGTATGGAGCCTCCTACCGGATGCCAAACATTCACCTTCTAACTCAGGTATTCTAACCGAGAGATCTTTTTAAGATACTGACCGTCCCTTTAAGTGCAATAGTTTGAATTTCTCTTGCACTTATGTTCATGTGTTCGTTAGGTCAAATTTCAAAATATTACAACATTAACTTGTATCAGAAAAGTGAATTACATAGCACCAACTTACTTTCTACCTTTTGTGCGACATGCCATACTTTGTATCCCATGGATCTTTCTGGAAAAAAAAATTCATATTTTCCATGAATAAAGCACCTTTTGCAATTTACATGCCTACATTAATCCTACACCCATCCCCACGATCCCCCACATCACTGGATCAATGAGGGCATTAAAACTAATTAGAAACTGCAGTGAAACTGCGGAAAGCAGAAGAAAATTAACGAGACGTAGCAATAAGAGCTGGAATACAGTGACCAGCATCCGGACCAAAATAAACGGAGAAAGTAAAATTTTCTTACAATGACTGATCACTGTGACTGACCAACAAGATTGGGTTGGGTGGTGTAACTACCCATCACTACACTCACCACTTCATCCTGTTTCTTTCCCCACTCCCAACTACCCGCACCCCACCCTCTGAGTCATGCCGAGAAGGCTGGGAAGCGGGAGCATCTGGACATGAAAGGACAATGGTCAAGAAATAGGGGACAGGAAGATGGTCTTGAAATTTTGCCATCAAGTATTTGGGAAACGGACAGTGCGGAAAAGAAAAGGAGGGAAACAAAGCGAGTAAGTCCTAGGTTGACCACTTCCACTGGACATGCTGATGAGGTGGTCATCTTGCTGACCAACCAATGATGTCGTGGTTAACTAAGCAGAAGGGAAAGGACTGATACTAGTTGGGATTGATGACCAATTTAATGGTCAGTCAAGCGGGTTGGGTGGGCCCATCAGCTGGACAAAGCATTATGAAGGATTAAATCCATACATTAGGCAGCAGATAAATGTAAAACAATATATTAGAAAAGACGTGTCCGAAAGTCTGAATTCTTGACCAGGAATGGACATTCTTTGTAATTCTCAGCATATACGAAATTAATGAATAGATTTGAATGATAGGATGTATGTATACTGTTAAAAGCAATTCATAATTGTATTTTTGAGTGTTGGCGGTACTGAGGATTGAACCTTCATCTTCCAGAAGAGTGTAACTTTACAGCTGATTTTAACCTAGTACTTTATCCACTACGTCATGGGTTCTTGCAGACAATTCTAGTATGAATTTTAGAACACTTAAACCCATTTTGTTTTTCAGAAAGCCAATCTTACTACTTATTATATATCGCTATTGATTATTACACACACACACATAACACCTCTCTTTCTCTCTCTCTCTCATATATATATATATATATATATATATATATATATATATATATATTATATATAAATCCCACCTATCTGTTTAAATGTATGTATGCATGTATGTATGTATGTATGTATGTATGTATGTATGTATGCCTAAAAATTTCGACAGATTTTCAGAAGATCTGTATCATTTTAAAGCGCGACCCTTTGGACGACAAATATCGAAAAATTGGCTAGAAACATTAATTCCTTCACCCTCAACTTGGTACTTTTCTACAGAAAGGGGTAACAAGAAATCGTTCCTTCATGAAAATTTTGCCAAACACGCATATGCCAAAAACGTTCTTTCTTGAATTAGTTTAAATATTAAAAAAAACAAAACGACCTTACTTCACTCACGCGATCATAGACCAGTCGTTACAGTAGCAGCGTCATTATCTTAAGATTTCACGTTCGATCCAAGATATCAGATTTCTTTTTTTTTCGATTTTTTTAAAGTTTTAATAATGAAACACAGTTATTTATGCCATTTTTGCGTTCGTTTTTTTTTTTTTAATATTTTTCCATCACGTTTGCTGTTTTTTTTTTGTTTTTGTTTTTCCGATTTGTCAAAAAGGTTTTAACATTTACACAGGGTTATTTATGCCATTTCTTTTCGTTCGCTTATTCCTTATTTTGCATTACGTTTGCTGTTTTTTTTTGTTTGTTTTTGTTTCTCTGATTTTAAAAAAAAAGTTATAATATTAAAACAGGGTTATTACGTTCGCTTATTCTTTATTTTCGATTTTGTTTTGATTTACCCCCCCACACACACACACCCACCACACATACAGATATTTCACCACACCCAGGCAACGCCGGGTACCCCGCTACTATTTTATAAAACGTTTGATTTTAATTCAATAAATGTTCAGGTAATTATTATTATTTTTAATTTTGTTTAATTGTGTTAATTTAGTGTGTTTTGTTTTTACCAATTTGCAGGATTTCTTTGAATTCCCCCCCCCCCCCGTTGTGGTTGTTTTCAAAAATGAAAACAAAAAAAATGTCCTCAAAAACCAAATTTGTTTTATTATTCGTTTTTAAATCTTTTACTTTTATTTCTTTTTACACACACACACACACACACACACATTATATATATATATATATATATATATATATATATATATATATATATATATATATATATATATTTGGTTTGCGTCAAGACGTGGTATAAATATGAGATTCCTGAAAATGAAGAACAAGAATACAAGTCTTGGAGAATTTTCTTATCTACAACAAATATTGTTCAAAGTTTATGACCCGACCGACTGCAGACGAGAACTATTTTTCTTTTCTTTTCTTTTTTTTTTTTTTTTTTGTGCTCTTCACCCTAAATAAAACAGTTCCACTGAGTCGAGTACAGAATTGTCTTTTTTTATTTTCTTTCATACAAAAATATTCCTTTTTTTTTTTTTTTTTTTTTGAAATGTTTTTTCGTATCCACTGCCTTCTCCGATATTTTGAGGCTTGTATATTCTTGAGAAGCTCAGGTTTTCTTTGTTTGAGAAATAAAAAAACAAAAACATTCACGTCTTCAAATGACCATGTAAGAAACTATGCCATTCATGTGACGTTTTAAATAGTATTTATGATTAGGTCTGAAATAGTATTTTCATGGATCTGGTACGGTTAAGTTTGAAATAGAATTTCGGTGATCTGTAATGGCTAGATTTGAAATAGCATTTTCCTCAGTCTGTAACAGGTAAGTTTGAAATAGAATTTCTATCAGGATATAACGATTATGTTTGAAATAACATTTCATTAATCTGTTATGTTTCAAGTAGCATTTTCGTCCGTCTGTAACGGTTGGGTTTTGAAATAGCATTTTTGTGTAACGGTTAGGTTCTGAAATAGCATTTTCATATAACGGTTAGGTTTTGAAATAGCATTTTTGTGTAACGGTAAGATTTTGAAATAGCATTTTCGTGTAACGGTTGGGTTTTGAAATAGCATTTTCGTGTAACGGTTGGGTTTTGAAATAGCATTTTCGTGTAACGGTTCGGTTTTGAAATAGCATTTTCGTGTAACGGTTCGGTTTTGAAATAGCATTTTCGTGTAACGGTTGGGTTTTGAAATAGCATTTTCGTGTAACGGTTGGGTTTTGAAATAGCATTTTCGTGTAACGGTTGGGTTTTGAAATAGCATTTTCGTGTAACGGTTGGGTTTTGAAATAGCATTTTCGTGTAACGGTTGGGTTTTGAAATAGCATCTTCGTGTAACGGTTAGGTTTTGAAATAGCATTTTCGTGTAAAGGTTGGCTTGAAATTGCATTTTTATTCATTTGTTACAGTAATGTCATGAAATAGCATTTTCGTCCATCTATAATGATTAGGTTTGAAATAACATTTTTATTGATCTGTTATAATTAAGGTAAATAGCATTTTCGTGTAAAGGTTGGCTTGAAATTGCATTTTTATTCATTTGTTACAGTAATGTCATAAAATAGCATTTTCGTCTATCTATAATGATTAGGTTTGAAATAACATTTTTATTGATCTGTCATAATTAAGGTAAATAGCATTTTCGTAGCTTTGAAAAAGCATTTTAAGATACCTCGACGTTTTGTTTGTTTGTCTGTCTGTCTGTCACACTTCTGTTCAAAATCGCATTTCGATAACGAATATTGTAGAGTGAATGAAAAACCTTTTGTGTTTAAATCCAAAACCAACAGACCTAAATAAATTGTTACAAAATTTAAGCTGTAAAAAGAAAAAAAAAAAACTGGAATAAACGAACATTATAAAAACATCGGACGCGTTGTTTTTTTGTTTTTTTTTCTCTCGGATATTTCAGGATTATATATTTTTGTGGAGGTCAATTTTTTTTTGCCATATATACTTTGTAAGAAAAACAGATAATATGTATTTAGAAGATGTCAGAAAAAAAAAAGCATGATGAAAATAGAAGTAAAAAAATATATATTTTTATATAATCTCAGTACGTCTGTCAGTCAGTCGGAAGATTGGTCAGGGAAAAAACAGGAGTAGGAAGACTTATTTTGTAGTCAGACTCAATAAAAAACGATCTGTTGTAATGGAATTGTGTGTGTGTGTGTGTGTGTGTGTGTGTGTGTGTGTGTGTGTGTATGTACGTATGTAGGGGGCGGCTCTTGAAAATGGTTCAGAATCAAGTTAACCACGTTCCAGGTCTTATAGAATGATCAACAAACAGATATACGTTTTCATTAAAAAAAAACAAAAAAACTAGCAGGGCTATCTGGTGTTATCCAGGGGGAAAAGTGTAACATATTTATAATAAAACTTCCATTTATTTCTCTCTTTCTGTCTTCCGTGTTTTATAGTCTCACACTTCCCAACCCTATTTCTCTCCTCTGCCCAGTCCATTCTTCTCAAGCTGTACAGATGTTAGATTACGGTCGGTGTTCTGGGGTAGTTAACACCCCTATATTCATGACAATATGGATTCGTCTGGTCCTATGTAAGCCAGACATTTCTGCCGGCGAGTGGAAGAGCACACTTGCCGAAGGCCCTCCGGGGCCCAGGCGACAAGATCAAAGTGTAGTATCTGTTCCGGCAGATACTGCACTTAAGATAATTTGTACCAGTCAATGGAGGGGAAACCCTCTATACTGGGACAATTATTATTTTTGGTAACCAGAGTGACCCCTTTTAGGGGAGCTGGTTTTTACCTCACATTAAAAACGGCCTTGTGCCTAATTTGCTCAGTGGGGGAGCAAATAAATACCATCTGTTCCGACAGATACTGCACTTAAGATAATTTGTACCAGTCAATGGAGGGGAAACCCTCTATACTGGGACAATTATTATTTTTGGTAACCAGAGTGACCCCTTTTAGGGGAGCTGGTTTTTACCTCACATTAAAAACGGCCTTGTGCCTAATTTGCTCAGTGGGGGAGCAAATAAACACCATCTGTTCCGACAGATACTGCAAGCAAAGACCAAATGTGGGGGCAACCCCACATGCCTGACCTTTAACCAGCTCCCATTTCCCACCTCTAGGGAGCTGGTCCCCTTTTTGCTTCCCCCTCCCTTCACTCCTCACATTAAAAATTGGCTTTGTGCCTAATTTTCTCGGTGGGGGAGCAAATAAATACCCACTTGCTATTTAATCGCTCATAGTGAACACCAAGACTCTTGCACCTTAATATTATGACCCCTAACCAGGACCACCACAGTCGGGCAATGCCGGGTTTTGTGAATAGCAAACGTAAACAAAGAACCAGCTTGGACATTTCAGATGTTGACCTGAAGATGACGTCAATGGTCAAACAAAGAAACAATGATTGAAATGTGATATTCTCCTGAAGGTTGAAGGTTCAATCCTCAGTGTGGGTGACTGAAAAATATACTTGCGAATTATTTAGGACATCTATCCAGTTATGGCTGATGAAATGAGAGAATGCTAGGATCGTGAGGTAAATACAAGGGTTCCGTTTGAAATTTTGTGCCGATTCCAAAGTTCGACAGAAGAAACATTCCTGAGTTCGACAAGATACACCTGAAGAAGGTCGAAGGTTACATCAACTGAAACGTTGTGAAAATGATACTCAAGATAAGCACAGTAGTCCAAAGAATCCAAATAAAACGAATAGCCATTCCTCATCTCAAAAATATTTTTTTATCTAACACTGTTTGTTGTGGACTTTGTGTAATGCAGAAGTGCCCTTATTTCATTGTTATACATAGTAGTTAGTTTCAGTTTGTGTCTATCCATTACATCTTTGCATCATATAAATTTCTATAAATTCTCTTCTATTTTTCTTTATAGACTAAAAAAAGGCTTGCCTTTTTTCTGTTGTGTTGGTCAATAGAGGGGAAACCCTCTATACTGAGAAAATTATTATTTTTGGTCCAGACCAGAGTGGCCCTTTTGCCTTTTTTGGAGGAAGTGGTTTTCCTCCACATTAAAAACGACCTTGTGTCACATTTTGCTTTTGTGGCGAAGCAAATGAATACTAACTTTACTTTATATATTAGAATAAGAAAAACAAAAGATGTGCAACAGAAATCATTTACAGTTTCATGAAACGTGTGCAAGTAATAGACTAATCAATAAACCTACTCTCAGCCTGAAGGACAGTCTAGATGCAATCTCATAAGAGACTGGATAAGGATCGGACGGCCACATTCATATTGGACATTACATCCATCACGAAAACATCAAATGATTTCTGGCTATTGTGTTTTCTATTGACTATTTAAGGGATCCAAACCTAAACAGCCTTGGGTTCTTTGGAGGTTTAGAGGGATCACATGATTATGAATATTCTCAGCGAGCTACTCTTGGGCGTTCTAGAAGGGGCCAAATTCCCGTTGAGACCAAAAGAGTTTCCCCTTGAGCCGCTCAGAGATGACCACTTATTAAATTGCTGGCGGTTGTCATTGACGAGGTTTTGGACCTTCTGGACAAACTCAGCCGTCCTGACAATGGCTGAATGACCGGGAATAATTCTTTATCTTCATCACGGATGACAGGTCCTCCGAAATAAAAGATGATGATCACCAGCACTGCTGCTGTGTTATGATCATTTTGATTTTAATTTCCTGTGGCAGATTCTGAGCTGCATCGTCGGTGCTGTCACTATGCTTAAAATAGAAATGGAAACTTAAAAATTGCTGCATGACGTATGCGGTGGTTTTCTCTTTATTTAGCCGGTAAATATGTGTTCTCCAACGCATGGCAAATCTATTAATTTTCTATCTATTCAAATTCTACCGTGTTTGAATATATGGTTAAGTGTTAATTTTACTCATTTAGAACTGCTTTAAAGCTTCACCGCTCACTTATTTTGTGACCAAATTTCAAACAATTCTTTATAGTTCATAGGTCACTTTCTCAGGTATATTTTAAAATAAAAATGTTCAATTTTCGTTCATTAATGCAAAAGTTATGATAAAATTACTGATATATATTATTTTAATTGGAATTCATCATTGAAATGAGTATTATTTATTAATTTTTACTTATTGCGGACGATTATCTATCAGCCCTAGCATAGCAAAGAGCATCACTTTTGTTAACTCTATCTATATAGCCCAAATAAGATGGTATGCAAGCGACAATCCCGCTATGATTTATGAAGGTGTTGACGACGAAAAAGTTGCTATGGTAACCAACAGCCACTCAGAAGAAATCATCTCTCACGTTCCTTACTTAATCTGAAGACTTATGAATACCAGTAATTTTATTCATTTTATTTATTGCGGACTATTATCCTCATCTTTTCTTAGTTGTTTTATGATGTTTCGGCCAACTATTCCTCTGGCCTTCATCAGGTGGTAACCGCGACGGGATAGGAACTCTGAATCTCCTGACTGCATTCTCAGCAATTACTACCTTCCATAGTTTTCGTGGTCTCACCACGTTTTGGCCAAGTAAGCCTCTGGCCGGCTTTAAGTAGGATTGAAACCGCTATCTTCTCACCTGGAACGATAGACATTCAACATCTCTATTAAATGCGCCACGGGCCCCAAAGGATGATCAAGGTTGAAATTCATGTTTATTGTATTATCTGATCTTCCATGGTCGGGTCCGCACTGAATGATATCTATTATTTTAATTGGAATTCATCATTGAGATGCGTATTATTTATTAATTTTTATTTATTGCGGACCATTATCCTTATCTAGAGTTCCTATCCGTCGCGGTTACCACCTGACGAAGGCCAGAAGAATAGTTGGCCGAAACGTTGTGAAACAACTAAGAAAAGATGAGGATAATAGTCCGCAATAAATAAAAATTAATAAAATTACTGGTATTCAAAAGTGATGCTCTTTACTATGCTAGGGCTGATATTTTTTTATTTAGTCAATTTAGGAAGTTGGTAATAATTTTTTTATGCATTTGTGACAATGCGTATGATATTGAACACAAAAAAGAAAATATTATTTCAAAGAAGAGTCTGTAAAAATCATGGATTACATACAAAAGGCTAGCATGAAAAGGAATATGGTTAGTATTAAACTTAGAAAAGTAAAAGAGCTAGTTATTAAAACTAGAAAAGAAAAAGACAAGATATTCAAGGTGTGTGTGTGTGTGAGAGAGCGTTTGTATATATATATATATATATATATATATATATATATATGTATATATATATATATAGATATACGTATATATATATATATAATATATATATAATATATATATATATAGATAGATATACGTGTATATATACATATAATATATATATATATATATATATATAGATAGATATACGTGCATATATATATAGATAGATATACGTGTATATATATAATATATATATTATATATATATATATAATATAAAGCTGAATGTCTGTGCGTGTGTGGTCACGAATAGGCTCCTATATAGTTGACTATTTTAAAAAACTGATTACATATAATGATAGATGTATCGAGACACAGGAATGGGTATGTCTGATCCTGCAGAACGGTCGTTCATTAAAATTGTGGGGTCTGCGTTTGCGCCTGGTCCACAAAGTATGGAAATAAAAACTTTAAAAATAAAAAAAAACGTTTACAAGTGTTTTTGATATAGATGTACATAAGAATACTTTGATAAGTATGTTTTAACTTTAATAGGGATGGTATAATAAAATTGTGGGGTCTGCATTCACGCCTGGCCTCCATAGAATGGAAATAGGGGCAAATTTTAATAAAGACTTTTCATATCTATCTGCGTAAGTATACTTTGATGATTATGTTTCAGTTTGAAGAAATATGGTATAATAAATTATTGGGTGTTCGTTCGCACCTGACCTCCATAGAGTGGAAATATGTCACAAAGTTTAACCAGGTTTTTTAATATAGATCCACAGAATATTGTGATAAGTGTTTCACTGTGAACAGGTATGGTATAATTATGGGGTTTACCTATTTTATTTTTACTTTCATCATATTTTGCTTTGGTTTTGATACCCCCAAATTCGAAGCTATCTCTTTACAATGCTTCCTTTTCATAACTTATCATACTTTCATAAATCAGAGTCCATTTTGTGTAGGCTGTTTTTGAACCCAGTCAACGACGGGTACTTTTGCTAGTATATATATATATAGGTTAAAATCATTGATGTTATGTGAGTCAAATGGATATGTTAATTATAAATAATAAATTTACAAATTACTAAGCAGAACATTACTGGCAGAATAGATCTAAACTAATGCGATTTGTAAATACGAATAGATAGGTTGTAGTGACTTTATTTCTATGGCGTAATGTAAGCAAATTATAAAGTATTTGCAGTTTCTCTTCCAATTTTCGGATTTTTTAATCATGTCCAAACGCATTTTATTTCTTTTTGGTGGATTGATTGTTGCTATTTCTTCTGGTGAGTTAAGGGCAAAATAGATTCATTGATTGATATAATAATTAAGTGATTTATTTTGTGCTACGAAACAGATACTGTCAAGAATTGTAAGTGTCAACTGAAATAAAGGAATAAATGGTAAGATGGTCAAAATCATGAAATTTTGAATATAGACTTTTGTCATTCATTCATTATATGCTCTGTAATTACATTGAGCTTCTTGAATAAGGATTGGTATATATAAAAAGGAAATATAAGTGAATAAAAAATATTTCCACACACACACACATATATATATATATATATATATATATATATATATATATATATATATATATATTTGTTGGGATCATTAATTGGAATCAGAATCAGGAATCCAAAAATCGGAAATTTTGTGGGTATCAGAATCGATATCGGAATAAAAAAAAATGTTTGCCTTTTTCCGATGCCAAAAACGATTCTTTTAATTGTTTCATTATTTTTTTTTGCTTTTGTTTAAAACTTAATTTTCCATGACTGGTACTAAATGCATAGTCATATATTATTAAACTACCAGTAAAACTAAAATATCTACTACCCAAAAGTGTATTTTCACGTTTCTGCATATATATGTACATATTACTTACATATATGCAATAATCTGCCCCAGCCAAGAAAAAAACTACCGTATAACAAAATATTTAATAATTTAAAAAGAATCAGAATTGGTAATCATATTGGAATCGGAAACCGTAAACAGAATTGATAATGTTATCGGAATTGGGAAAAATATTGGAATCGTCCCATCACTAATATATATATATATATATATATATATATATATATATAACTGCAAGAATTAAATAAAATATGTTGAAAAAACTTTAACAAGAGCTAAAAGCATATGTTTTTCAGAAACGAAACTAATAACAAAGAAGCGGGTGATAAATAATCGAATTGATGAAACCAAACACTATATAAAAACAGTAGTTTATAAATAGACACATAAATTTGTGGAGAAAAGCACAGATGACAAAGGTAAGAAATTCTTTTTTAAATGACATACCAGATCCAATATAGAAAATATTTTTGTTTGTGTGTTTTGAGGAAGGTTGGGTTTGATCATCACTGGTGAGGAGCCATGATTTAACATACTGTTTTGTCTTTTAATCCCCGAGACAGTGTTTCATGAGAAACAACTGATGAACCCTTTAAGAACATTGGTACTATGGTTTTTTCATGTAAGTAAAATTATTCAGCGATGCAGGAGATTAATTGACTTATTCACAAAATAATGTTTCAACGAAAGATATTTTTTTAAAATAGTTTTAAATGTTATAAAGAAACTTCCAAGACTATATATAAGCTCTGACTGTCATTTAGGCGGTTACCCGTTATTGGGGAGATTATATCTTCGGGCCAAGAATTACCCTTGAAAAGTCTTTGATTATGATGATGGCTGCAGAAATATCTTTTTGATTTGTCGTTTTAAGGCTAAGTTAGATAATACCATAAAACGACAAATTAAAAAAATATTTCTACAGCTGCCATCATCATCATCATCATCATCATCATCATCATCATCATCAGCTAACCTTAACAACAACAAGGATAATAGCAATGCCGCTTCGACCGCCACTACTATAATCCTTATTACATTTCTTACACAACATATGAAGAAATATTGGTATTCGGTAGTTATGAGAATGGTGTCTGTCGTCCTGCGCCGAAACCCTAACCCGCTCAAACCCACAACCCTCAGGGTTTCCCAAGAGAAGGAAGAACAAAAATCTAGAAGTTGGACAATGGCCGAGCCAGCGTGAGAGCATCGGTCACTTACTGATTGTACATACCAAGCGCATGAGAAGTTGTCGATTGGTTTAAGCCGATGCAGGCAGTGCTGCAGACATGAATGATGATGACAGCACTAATGCACACAACGCTGGGTAATTTGGAAGGGTTGGGGGTGTAGGGAACGGTGATGTTGACCATCGGTCAGTGGCTGATGAAGGTCAGCTCTCGTCCAATCGACTCGAAGCCTCACACATCAGCCATCACCTTGTGTACCAGCGTTGCCTTATCTGAAAACTAATGTCCCGTGGGAAATGGCTACTAACTACTGATTTGCTATACTTAAGCCAACAATCTCAAGGTCCTTACTTATATGCAAGGCTTATAGACTTCCTCCCATAATAGGCTTATTATAGAAGTGTATACTTTTAATAAAAACTAAGTATATACTTACTTCCATAATATGTATATAATTAATTCTATGATAGACATACAGTTACTAATAGGGATTTACTTACTGACATGCAAAGCATATATTTACTTCCATAATAGGCATGTATTTACTTCCATAATAGGCATATATTTACTTCTATAACAGTCATATATTTACTTCTATAATAGGCATATATTTACTTCTATAATAGGCATATATTTACTTCTATAATAGGTATACATTGTCTTCTATAATAGGAATATATTTACTTCTATAACAGGAATATATTTACTTCTATAACAGGAATATATATATATATATATATATATATATATATATATATATATAATAGGCATATATTTACTTCTAAAACAGGTACTTCTATAACAGGTATACATTTTCTCTATAATGGGCATATATTTACTTCTATAACAGATATATATATATATATATATATATATATATATATATATATATATATATTACTTCTATAATAGGCATATATTTACTTCTAAAACAGGTATATATATATATATATATATATATACTTCTATAACAGGCATATATTTACTTCTAAAACAGGTATATATATATATATATATACTTCTATAACAGGCATATATTTACTTCTAAAACAGGTATATATATATATATATATATATATATATATATATATATATATATATACTTCTATAACAGGTATACATTTTCTTCTATAATAGGCATATATTTATTTCTATAATTGACAGTACTTATATCTAGAAAAGTGTTTGTTGTGAATGTTTTGCTAGGGGTGGGATAAATTGAAGCTCGGTCGAACACTTGCCATGAAAATAACGAAAGAGCAGAAATAGACTAGCAATATCGTTTCTGTGAGAAAGAGATGGCAGGAAAGAAAAAAGGAGATAACCCACTAGATTTCGAAGCCGATTTTGAACCTTGTCAAGGCTGGAATTTAAATCGATTCCATAACCAAATGTATTTTTCTTCCATTTCATCATGTAATTTAAGATTAATCAAATAGAAATGGAGACAAAATTTTAAAAAATCCAGTCATTTTTTGTTTTTTTTTGTTTTCTAATTTTACTTTAAAATCAAAAAAATATTTTAGGACATTTTTCTTTAATACATAATTTTTACACAATTATATTGTTGACAAATCTTTTTCCTTTTTTTTTTTTTTTTGTATTTCCATAAACGTTTTCACTTTTTATTTCTTTTTTTATAATTTTATGGACATTTTTAATTCTTGTATCGGATAACCTTTGGCAGATATTCTTGTTGCGATCCAGGAAAGATTCAGTTTCCTGTATTATTCAACAAACTTAAATAATATTTACATATTTTCTTTGTGTGTGCAAGGGAGGATGTGTTCATGCCTGCTTTTTTTTCTTATTTTAACCCTTAACTCTCCATCAGAACTAGCCCACTGGCAAAAAAAGGTTCAATCAGTACAAAATAAAGAATTGCACGGAATAAGTGACGGAAAGGATTTTTTTGGATCGATTCGCCAACTTCTTCCTCTTCTTACCGTTAATACTACCACTGCTACTACCACTACTAGTAGAGTACTCTGCACGTCAAAAGTTGTGAAATATTTCAATGTCAATAAAAATAACTTTACCTACAGCTTCGTTTTCACAGAAAAAACGTTGTTAGTCTATCGCTATTTTCATGGCAGGTGCTCGGTTAAGCTTCAATCCATGCTTCCCCTGTCTCCTGTAAAACGTTCACAAAAACGACTCGTCAACTACAGCCACTGTCAATAATTTTTATTTCATTTATGGAGTCCATGGCATTAATAGCGCGGTTGCCGCGCTGCTGGTTTGGACCCAGCTTACTCGTGTTGGGTACGTGCAAAAAGATCAAAGGGTCACACATCAAACTCGGTGACTTGCTTTGACAGAGCTTGCATCACTGTTGTGAGACAGGTCAAGGAGTGTGCTTTGGGTACGAGCAGTTAACGGGAATTACCCCCCAACCCCACAATACACCCATATAACTAGAAACGCACGTGGGGATTTTTGAATTAGGGTCGAGAGTAGAAGAAAGTATACAGTCGATTAGAGTCGAAGTTGGCAGACCAGAAAGATCAGAGTAAAGATGCGTCTTGAAGAGGCTTCATGTTTTGACAAGTTTCTGGGCTTGACCTTTACTCCTGATCTTAAATGGAACACATACATTAAATCCGTTGCCAAGGCCACTGGAAAAATGGTGGGATCCTTGTATCGATCCAGTAGATATCTCACTGCCGATGCAATTCTCTATCTATATAAGAGCCAGGTACGTCCAAGGATGGAGTACTGTTGTCATATCTGGGCAGGAGCTGCTAGAAAGAACTTATTCTGCCTTGATAGAGTTCAAAATAGACTTCGTAGCCTTGTGGGCGATGTCCTTTTCTCTTCCCTGCAACCTCTTTCTCACAGAAGAGATGTTGCGAGTTTGTTTCTGCTTTATTGTTATTTTCATGGCAGGTGCTCGGCTGAGCTCCATTCTGAGTCCCCCCCTCGCCAAACTTTCATAAGAAACACCCGTCTAGCAGAAAACACTATCACTAGTTTCCCCCACTCTTTATCTGTGCCTAAACCTAAGCGTAGATTCCATGAGCAAAGCTTCTTTCTTAGAACTGCACGCCTATGGAATTGTCTTCCGTTTTTCTGCTTTCCAGCTGACTACAATATGGCTGTCTTCAAGTCTAATGTAAACAAGTTTTTGATGAGCCGTTCCATATAAATTAACAAATTTACCGAATCTCCATTACTAACGGTTACTATATTATCCAATTTCTACTGTACACTCTTTAACCTTTATCATCGAGTGGCCTCTTGGCCTTGATAAGTGGTGATTATTATGTAAAAAAAAAAGTCAACAATGCGATCGGTCCCCTCGATTCACTTGTAGACAAAATAAAGAGATCCTTGCCAGAAAATCGGCGTCGTGTTTTCGTCTTAGATGTTCTTTACCGCTCATCGACCAGTGACGGGAAGAATCGATCCCAAAAGACCAAGATAACAGCTGAAAAGCTATGGCGAATTTTGTCGCGTATATATACACACACGCGCGCATAGTTAAAAACTATACACAACTTAAGGGCCCTTAAAAGGAGTTTGACTGCGTGTATACATACACGACTGTATAAATGTATATAAACTGCATATAACTCGTGTATATAATTGAATGGGCAAGATACACGGTGCGAGTTTGAAGAAACACTCACAATATCCACTAAACGATTTTTTAAAAAGGCCATTAGAACACACCCACGCACACGTTAGAGCAAGACGCACATATCCACGGTCACATAGACATTATTATATATTAAAAATTGGAAGACAGAATATATCATTAATTAAAAGACGATGCACAGCACATCATCTATATTTAAGACAAAACACTAATTTTATTAGAACAATCCGTCTGTTGAGCACAATATCATATGGCTGCTTCCCAAGTGACTACAACATTGTCGTTTTCCACTCCAATTTATTTGTTGAGCTGTCCTCGTTAATAGTCGAGTTCTTCTCAATTTCAACCATCATTACAATTTCTCACGGTTTCTGATAATCCTCGTGCATAGCATTTTCTGTATCATTTATCTTTAACGAGACAGGAAACCATTTAGTCAAGAGAATACTACTCGCCCTTTATTTCATGAGTGAACTATTTCTCCCCCAGTAGTCTTAGTCTCTCTTTTTTCAATACACATTTAAAAGTTGTATTCGTATAGCTACACTGATGACAAATCAAGTGATCAAATAGCCACGTATAAAAAGATTTTTTTAGAATGAAAACGTTACAACACCACCTACAAAATTATTATGACCCCCCACACACACACATACACACACACAGATCTACGATATCTGATAAAATAATTTTATAAATACAAATAACATCCTGTGGATAATCTATCAAGTTACGTTGGACACTCGACGACAGGTACTCTGCGGACGTAGTTGAAAACCGACGATCTACATGTAAAGGTAGGCACGGTCACACAGGTCAAAAGTAGAGTAAGCAGACTTTCAGGGCGTGGCACCTATCTCACGGATATTGGGATTGAGAGACACGTAAAGTTTCAGATCAGGCTGTCTATGCGAGTTATGCAGAACACATCACCAATAATGTAATATGCGAAAGGAAAACTTTGCTAATCACCAAGAGTGAAATGCTGACTTATAAGACCTCTGTTCTTTACTTCCACCAATTTATCCTTAATAAGAGAGTTAGCAAATTAGTTAGAAAATATAACAGCCCTCCCATCTCTCTCTCTCTCTCTCTCTCTCTCTCTCTCTCTCTCTCTCTCTCTCTCTCTCTCTCTCTCTCATGTGTGAACTATTTCTCTCCAAAATAAATTTAAAACTAAAACTTACATTTTCCTGTGTATCGCAGCTCGGTACCGCCGGATTTTTAACCTCAGCATCAAAATCAACAAAGTCTAGACTATTCTTGTAATTGCCGTATGTTGCTAGCCCTGTGCAGTTCTAGGAGGTTCACCCTCCCTCGGGCTTTGCCGTCTCCCTTGAGAAGGGGTTAGTTTATTGCTAATCCTCCGAGACGCCCTTACTTGGAAATGCCGACAGGACTACTTAGCCATTTTGTTGTTGTTTTTTTTTTTTTGCAAGCTAGAGTGCTCCAATCCCGCTTTCCTGACACTTATGTCTTATCTTTCTTGCAATGGGGAAGGGGAGATAAATATGTTCGGTGTACCGAAAAATTTAATGCTGAATCAAACATAGATTTTATTGCTTTTTATTTTGTGCCATGTGACTTTTGTTGTTGTTCGTTTTCTGTTTAGGCTTATCTTCTCCGCGGGAGGATCGAAGTGATTCGGAAATATTTTGATTAGGTTTGATGAGGGAGAAACACAGATTTAGACATGGAATAAATACCGAAGCAAGGACGAGAAAGAAAAAAAAAACGGAAATACATTAAAGTACGATGCAAAATGAAAATAACATAAAAAAAAGAAGTTAAACAGTTTATATATATATATATATATATATATATATATATATATATATATATATATATATATATATATATATATATATATATATATATATATATAGCGTTTCGGTTCCGTTTTATAGATATATAAAAAGAAGAAAAAAAAACGGTAAACAGTATTATTTATTTTTATATCTGAATCTTTAAGATTTTTATTTAACATATTTCGTTTCTCATGGCTATTGTTTCAGAAGAATATTTAAGAATCTGGGTTAAAACAAAAAAAGAAAAAAAAAAAAAAGAATAAATCCATGATAGTAAAATTCAAATCAAATTAATCCATTTTATAAGAAATGACTCTATCGCACCGAATCAATTTTCATCATCAGAGACCGATAACGTCAATAAAGAATCTTCGAATGATGCCGACACAAAACAAGACTGATTTGTTCCATTCAAAGCAACGGAAAACATAAAGGAATCTGTGAAATATATTTCTGTTTTTGATTTTTTTTTTTAGATGAGGATTGATTATGCGTGTTAATTGGCCTTTTGGTCAAGATCAAAGTGTAGTATCTGTTCTTCAGATGCTGCACTTCCATTTCTTGTTCTCTTTCGGTGGAGTATCAGTCCTTCACGACTGAGACAATTTTTTATTTTTGTACCTTTTCTCCACGTTAAAAAACGACCCTGGTGTCTAACTCTGTTCTGTGGGGAGGCATAGTAAATAGGTACTAGCAAATATACTCGCGCTTTGTGCGGGACTTTGCTGGATGCTCGAGTACCCGCTTCGTGGGTACCTGAGCACACAGCAAAGCCCCGACCTTAATATTTGATCTTGAAAAATAGTGTGCACTATCCCTAGGTCGGTGACCATCATCATGTCAGGTTTGGTCATCATCGGTCCAGTGGTATATATATATATATATATATATATATATATATATATATATATATATATATATATATATATATAATTATTTTTTTACTATAATAATTAAATACCTACAGACACTAGTGTTTCATCCTTGCGGGAATCTTCAGATTCGAACTCGGCAACACAAGACATCTCCGGCTTGATTAGCAAAGACCGTATCCATTCGGCTACCATTAACCGCGAGGAAATAACGTTGAATTTAAACATTTTTTAAATTTTAAATGTTCTTTACGTCAGTCAGACAATGATCTAATCGTTATACGATGATCTATGCATAAGAGCTAAATTGACCGACTTTAATTCAACTGAAAGTGCTCAACAATAAGAAACAAGTTTCTTAAAGGGGCTGTCATATATATATATATATATATATATATATATATATATATATATATATGTATAGAGAGAGAGAGAGAGAGAGAGAGAGAGAGAGAGAGTCTTTGAAGTTTTTAACCTTTAAAACTATACAAAAAATTATATTTTTTATCATTCGTTAGAAAACCATCCAGTCAGTAAGTCATTTAATCACCTGCAATCACTGCATCAACTCGGTCTCGAATTTACTATAATACTAATATTTTATTTTTTAAGGGATCATCAATTGTTTACCATGAAACACTGTTTCGGGGATTTAAAAACAAAACAGTATATTACATCATGGCTCCCAGCAGTGTTGATCAAACACCACCACCCTTAATCTTAGGAAGAAGACATGTTACAAATATTTGATCCAATTTCCTATTCTTAATTGCAATTACTAACCTTTTCATACTATAAAAATGAATTTCTTACCTGTGTGATTCATCAATTTCCACATTTAAAATGGATATATTTTTTAATTTATCAGTCTTGTATTTATAAGATTAGGATTAATCCATTTAACTACTTATCACCCCCACTATGATTAGTATTTAGTATATTTACATTCTTATTTAAAATTAGATATATAAAGGTTAAAAATATTTTTACATATATGCATTTTTTTTTTTAATATAAATTTATTATATGTAATTATAAATACATTTTATACATTGCTAATATAGTTTTGGATTTCCTTAATTAATATAGTCTGGTTTATTTTAAACGATTCAAAAGCATCAGGATAACGAACAAATGCTTTATTTAACTGTTTAAATATTTTATTTTTATCCCCACCTTGTTTTATCATCCTTATTACTAAGCTAGAAACTGGTGGTATAAAATCTGTTAATTTTAAAGTAACGCGAGCTATTCTCAAAAACTATGACATAATGGTTCCATAAAACATAAAAACAGGGCAGGTGCTATCTTTATCGGGCATACGTACTATTTTAAAGGGGAAAGCGTTTCTTTTATCAAATATTTTATAAAGAAAAATCCCATCCTCAATTTTTATATCTAAATCCAGAAATGTAGCCTGTTGTCCTCTATGTTCACAATTCAATTTTAATTCGTTTGGATATATAAGATGTTTATTTTTTTCGAATTCATCATTATCGTTTATACATATAAGGTCATCTATAAATCTCCTACATCCATGAAAGTTATATGTTTTAGATATATCTGTTTTTAATAGTGATGACATATATATATACTCGAGTCTATGTAAATACAAATTTGCCCAAAATGGTGCAGGATCCAATCCCATTGGGATACCTATCGTTTGGAGTAATATTTTATTTCCTATTTGAAAATAGCATTCTTTAATAAGATGACTTACAAGTAATGTTAAAGTACCTTTAGAAACACTAGTTTTGATATTTTTATTTTTACACCAGAAAGCTTTAGAGTTTGAAAAGTCTATATATTTACCTTTTCCACCTTCAAAAGCCAAATCTACAATATCATTTAATTCTTTTATAAGTTTTTCGTGCGGAATTTTAGTATATAGCGTACTAAAATCATAAGTAGTTATAGATTTTGCTTTTATTCTGGAATTTATTTTATCTAATTTTTCTTTAACTGGTTGTGAATTATTTACTACCCAAAATAGATTTATATTACTATAGAATTTACTTTTCAGGTGAAAATTATTTATTTGATTTATAATTAATTGAAATATTTTAGATATTGCTTTACTTAAAGGTTTAGTTTAAGGTCATATCCAGGACCCATATATTTAAAGCGAGGAGGTATTTGATATATATATATAAATATATATATATATATATATATATATATATATATATATATATATATATATATATATTTAGTAATTTATAAAATATATATGGCGATTAAGCTACACTGAATATTCTGCGTTTCATCCAACTATAGGATTCGTCAGGCTTATGCGCGAATTCTGTCGTTGCTTCTTGTTTTTATATATTTTGAGGATTTCTAGTTGGCCAATCAGCTTTCTAGTATCCACCTCGCCCCTTCCTACCAGCCAATGGGCATGCATTTTATCAAACAAAGGATCTGTTTTAGAACTAGTTTAGTGGTTTTAGGTGGTCGTTCTCCTTTTTTTTTTTTTTTTTTTTTTTTTAAACCCACTAACCTAGTTCTAAAACAGATCCTTTGTTTGATAAAATGCATGCCCATTGGCTGGTAGGAAGGGGCGCGGTGGATACTAGAAAGCTGATTGGCCGACTAGAAATCCTCAACATATATAAAAACAAGAAGCAACGACAGAATTCGCGCATAAGCCTGACGAATCCTATAGTTGGATGAAACGCAGAATATTCAGTGTAGCTTAATCGCCATATATATTTTATAAATTACTAACTAGCTCTACCTACGTATTGAGCACTTTTGAAGTAAATACTTAAAGTTTACGCATAAATCTATACTTTCATATATTAAATTTATGCGAATAAATGAAGTAGTTATATATATATATATATATATATATATATATATATATATATATATAGCCTTTGACCTTTACCTTGGAAAATCATGTGCACCATCCCTAGGTGGGAGACCATTATATTTGGTCATGATTGGTCCAATGGAGAAGGCTGTACGAGAGTTGTACACACACAAGAACGCTAATACTATATATTTATAGACTTGCTTTTTTTTATATTGTTTTCATATTGAGTGTTATTTTTACAACGTTTCGGGCGATGTAACGTCCACCTTCTTCAGATGCAGATGCATCTTATCGAACTTGGGATTCTTATGTCAAACTCGGGAACCAGAACGGAATTTCGGACGGAACCCTTTATTTAATTCATTTTAAGTTTTCTAAAATTCCTGCTAGAATTGTCTGCAGTGATCCATGGCATAGTGGATAAAGTACTTGATAAATTCAATTGTGAGTCACATTCTTCTTGAGGTTAATGGTTCAATCGTCAGTGCGGGTGCTACTCGAAATACTAGGTACGTGCAAAATGAATGCTGATGCTCAAAATGTATAAACATTTTGACCCCACCCTTTTCTTGAAAATTCACCAAAAATCAAGAAATTAAATAATTTTAATGAAATTTTCAGTAATTATCAAATAATAATCACACAGTATGATTCTTTTTACTTAAAAAATGGAAAAATAAAAATAAAAATGTATAAATTTATATTTACTTTTTATGAAAAACTGTAAAAATTCAAAAAATAATTTTAATAATAAATATGATTTTTGTACAAACTGGGTGTTTTTTTTTTTTAATATTTAATTCAATATCTTAAGCCTTTACTAATTATCTTTGAAATAGACCCAGAAAACCTTTACCTTTCAAGGGATTTTTACAACGAATTTATTTAACTTCAAAATTTAACTGAACTTGTCAGTTTCTGAATGTTACCGCGAAAACAGTTTTCATTATAAGTCTTCCTTTTTTTTTTCACGTTAACAAATATTTTTTTTCTTTTGAAAATTAACTTTACTTTCAAATAGAATAAATTTTGAAAATTAATTTTACTTTCAAATAGAATAAAAATGTCATCGGAAACCTACAACAAATTATGATAAACCGGCTTTCAAAACAATGCCCCCCTCCTATTAGTGTTCTGCCATTATTGCACGTACACATCTGAGGCCGTAAATGACAAAGTTCTCTCTGATTCTCTCTCCTCTGATCTTGAGCGTGCAGTACAGTGCGGGAAGAGGTGGCTGGTTAATTTTAATGCATTTAAAACCAAGCTCCTATCATCTTTATATCATCAACGCTCTGTACCCCATCTGGCATCAATTGAAATGGATGGCTCTCGAGCTCCATGTTTTGATAAGCTTTTGGGCTTGACCTTTACTCCTGACCTGAAATGGAACATGTACATCAAGTCAGTTGCCAAGGTCGCTGGAAAAATGGTAGGATCCTTCTACCGATCCAGAAGATACCTCACATAATCATATTTTTTTTTACAAAACAAAGAATTGGCAATTTTTACTTTGCATGAAATTAATTTTTACTTTCCTGCATCGCTGAATCGTTTTACTTACATGAATAAACAATAATACCAATGTTTTTAAAAGGATCATCGGTTGTTTGCCATGAAACACTGTTTCTGGGATTTAAAAACAAAACAGTATATTAAATCATGATTCCCCGGAAGTGTTGATCAAATACCTCCTTCCTTTAAATATATGGGTCCTGGATATGACCTTAAACTATATCCGATAGTGATGTTTTGGGGACTGTAGAGCCACCCTTTGATTACCATTGCTCCCAGGTCCACTCTGACCCGGAGTGGTAGTACCTGTTAGGGTTTCAACTATGGGTTAAATAGAAACTTGAAAATAATTACTTGAAATAGTCTGTAAATAGACTTGAAAAAAAAATATTAAAAACTTTTTCTTCAAAATCACTGGATTTGGCATTAAATAACCTTAAAACGGTTGATATGTCATGAAACAAAAACAACCAACAATTTAAATATATGAACAAAATTATTTTTAATACTGGATCTAGTAGGGTTTTTTTTTTTTTCTCCAGATTAATTTAGGCTTACCAATTCATGTCATTTAAAAAATATATCTTACCTGTGTCATTCGCTCATTTCTCTACAAATTTATGTGTCTATTTACAAACTACAGTTTTTATACAGTGTTTGTTTGGACCCATTTTACTACTTATCACCCTCTTCTTTGTTATTAGTATTATTTTTATATATTTACATTACTGTGTACTCGTGCCATCTCTATAATTATTAGTTAATAATAATAATAATATATATATATATATATATATATTAAATATTAGATTATTAATTATTAGTTAATAATAATAATATATATATATATATATATATATATATATATATATATATATATATATATATATATATATATATATATATATATATATATATGATTGTTGAGCTGGATTAAATCCGACGATATAAATTAAAATGGAGGTGGAAGGACCTGGATACTCAACGTTTTTTTTGTTGTTTTTTTTTTAATATCTACGATATTTTATCTTTTAGACGTAATCCACTACACTATTTTACTCTAATTTAGTTTTTCTCTCATAAAATGTATATATATGTATATATGACATCTAATTTACATAAGGAAAACATGCTGCTCTCCCCCATCATTATATGTAGCCCCAATCCTCCGACTATCTCGTCAATGACCATCCCTATTGAAGAAGCCCGCATAAATCGGGCGAAACGTTGAGTATCCAGGTCCTTCCACCTCCATTTTATTTCATATATATATATATATATAAATATTAGATTATTAATTATTAGTTAATAATAATATATATAAATATATATATATATAAATATTAAATTATTAATTATTAGTTAATAATAATATATATAAATATATATATATATAAATATTAAATTATTAATTATTAGTTAATAATAATATATATAAATATATATATATATATAAATATTAAATTATTAATTATTAGTTAATAATAATATATATATATAAATATTAAATTATTAATTATTAGTTAATAATAATATATATATAAATATTAAATTATTAATTATTAGTTAATAATATATATAAATATGCATATAAATATATATATATATAAATATTAAATTATTGATTACTAAAAATATATAAGAAAATATATATAAAATTAAAAATAATATAAATATTTACAATTTGTTTTTTTTGTTTATTCGTTATACTTCTGTATTTTATTTCCTTTATAATTTAAAAGTTTTGAAGGCGGTTGTCGATTTTGATAAGGGGATGAGAGAAAGTTTTTCTTGAGATTTCAACATAGAGCATCATATTTGTTTTTTTTTAGAAAATAAAGAATTGGTAATTCTTACTTTTGCATGAAATCAATTAAAAAAAAACAATGGAAAATTAAAGAGGCGTATTTTGACTAGAAAAAAAAAAATCGAAATTGGAAATATAATTCCTTATTAAAGAAATTAATTATGAAAAACTATACAGGATTTTCTTTTTGACTTAAAAGATGATCTTGAAAATCAAAAAATGTAAATAAATAAATAAAAATACATTCACATGCAAAAATAAAAGATTTTAAACTATTCGCCCCAATAATCCTACACCATTCAGCAAAAAGAAAAACAAAAAGCTGAAAAATAGGCAATCACACCAATTGCATGTTTCTTATGTTTTAGCATAATAAAGAGAACATTTTGAGATTTAAAAAAAAAATGAAGAAATTGGCCTCTTGAAATAATTGGGTGATCCATTCTTTCGCTTACTTTCTGCTTTTGAGAGTGAAAAAAAAATTTTTATTAACACGAAAGAGTACAAAATGAAATCAATAATTTCCAAAAAATATCTGTAAAGAAGTTTTTTAAATGAAAACATCTTTTCGACCGGATTAAAAAGAAAAAGAAAAAAAATACATATAGAATAATCGGCTTCCACCATTTTGTTTTTCTAGCACAATAGTCACTAAATTCATTAAAGC
This sequence comes from Euprymna scolopes, assembly GCF_053919585.1. NCBI lineage: Eukaryota > Metazoa > Mollusca > Cephalopoda > Sepiida > Sepiolidae > Euprymna > Euprymna scolopes. Next base: position 103,785,293 of record NC_136510.1, on the reverse strand, counting down.
CAAGACTTTTTTAAATTGTTTTTTTTTTTTTTTGAAGAATTTTTTTTTTGAAGAATTTTTTATTCTCATGATTATATTTCCAAAATTCTTTCTTATACTTTTTGGTTTGGATATTTCCACTTTATTTTCTAACATCGCAAAACGAAAAATTCTTTCTTTCTACAGATCTTCAATCAGAATCAAAGAATAAAAAAACAGGTTTAGGGTTAGGGTAAAATCTATGGCAATTGTTATCTTCCCAATTTTCATGCAAAAATAGTTTGTTTCACAGTTCATATGTGCAAATCTGCCCTCTCTCCTCCCGAAATTCCCCACCAAATAACTCCATTTTTTTCTCCCTTAATTATCATTAGCTGTATATTTACATTGTTTACTGGGTCAAATTATCTCCATTATCTTTGACCTTTCTCGCTGCTAATTACCGAAGAACAAGTACCGAAATAAACTTTCTTAAATCGGCCATTGTGCTGCTTCGAAGATTACCTACAAGAGAATGCAACCTACCAAAACTCAATTCCAATAATTAATCTTCTTTTAGTTTTAGGTTGAACATTTTCTGTGAAGACTTCTTCAAGTACTTTAATGAAATATGCTCTGACGAAATCACTGCAGTGGTACCCCACTTTATGCACATACAACCGACACACCCGTCTAACAGCAAAAGCACACCCCTTCACTGTAGAGGTGGGAGATGATGGAAGTCTAGTGTTTGGGTGTCCCAAGTTTGAATCCAGTTTGTTTCACAAAAATCACTTACATTTAGGATGTTGGCAACCTTCATGTGGTCCCTTCCCCCAATGTCATCCCCAATATCTTTCTAGAAAGAATTCTGATTAGAAAAATATCAGAGAAACCAATGTCAACAATATATCTTCGGATTCATATATGATGATGATGACTGTAGGGGTCTCGAGATGCTGGAAAGCCTTCTATCCTAATAGCTTCTTCCTTTGGAGTGCTAAACTTTTTTTTTTATATTATACAGTGACCACTTATCAAGGTCTAGAAGCCACTGAAGGATATGGGTTAATGGGTATCGTAATGGAAATTCTATAATTTATTTTAGAGGATAGCTCTACAAGAACTTGTTCACATTGGACTTGAAAACAACCATGTAATAATCAGTCAGGAAGCAGCTCCATGATATTGTGTTCCATAGTTGAGCAGTTCCAGGAAAAAGCTTTGCTCACAGAATTTTCGCTTAGATTGTACTAACATGCAAAAATTTAAATGTAATGTGAACAGTCATCTCACTTATCTCACAAAGAACTTTGTAGATATGATCGGAAATAGTAGCCACTTACGTCCAAGTGGCAATATGCCTTGTTTGCGGTGAACGTGAGTTAAAAAAAAAAAGAAGCTTAATTCAATACACAGTGTATCATGTAAAATTTATTAATCACTAGATGACCTGTAACTCGATGGGTCAACTTCGGTACTCTGTATGTACATTATTTTATGCATTTAGTACTCCTGGTCTGATTGTAAAGGGTCTTTTTACTGGTCTGGGGAAGAAGTTGAGGAGGGTCACTGCTTATCAAGGCTGAAAGGCCACTTGACGATAAAGGATAATAAGTATCAGTTGACTAGTGAGACACCAATTTGGTGATCAGTAATGGTGGAAATGGGGAGGCTTTAATTATTTAAGATGGCGGCTCAACAAGAACTTATTTACATTAGACTTGAAAACGAGCATGTTATAGTCAGCAACAACCACAGCAACGCCATCATCACAAATAACACAGACAAGATTAATATCAATATTTTTTATATATATAATTTCTATGCAAACTTCATCTTCATCACTTTACAGCACAAAATAATCAATCCCTGGCCTAAAACTAGTAACATCAATTTTCAAACAATTAAAGATGTATTTAACGCCAAACCTCGTCCTCATCATACGTCTACGAACATTCCCTCGCGAGTCTCAGCATCTATAAAATAAACATCTCTGATGTTCTATTAGCCGTGACACTGAGTGGTTAATGACACGGACTGACAAGCTGGGATGCCAAGTTCGAATCCAGTCGGTTCAACAGAATCACTTTCACTTAGAGATGTTGACAATGCTCACCTAGTCTCAAAATTTCTAGAAAGAATTCTAATTAGAGAGATATCCGGGAAACGAATGTCAACAATAATCACCTGCTTCATTGGAAACGAATGAATGATCATCAATAACAACAACAATTATCATCATCAGTTTAATGTGTACCCTGTGTCAGGCGGCTTTTACAAATGTACTTTCAAAGTAATCCCATCCCTGGTTTTTATATATCCCTCTTTCTCTAAAGTTCATCCCTATCATTTCTATGTTTTTCTTAGTCTTAGCCAACTGATATCTCAACTACATCAACCAACCAAAGAATCACAATTCTGAATTTTTGAGATGAGGATTGGTTTTTTATATTATTTGGATTCTACAAACTATTGTTCTCATCTTCAGTGTCATTCGTACAAGGTTTCGGTCGATGTAACCTCCGACCTTCTTCAGGTGTATCTTGTCAAACTCGAGATGCAATTTTCAAATGAAACTCTTTATTTACTTCACGAGGGCAGACTGTCAGACTGGATAGAAGTCCTAAGTAATCTTCAATTGTATCTGTTTTCAGTTGTTGAGGATTGAACCTTCAACCTTCAGGAAAATATCACTTTTCAATCAATTTTTCCAAGTACTCTTTGCAAACAGTTCTAGGAGGAATTTTAGGAGCCTTAAAGCTATTTTATTTTTAGTTGTAAATATCACTATTTATTACTAATTATTACATATACGTTTTTATTACCGTTTTCTATCTGCTTGGTTACATATGTTTCCACTACCAGAATCGAATTAACGATCCAATTGTTTCTTCAGACTTGGCAGATATACTAAATTCCCAATTCTAATTCTTTACAAGTCACTCATTTTTCGACCACATTTCAAACAATTATTACAGTTAATAGATCACCTTCTCAGCTATATTGTGAAATTTCTTTTTTCAATTTTCGTTCAGTTAAACAAAAGTTATTATGAATTTTCTGGTGTTCACAATCGTAAAAATATGTAAGGAGGTGAGCGAAGCTTTTTATGACTGGTTTCCATAGCAACATCATCGCTTCAGCTACTACTGTCGCAGAAAGAGAAGTAACTCGTCCAACAGACAGAATGAAAGGATGAAAGGGAGATAATTGGGAAGATTTTATTGAAAGCAGACAAGTGCCGTATATTGTTATTACATATGTGTATGTTATGTTTATGGGGGCTAAAACAAAAGACTGAAATTAAACAAAGAACAAGTGAATTTATTGGAAGCCTGGAAAAATCATGGATTACAATAAAAAAAAATGCGAGCATGAACAGTAATATGGTTAAGCTTAAACATGGAAAAGTAAAGTACTAGTTGTTAAAACTGGAAAAGAAAAGGGCAAGATATTCTCGTAAAAAATATAAATTTATAACTTAAAATATTGCAGCATTAAGAATTTTTTTAAAAATTCAATTTATAACATTATATAATCAATTCTTAATGCTGCAATATTTTAAGTTATAAATTTATATTTTTTACGAGAATATCTTGTTTTTTCTTTTCCAGTTTTAACAACTAGTACTTTACTTTTCCATGTTTAAGCTTAACCATATTACTTTTCATGCTCGCATTTTTCTATCATAATACACACACACACACACACACACACACACACACATACACACACATTCCACCTTTTGAAATATAATTATCCAAAGACATACGTTTCGTCGATGATAATATTTTAGAAAACATGTTGCTCCTTTTATTTTATATTATTTCTTACATTTTTTATGCAAATCACTCCAAACAAGGCATGAAGCCATTTGATGTAAGGAGCTAACAAGAACGAAAAAAAACAGGATTGCCTGTCTGTCTTAATCTGAAAAAGACAAAGACTATATGTAGGAGGAAAACAATCAGCAAGAAGAGAGTTCTGCAAGTTTCCCCTTCTTGAAACAAAGTCACTGGAATAGGAAGCTGTGTTACAATAAAATAGCAAAACAGCAAATTGATGGAGACTACTAGACTGACGAGCTGAAACAAAGGAAGCAGGGAATAGTTCAGATAATTCTGAAGAACACATTGACCCCCAAAAGTGTTGATATTCCACGAAACAAAACAACTTTTTATGTCTGCACCTGCCAAATTTATTTCTACCATAACAGTTATGCAAAAACATCTGCTTTACTGAAACCCCCACGAGCCAAATATCGGGGTAGCACGTTTAAGTAGGATATTTTCACAAATTGACAGAAACCTTTTAATTACTTCAAACGTTGAATTTCCTTCTCTTTCGTCCAGTCTGACAGATTCCCTCTAACGCATCAAAGATGATTACCGTTTCTTTATTGACCGCTACCCCCCCCTTATCGTCGCCCAGTCTTTAAAAATGAGTGATCTTGAAGAGTCCTTACATTAGAAATACAAGCAAACATTCCAAAAGCAAATTTGTTATTCGATAATTCTTTGCAAATTTGACCAACTCTTTCTGTTCTTTTTAGACATGTACACCTGTCTTCAGTTTGCTATTTGAACTCAGGTTAGAATCAAACGGAAAATATCGGTTCGATAGAAGAGGCAAAGTTACATTCGATCTTTTGAATTTTCTTTCGACTTTGATGACACTTTCCTTGATTTGGTTTTCTTTCTGTACAAATTTGTCAGCATTCTTTGGATTCTTTAAACGACTAGTCTCATTTTTATTGCTATTTTCAGAACATTTCGGATGATCTAACCTCCGACCTTCTTCATGGGCAGTTATTTTTTTTTCACTCTGAAATCTTTGTTTCAAATTTGGACACTTCTATGGAATTTCAAACCAGACTCTTTATTCATGTAGATGTAATTTATCAACTTTTTCTTGGGCATCTTTTCAAACTTGGAAATCTTTGCAAGAATAACACCCAAGATGAGAACAGTAGTCCGAAAAATACAAATAATACATATTATTCATCCTTATCTAAAAAAAAATTTTTTAAAAAACGAAGAAATATTGAAAATCTTTGCTTCAAACTATTGGAATATGAAGTTGTATTACAAAACAACGAATCGATGAAGACTACTAGACCCACGAATTAAACGAGCTGAAACAAAGGAAGCAGGGAATAGATCAGACAATTCTGAAGAACATATACCATAATAGTATTTGAAAAAAAAAAAACTGAGACTAGCAACATCACGTCTGGTCTGTGAGAGTGTGCAGAAAAGAAAAAAGAGTGAGGCGAATCAAATTACAGATACTTTCCTTATATGGACATTATTCCAAATTCTAAAAAACGAAGAAATATTTAAAATTTTTGTTTCAAACTCGGGAATTTTTCAAACCAAATTCTTTACTTACTTCTTGAGTGTAGATTGTTCTCGTTCCGTCAGCTATAACCAGGTAAAAGTGTAAATTAATTATTAGGTGATTCTTTATAAGCATCACCTGTAGTAAGGATTGAACCTTCAACCTACAGAACACTGTGAATCATTTTGTTTTTCTAATTTTTTTCCCATTACATTCTCTTTTAGAGCAAGCAGTTTGGTTGCATTGTTTTACGGCATATCGATCCTTTTTGGGGGCAATTTAATACTGAATCTAGTGATTAAAAAAAAGTTTATGTTTCAACTTTATGTCGTCAAATATTTATTTATGATGTTTGGTTTGGTTGTTTTGTTTTCTCCCATAACAACCCAGTTTTAGATTATTACATGCTGAATCCAGTAATTTGTAATTTAGAAAAGGTTTTTATGTGCCCATTCTTTATATGTTTTAATATTTATTCATAGTGTTTGATTTGGTTGTTTTGTAAAAGAAAATTGTTTATTAATTTATTTTATTGCGGACTATTATCCTCATCCTTCTGAGATGTTGTTTCATGACGTTTCGGTCAACTATTCCTTTGCCTTCGGTTCCAGGTGAGAACTGTCTGAAGATAGCAGTTCCAATCCTACCTAAAGCCGGCCAAAGGCTGACTTGGATAAAAACATGGTGAGACGACAACTATGGATGGCAGTGATTGCTGAAAATGCAATAAGGAGATTCGGAGTTCCTATCCCATCGCGGTTACCACCTGACGAAGGCCAGAGAAATAGTTGGCCGAAACATCATGAAACAGCATCTCAGAAGGATGAGGATAATAGTTCGCAATAAATAAATAAATAATACTCATCTCAATAATGAATTCCAATTAAATAATATAAGGAAATTGTTTTTGTTTTTCACTTTGCAGAACATGATTGAGTTTTGCAAGGGGAAAAGAAAAAAAAAACAATAACATCAATGTTTGGTGCATTTTAGGTCAAGAAGCCAATATCTTGAGACAGTCTGAGCTGGTAGCAGATTAAGCAGAAAAATTAGTGTCGAGAAAGATAAACTTTGGTATGGTAGTCATGGTGATGGGGTTGAACACCTTAGATGGCTTTTTTTATTTTTGAGATAAGGATTGATTATTTGGATTTTTCGGATTGCTGTTCTAATCTTGACTATTATTTCCACAATGTTTCGGACAATACAACCTCTAACCTTCTTCAGGTGTATCATGTCGAACTCGGGAATCTTTCGAACATAAATCTCTATTTAATCCATGGGTGTAGCATGCTCTTGTTCCGTCAGCCATGATTGGGTAGAAATCATAAGCCATCCACAATTGTATTTTGAGTGTCACCCGCACTGAGGATTGAACTTTTAATATTTAGAAGAGTGTAACTTGACAATTGAAATTTACTTAGTACTTATTCACTTCTAAGTGACATTCTTCTGTAGGTTGAAGGTTCAATCCTCAGTGCGGGCGATACTCAGAGTGTAATTGCAAATTACTTAAGACTTCTATGCGGTCATGGCTGACGGAACGACAGCATGCTACCCTTATGAAAGTAGTGAAGGATTCCAGTCGAAATTATGTACAGATTTGCGAGTTTTACAGAAAGATTCCAAAGTTCAACAGAAAATTCCCGAGTTTGATCGAAATATTCCCGAGTTTGATACGATATACCCGAAGAAGGTCGCAGGTGACATCGACTGAAAAATAACACATGATAAAAACAGTAGTTCGAAGAATCCACATATTACGCATAATCAAGCTTCATCTAAAAAATTCATAAATACATTTCCTTTTTTTTTCTTTTCTTCTTCTTCCCTTCATTCTTTTTCTCAATCTTCATCCGTTTATATTTCGGCATTCTTTCATTCCATGTCCTTCTTCGATTTCCCTTCCATTCGATTCGCGACAAATAATTTTGCCTTTCATGTTTTCAAGAGATCTACAGGCAATTTGAAGAATCCCAACATTAAGAATGGCAACACAAAGAATTTTCGATCAACTAAATTATTGAAATAATTGCAAAGATTTACAAGTGCCAAGAAGCATCCCCCATACTCACCCACCCACCCACCCACATTTGTTATTCTTTTTTTTTTTTTTTTTTTTTTTTTTTAAGAGTTGATATTGCGTCGGTGATTATGGTGGGGTGTCTTGTCCTTTATCTTGTACCTTTATTCCTCTCCAATTTCTTGCAATATTCGTTCTTCTCAATAAATGGCGTATTAAAAGAAAGAACATCATTCATATATATATATATATATATATATATATATATATATATATATACACACACACACACACACACACACACACACACACACACACACACAATGCATAAACCGACGGGGAATAAATGTCAGAATCCAAAACTGAAATGAAATTGCTCTTTCACCCTTTAAGAACACGTTTAAATGATTTAATGCAATAAGAAAAAAAATAAATAATAAATAATCAACTCCAACCCGCTCAAAGAACTCTTTGAATGTGTTCCTATTTTCGTGCTTAGAGGATTTTCTAACAAAAGCAAAACCATTACAGAAAAGTCCTTGCAAAACGTTTGCAGTAGGAAGGAAGCTATTGCTATTGTTAAAAGCTGTTGACCCTAAGACCAACGGCTATTTGTTTTGTTTTGTTTTACTGTTTAAGGGTTTGAAGAAGAAGAAGAAGAAGAAGAAGAAGAAGAAGAAGAAGAAGAAGAAGAAGAAGAAGAAGAAGAAGAAGAAGAAGAAGAAGGGGGTAAAAAGAAGAGGTACAAAAAAAAAGAAAAATACGACGAAGAATAAAAAATGAAAAGTAAAAGAAGAAATGACGCGGAAAAGATGAAGAAAAATAAACGCAGAAAAACAAAAAAAGACGAACAAAGACAAAGGAAAAAAGACAAAGAAAGAAGGACATCGAAGAAAAAAGACAAAAAAGGAAAAAGGTTAAAAAAAAAAAAGACAAAGAAAAACAAAAAAGACGAAGAAAAACAAAAAAGACGAAAAATAGACGAAGACATACGAAGGAAGAAAGACAACGAAGGAAAAAAACGAAAAAGGAAAAAAGAAAAAAAAGAAAAGGAAAAAAAGAAAAAAGAAAAAGACGAAAAAAAACAAAAAAAAAGATGAAGAAAAAACAAAAACAGAAAAGGCGGAGAAGAAAAAAAAACAAAGAAAAAAGATGAAGAAAAAAAGATGAAGAAGAAAAAGAAAAGGAAAACAAATGAAAATTAAGAAAAGACGAAAGAAAATCAAAAATGAAAGAAAAAATACTACAAAGAAAAAAGACGACGGAAAAGGCAAAGCAGAGAAACAAAAAAAAACTATGAAGAAAAAAGAAGTCGAAAAAGTAAAAAGAGGACGAAAAAGAAAAGGAGAAGGAGAAAAAGAAAAAAATGTTTTATTTTACATTGAACAATATTTAGCTTGGGACAAAAGGTTCTTGCGGATTTGATCACAACAGTTTTTTCATCAATTCGTATATTATTTGCATATTTTTATTTATTTTACAACTTTGTATCTCTATGAGGCACTAGCAGTTCCTCCCGGCTTCGTTAGGGCCCTATGTACTGTTCATAACTTTACTTTCCTATGTATATATTATAGAGAGTGAATATGTACGGTAATGCCTTTCTATATGATAATCTTCCTTAGCTACCCATAGAGAAAAGGTGGTAGGGACCGTCGGGTTAGGGTTAGACGTCAATTTTTTTTTAAACTTTGACCCCAATTTTGACCCCTTAACATTTATTGTTTTAGGCTCAAATAGAATTGTAAAGTTAGATCCCTGTCCAAGTAATCTATATGTAAAATTTCAAGTGTTTAGACCCAAAATTGGTGGAGGAGTTTGGTATACTTTTCAAAAGTCAAACCGTTGAACTTTGACCCCTTAACAGCAAAATTTCTGGCCGAAAACCGATTAAAAAGATTTTCCCAAATCTCAATACCCCTTATGTCAAATTTCGAGTCTGTAGGTAGGGAAATGTAGACAGACAGACAAACATTTTCACTTTATAGATATATAGATATAGACTCTTAGTCCGTCACAGTTAGAAATAGAATGTTGGTCTGTCTTTAAAAATAAAGTTTAAAATGGTACTTTCATGAATCTGTAAGATTAAAGTCTGGAATAAAGGTTTTTGTCATTAGTCTGTCATGCTGAAGGTTTAAATAGCATTTTTCGATACGCCCAGTTAACTCTATAAAAGGATACGTCCATCCAATTTCAGTCGGCCAGTCTAATGTACTTATCTAAGATGCGTCCCAGTATCTATATAAGAAACTGTATACGTTGGTCTGTCACACTTCAGTTTGAAGTAAAGGTTCTTGTTCAGAATAGTCGACTGTATTAACAACAAGAAAAAAAATCTCTATGATACACGTACCCGTGAACTAAAAAAATATCATATTCCAAAAATCATGTAATTGATCAACTAGTTTTATTTTTAAAAATGAAAAGCAATCTTTTAAGCGTCTCCTTCCGGATCCCTACTTTCCCAACTGTACTGACATGCAGAAGTTCAAGTGTAACGTGAACCGACATCTTGCTACCCAACTCCCTACACAGTACTCCTGATGATTATGTACCTGATAGTAGCCCTCTACAACAAAGTGGCAATGTGTCTTGTTTGGGGTGAAAATGCAATAATAAAAATACGTAGGCATTACAGCATAAATCTCGTGAATTTGAATAATCAAGTTATCTCCTTTTGTTTTTAGGTTGTTTTCAAAATGGCGGACAAAACAGCCGCTCCTCTGTTACTCATGAAATTTTCTTATTTAAAAAATAAAACTAGTTGATCAATTTACGTGAATTTTGGAATATGATATTTTCGTTTCGTCACGAGTACGTACATCATAGCGATGTTTCTTTATTTGTTTCCTATTATATAAGCCTCAGTCGAACGTGTGTTTATGAGTATGTATGTCAGTGTGTTTGTATGTCCGCTAAAAACTTTTGTCATCTGCATCGAACCGACATGAACCTGGTATCGTTAGAAAGAGCGATCTCTTAGACACATAATATCGAAAAATTAGAAAAAAAAGAAAAAAATCGTGGATCATTTTGCGTGGAAATGTCATTTTATTTAAAGAGGGTCAAGTAACAATCTTGGTTTCGACGCTGTTTGTTAGTCACGCATGCACGAACTGTCGTTTCGTTGTTTTATTTTAAAAAAGCCAAATTTGCAACGTGATAACATCGGTGTTGTCTTGATCCAAGCGATAATGTGTTCGCTTACGAACTAAACTTTTACAAGTTCACGTCCACCACGCGGCATTTGTTTTTTCAATAACGTTTTCTCCTTCCTATCCTTTAAAATTCTCAACTTTCTTACGTCTGCCCATCACGCGGCTTTTTTTTCTTTCTTTTAATGACACGATAAGATGGCACCCAATTCCCGCTTTTTTTTTTTTTTCATTTCTTTTTTTTTTTTTTTTTTTAAATTGACTCTTAAAATATCATATATAACCGTATTTTACGACCGGGCTACACCAACCCCCTTCCACCTCGCTAGTTTAATATAAGGGGAATTCTGGACAAAAAACGAAATAGATTTGTTATTGATAAACAAATCGTGAGTATGTTTATTTGTTTGTCTTTGTTAAGACTTACAGAAAATTAAGAAAGTAGTTCTTGGAGGCTTTTGCAAAAAAAAAAAAAAAAAAAAAAAAAAAAGAAATCAACATTTGAATGCAGAAAGAGCATACCGGCTGCCACAAGTTGCAAAATGAAGATTTACGTTTTCCTTTCATTTCGCGGATTTGGTGACAGGCATGGGATAAAAGGGAAAGATTGGAACAATAATTAACCGGAAATGGAAGAATAGAGGAGTAAAGCAAAGAATTCCATAATTTATCTAACAAGTAGGATTTAAATTGTTCATCTTTTTGATCGATGAATACTATTACTCATTTAGATAAACACATTTTAGACATAATTTTATAGTTTGCTTAAACCATTGTGCGTAGCGTGAAAGGGTCGTGTTTGGGTGCTATAACAATGCAGTTTGTAGGAATGGTCTATATCAGGGTTTCCCAAAGTGAGCTCCACAGAGCCCTGGGGCTCCGTGAGCGAGGCTGAGGAACTCCGGAAGCCTTTTCTTAAACAGGATCAAATACATTATATGGAAAAATTAAATGGCTGCAGACATTTAATTTTTAATTTTTTTTATTTCTATTTTTTTTTTTTTTTTTTTACTGGAAACAAATATGATACATAACTACAGGTGTAAAGAGTTTCAGGATGGTTCATGAAAAAGTAAATATCATAATACAAAAATAAATTAACAAAAAAAATGCAATAATCTTAGATTAATACAAAACAAAAGAAATGGTTCTAAAATCGAAAATATAATAAAATCACGAACAGGAACAACTAATGAACAAGTAAGGAAAAACTAATGAACAAGTATAAGTTAAAATTTGATTATTAATGTTTTTTCATATTTATTTTAGAAATTATCTTGTTAATGCTACGTGAAAAACCTTTGCCCTGTTCAGGAGCTCCACGGTATCTTAACGTTTGGAAAATCCTGGTCTACATAGTAAAGAATAAAGACAATATTGAAGAAATTTCAATAATTTTTAGTCATACATATTTACTAGCAGAGTTTGTGTACACAGACGGGGCCTCCTTTTGTTTGAGTCGGCTCCCGGAAGTAACTACTGCAACGTTGTACACTTTTACACAACACGTTGTGGTCTCTGTCGCAAAGTGGACAAAGAATAGAAAAGAACTTTAACTCATTTTTTTTTTTGTAACGATGACATTTATTTCCTTATTGTTACGGCTGTGACGTCATCCACGTGATTGTCTCTTCGAGTGCTATTCACGCCTCTCACGTGATCTCGAACGTTATCTTGTTGCGTGCTCTATGTCTCTCTCGTAATCGTCGTCTTTCTTTTTTTATAATCTTTTTTCTTACCTGTGACGTCATTTCACGTGCATCTGCATACAGGCGTTCGTGTTATATTACACAACCAGCCATCAGTCCCACAACTGAGGTTTACATCGTGTTTATCAAATTCACAGTCTTACGCCAGAAACTGGCGAAAGAATATGCAAACCAGCTCGCATACTGTCCTCAACTGTCGCAAACCAAAGACTGTCTATAAACCTTTCTCAACTGTTGTAAACTATGATAAACTCTAGCAAAACTCATCGCTATTTCTAAAACCAAATTTTTTTTTTACATAGGAGTCACTACTTATCAAGGCGCAGAGGCCACGCAAGGATAAGGGTTAAAAGTGTACAGTATCAGAATCATAATAATCGTTAGTAGTGGAAATTCAGTAAATTTGTTAACTTAAGCGGAACGGCTCATCAAAAACTTGTTTACATTGGACTTGAAAACGGCCATATTGTAATCAGCTGGAAAGCAGGTAAACGGAAGACAGTTCCACAGGCGTGCAGATCTAAAAAAGAAACTTTATTCATGGAATCTACGTTTAGGTTTAGGCACAGATAAAGAGTAGGGGAACTCAAAAATATATTGACTGTTCCCTTGTTCCTATCATTGCAACATCTTTATTAGCAACCCCATTTTAGCTTTATTTTGTATTCCTTTGTAAACAACTTCCTATCCATTGTACTGCTGATAAACTTATTTTCTCTTTTTTTTTTAAATATTTTTTTTAATCCACTTCTTTTTTAATTCCTAACACTTTTTTTTTTTTTTTTGGTGGGACGACGACAATATCACAGATCACGGCTACTCCAAAAATGTAATTTGTGAAAGCAGGAAATAGTTGTTGCTCCTGATAGTAGCCCCCTACACCAAAGTGGTAATTTGCCTTGTTTGGGGTGAAAATGTAATAAAAAAAAAAAATTTCGTTTGCTGTAGTTACCGATGACTGTTATCCGATGGGCCTATATTAGAAATGAATTGCTAATAAACCTGCTACTAGTCTCTCACTCCTAGACAAGGTCCAAAAGAGAGTCGCCAATCTAACAGGTCCTGAACTGGCATCTAAGCTTCAGCCTCTGTCCCATCGACGAAATGTTGCATCCCTCTGCCTGTTCTACAAGTACTTTAATGGAGAATGTTCTGACGAACTGCAAGTACTTGTACCCCCTCGATGTAAATACCCCCAACAGACCCGCCAAGCAGCTAAATCCCACCCAAACACAGTAGAGATCCCTAGATGCAAGAGAGCCTTCTACTCCAGTAGTTTCTTCCCCAGAACCACTAGACTTTGGAACTCCCTTCCGGGACCCTGCTCCCTCAACTGTACTGACATGCAGAAGTTCAAGTGTAACGTGAATCGACATTTTGCTGCCCAACTCCCTAAATAGTACCGCTGTAGCTTATCTCCCTGATAGTAGCCCCCTACATCAAAGTGGCGATGTGCCTTGTTTGGGGTGAAAATGTTATAAAAAAAAAAGTTTTTTAAAAATGGTTAGTATTGAATGTGGTTGGTATACAAGAAAAACATCAAACAATGTTGGTCAGTTAAATATAAACAAAGAGAGATGAAGACGGAGAGTTGAGAAAGAGGTTGGGATTATCGTGTCCGAACGGGAATCAACGGTCCAACTTGGACAGTCGACTTTGGAGATGATTTGGGGGAGGTTCTCACTCTCGATCCATTAAGAAATGAGAAAGCCATATAAAACACAATGGAAAGCAGAGATGGTGGATTTGAGACAGAGACGAAAAGAACCTATGAGAACTTAGCAGATAATTACTTTCAGATTCAACAGTAAGTGGTCCTAAAGAAATTAACGAACAAAGTCAGGAGACGGGGCAAGGGGGTTAATCCCAAAGAAATAAAAAGTCTTCACAACATGTAGGTACTTGCAACCGAAACAATCATAACATAAAAATGAATCTTTTGCAAGAGCTTAACTTGTTTTGGAAATTTGTTTTTGTTTTCTTTGTCTGTGAAATGAAACATCTGGGTGATCTAAATAAAATCATGTTTTTGTTTTTTTTTGAGATACGGATTAATTTTTCATATTATTTGGACTATTGTTCTCAACTTAACTGTTATTTTCACAACTTTTCGGTCGATGTAACCTCCGACCTTCTTCAAGAGTATCTGAAACTGTAGAACTCGGGAATCTGGACAGAATTTACATGAAGTAAACAAAAGGTTCTGTTCAAAATATATTTTTCTCCATTTTTTTTATGTTATAAATAATATAAAATTGATAAAATTGTTGTCGCCAAAAAATATTATCGAAAGATTCTAAAAATAATGAAAAAAAAAAAATTCTGTATACGTTTCTGAAATTTTTTTGAGATGAGGATTGATTATTCATATTATTTGCATTCTCACCTTAAGTGTTATTTTCACAACGTTTCGGTCGATGTAACCTCCGACCTTTTTCAGGTGTATCTAGCAAAACTCCGGAATTTACATGGAATTTATTTAATCCATGTATATATTTATTTACCAACATAATGGGCCACACAAGATCGTAAGTATTGTAAATTTTCTAAACACCACCTCCCTTAATCACAAGAACAAAAGAAAATTGCTTCCAGATAATGGATCTAGTTTCCTGGTCCACATTATATATATATATATATATATATATATATATATATATATATATATATATATATATATATATATACACACACACACACACACACACACACAGGGTGTCCCAAAAGAAGCTGATGGTTAAAAAAAAAAAACAAAAAAAACCTCAAAACTTTCTTAATTTTATATGTTTTTCGTTTATTTTTTAAGATCATTTAGAGTAACCCTTCCAAGGGTATGCTGAGTCGTTACACTAACGAGGAGCATATATTTATCGTAGAATCGTATTTTCGGTTGAATGAGTCAATATCAGAAACTCAAAGAGAATTTCCACAAAACTTCAACACAAGACATTCCCCTACTCCCAATGCAATAAAAGCTATGGTGGCTCGATTTCATGAACAAAGGTTTGTATGTGACCTCCCTAAATGTGGTAGACCCCGTACGACAAGAAGTGATGAGAGTCGTCAGAGATTAGCAGAGAGTATGACCAAGGATCCATCCACATCCGTGAGGAGATCAAGTCAAATTGGGGTCTCTCGATCATCTCTTCACAGAGGGCAAATTTCCATATAAAATTCAATTGGTGCAAGAGCTTCAGCCAATGACAATGGACAATGCCCTGCAGAGAGCAGAAGAGTGTGAAAATGAAAATGGTGGACATTTGAATAACATCATTTTTCATAACTAAAATTAGACCTTGTAAAAATCATACCTAGATTAAGTTATGTAAATAAAATTAGAATAAATAGACTATGATATTTTACTATATCTCAGAAGATCACGGAGATGCTCATCTACCTACATATGAAAATTGGTAAGCATAACTTAAATATTGAGGAATTTAATCAAATTTAAAAATCCGTCAGCTTCTTTTGGTATATATATATATATATATACATGTGTGTGTGTGTGTGTGTGTGTGTGTGTGTGTGTGTGTGTGTGTGTGTGTGTGTGTGTGTGGAGGACTAGTGTGCCTGGTAGTCGAGGCTAGTTGTGTCTGAAAGCCCTTAGGATGTTAGTGCCGATCTGGGCACGGTTTCTGCGAGATAATCTTTAAGGATCATTGGATCCTGTAGTTTGATATGCATTGATTTTCACATCAATGAATTAACTGCTCTGAAAAGATGGCATAAAAAGCCCGAAGAGAAGATGACAGGGGTGTTTGGCAGCAACTAGAAAAAGACGAACATAAAATGTCGTCAGCATGCTGTCTATTTTTTTTTCTAATAAGATTATAGAGACGATAACCAACTTGTGTTCAAAAAGTGTTAATAATAATTTATTGTTTTTTATTTGTGTCTGCATTTGTTGTACCTTAATGTGGCGTACATAAGTAATAACGCCTATATATATATATATATATATATATATATATATATATATATATATATATATATATATAAGTAGTAATATATATACATAAGTAATACCGCCCATATATATATACATATATATATATATAATAATTTTTCTCTGCAGATAATACATTAGTTATTAAACTGAGTTAAGTCAAAAAGACCAAATACTAAAACTAGATATTATTAGATTTGATACAAATCAACACAAAAATTTAATTATTTTACTTATTTCTTTATGCGTGCATGAGAATAATTTTGTTGTACGGAGGGAATAAAAGTATATATTAACCGAAACTAGATACGTCCTATCGAATTGGGGGCGATCAATATTACATTTTCCCACTTCTTAATCAATTAAGAATTGAAATATTAATTACAACGACCGCTATAATCACTAATAAAATTATTTACATGAAAATATATAAAATATTAAATATATAGACTCAATTTTTAAATTCATAGTATTATATTACATATAAAATATTTAAATAAATTATAAGATAATATTAATTTTTACATAATAACATACAGATAGTTTTAAAACTTTATATATAATATTCTTTTTATTTTTATTTTCTTATTTTTATTTATTTATTTTTTTAGTTATATTTTTTATTAATTTATTTATCTTTTAATAGACCTACTTTCCATGACTCAATCACTGTATCCTCTTCTTTTTTTTCTTCTTTTTTCCATTACGCGCTGCTCTATTTCTTTCACTATATATCCGTATACTTTCGCCCCTCCTTCATAGGTTAGTAAACGCGTGTCAAGGCATTTACATGTCAGAACGTACATCTTAGAGGCGTGTGTGTGTGTGTATGTGTATGTGTTGCGTGTGTGTGTGTGTGAGTGTGTGTGTGTGTGTGTGTGTGTGTGTGTATCTATGGTTACATCGAGCTGCCGCTTATAAGTGTCTAATCTAATTTTTTATTTGTTATTTTTAATTTTTAATTTTTATTTTTTTAAATCCCTACCACCCTCTCTATAAATGTATTAAGTGGATTGCTACTACCACCACCTTTGGTTTTTTGAGGGTCCAAGCACGATTTTTCTTTTCTTTTTCAGTATCAAAAATGTAATTGTCTGATTTAGATGCTTGAAAATACCATAAGGTTGAAATAAATTATTGCATCGACAATTATGTAATTTCCGTGTTATAATTTTTATTTATATATATATATATATATATATATATATATATATATATATATATATATATATATATATATATATATATTAGTGATAGGAGGATCTCAATATTTTTCCCAATTCTGTACTAAATTCCCGATTCCGTTACAAATCTCTAAATATTTAACTATAGATTTGTTATTTTTCCTCAGTTACCGTAAAAACATATCTTAAAAATGAAGATATTTTCCTTAACGCAAAAATACTTTTGTGGGGGATGTTTTCTCGATTTTAGTTTTAAAATCAATAAATATTTACTGTGTTATCTTTATTATCAGCAATGGAAGGTTTTGCTTTAAACAAAAGCAAGTAATTCCAATTAATTATTATAATTATTTTAAAAGTTAAAAAAATACCCGTGCGCCACCACCACCACAATTGAAACCAACTTGTTTAGCTTAGATTTTACTTTTTCCTTTGACGTTAATGGCTGGACTATGAAGATATGTTTGTTGAAAGGCTAAAAATTAAAACATGAATAAATAGCTATTACGTTACGCATGTATATTCGTAATCCTGTCGTTCGACCTCTATCTGACAATCTCCATTATTTTTAATTTTCATACTCTTCCACCGATTTTCTTTGGCAAAAATCCAAATATAAAGTTTTGCATGGGTTCGAATTCCCCAAAGATTAATCTCTATTTCTACAGACCAAAAACTTACAGAAGAGTTTGGTAGGCAACATTTTTAAAGCAAATATATATATACGCATAAAGACAATTAAAAGAATCGTTTTGGCATTGGAAAATACACACAAATTTTTTCGATTCCTATACCAATACCCTCAAATGTTCCGATTTTTCCAATCCCTGATTCCAATTAATCGTCCCAACACTTATATATATATATATATATATATATATATATATATATATATATATATATATATATATATATATATTACTAACTAGCTCTACCTACGTATTGAGCACTTTTGAAGTAAATACTTAAAGTTTACGCATAAATCTATACTTCTGTATATCAAATTTATGTAAGTAAATGAAGTAGTTATATATATATATATATATATATATATATATATATATATATAATTACTTCATTTAATCACATAAATTAATATACGAAGATATAATTTTATGCATAAATTTTCAGTATTTACTTCAACAGTGCTAAATACATAGGTAGAACTAGGTAGTAAGTTATGAAAATATATATGGCAATTAAGCTACACAGAATATTCCGCATTTCATTCTCGTGAGAATTCGTCAGGCTTATGCAAAAAGTTCTGGTTCGTGCTTTTATATATACGTACATGCTATTGAATAATCTAGTTAGCCAATCAGCTTGATAGTTGCCACCGTGCCCATCCTAATAAGCCAATAAGCGGGTACTTACAGGACAAAGGCACAGTTGACCTTGGTTCACCCCTTTTCTTTGTGTGTTCGTGGGAAGGGTAAATATCCTTTTGTTGTAGTAAGCTGATCTACTTTCAACTTAGGTGTAGTTAGATATGTTATTTTGAGTTTTAGTCTATATTTCGGATATTATGTTAGATTTATATATATATATATATATATATATATATATATATATATATATGTATATATATATATATATATATATATATATATATATATATATATATAGAGAGAGAGAGAGAGAGAGAGAGAGAGTTATGTATATATATATATATGCATGTATGTATGTTTATTTTATTTATTTATTTATTTTCTATTGTTATTGTCAATTTTAAAATTTATTTTGTATCGCTATCCCAGAGTAAAGTTTATCCTGTGCACGCAGTTGTTCGCTATTTCTCTCCTACAGTTTAATAAATGTTGAGGTTCTTTAAAGAATAGGATAGCAAATTTTTCATTTAGGCATAATCTACATGGATCGTCTAGGTCCCTACATGTGCTTGCTTGTCTTAATATTTTCCATTTGACTATCGGCGAGCGTCCACTTTCTTTGAGTTCCTACTATTTGTTTTCTAGTGCTGTTTTCATTCTGTGTTTTTTGTTTTTGAACATACTTTTATGGTTATAATAACTGGTTTTGAAATCTAAGGCCATACCCACATAATATTTCTTGTTATTCAGGGTTTCTTTTGCAAATATTGTGGTCTGGTAAACTATGCTTTTGGTTAGACATTTATTTTGAAGTGGACAGGGTATGGGGGACCTACAGTTGCATTTATCTTGTTCATTATTAGTATTTTTATTTTTACTTCTATTATAGCTATTGTTGTTGTTTGGGTTTGGTTTATTATTATTATTATTATTATTATTATTATTATTATTATTATACTTATTATTATTATTAGTTACATTTTGTCCTTTTTGTTAGTTTTATTTTTGTCATGTTCACTTTATTTATTTTGTTATTATTGTTTTTATTTAATATTTTGTTATTATGTGCTTTAATTATCATCTCTAAGTGCTTTTCGATGAGGTCTAGAAATTTCTTGCCAAGTTTTATTTTTAACATTTGATGTATAGTGGCGTATACCAGATTATATTTCTTTTTCTTCTATCTGTAATTTTATTTCGTTATCAGTGTTTTGTTGCTTGTATTTGATATCAATATTTTTGTACCCAATATTTTTTAAAGCTGTGTCATACGTTTTCATCACTTGAGTTATTGCTGAGTCTACTAACGATCGAGTTAGGGATCTGTTTTATAATTGATGCAGGGAGGAGGGGTTGGACTGAGGGTTTACATATATTGAATTAGCGTTATCTTTTAAGAAGAGTTCATATGTATTTTTATCTAAATTTAACGTGACGTCCAGAAAATGTGTTATTTTTATGTTAGCTAGTACGCCCACTTTTAGGCCTAATTTTTTCATTTCTTTGTGTATTATTTTCTTAAAGTCCCCCCCCCCGTTGACTTTGTTAGAATTTTTTTTATTATAGCTAATCCATCATCTCTTTTTATTATAGCTAATCCATTATCTCTATATAGGCCGATATCTGTAGTATTAAATATGCCTGTGAGAATAGAATGAACAATCTTACAAGAGTCTGTCATCTTTGTTTTTATCCATTGGTTATTGTTATTTACTAGAACTGATTTCCTACATTTTTTGGATTTCTTCCGAGGATATATCGGTATATACCTCGGCAAATTCCAGGGCAGTGTTGAAAAGTTCTTCAGATATTGAAGGATAGAAAACCAAGATGTCGAACTGTAGAAATGTACATTTGTTTTTGTTTTCTATATTTTTAAACCAAGTGATTGCTTCAGTAGTATTTGCCCATTGGTTTAATTCTAGGTCTTGTTTGATTTGTATGTTTACTCTAGAAAGTATTGTTTTACTAATTCTGCCTATTTATGGTTTAGCTGGGTTTATCAAGCGAGTGCTAGAGTTATTATTGAAGTCACATTTGTGGTCTTTGAGTAAAATGTATGCTTCTCTAGGTTTTAATTTACCAACTTTATCGCTAATTTTTAGTTTATCGGTGATTTGTTTACTTTCAGCATTTATTATATCTATGTAGTCGCATTCGTTTGTGTCTAGTTTTTTGTAGTTTTTTGTAATGTATTATATCTATGTAGTTGCGTTTTTTTATTTAGTTTTTTGTAATGTTTTCTGTGATTAGTTTGCTATATTCTTGTTTATCTATTTTATAAAAAATTCTGGTTTTATCTGCTTTTACAAAGATTTTATTGGAGTTGTTTATGTTTCTAACAATTTTGCGTAGATTTTTTTTAAAAAACTATTATGTTGGTTGTGGAATTCTAAATTTTGAATTACGTTTAAAAAGTCATTTTGAAAGTTTATCATCAGATCTATTGCTTTTGCATTTTTTTAGGGTTTTAAAACCATAGGATGCTTTTGTTGTTGTCGTTTATGTGTTCATTTTTGTTAAGAAAGAAATTTGCTCGCCATTGCATTTGGCGTATTAGTTCATCTGTTTTTTTTTCCATCAATTTAATGATATAACTATGCTTTCTAAGTGTTGGGATGTTTTTAAGCGATGTTTCAAAGTTAACCCTTTCCATATCTATTTTTCGTGTGGTGAAATAGATCCTGTTGAGAGTGCTCAACTGTCCCAGGAGCTAGGCAACTAGGAAGCTGATTGGCTAACTAGAAAATTCAATAGCATGTGCGTATATATAAAAACGCACGATACCCATAGCTTTTCACATAATCCTGACAAATTCCCACGAGAATGAAACGCGGAATATTCTGTCTAGCTTAATTGCCATATATATATATATATATATATATATATATATATATATATATATATATATATATATATATATATATATCGTTCTAAATTAGATGAAAGTTTCTACTCTGACCCATTCTATTAAGAACAATGAGACTCGGATAAACCATTATATTAAGCCTCGAATTTCATTGGGGTTTAATCCTCTTCTGGAAGATAATCCGCAGCAAATTATTCATATGCCTCCCTCACTTCCTTTCCCATTGTTCGGAGCAGTCGGAATTATATTGATTCCTTCTCAACAATAGCATCTACAACCACAAGATGCTCCTATGTGTACGTATCATTTACTTATCTCCAATTCCATTTACCGCTGCAATTTGCAAATTACTTCCACTATCAGCCCGATTAATCCGTCACAGTGGATTTTCGGTTTGCACGATTGCGGTCAGTAATCTTTCAATTGAGATTCTTATTTGGCATTAGAGGATTTACTTCTGACATTGGCGGCCATTTTCTTTTTTTTTTTTTTCAAATGAGAAAAGAAGAAAAAAATGGCTGGTGTTTAGGGATGCAATAATCGGTGGCGTTAAAACGAGATTCCCTTTGTTTATTGGCAATGGCGAAAATACGAGGGACCTCGATGGCCCCCCCCCCGTTTTGTTTTGTTTGTTTTTTCCAATGTTTTTTTTTTATTTTTTCGTCCAAGTGGTGGTCTTTGATAAGGATTCTCTCTTTGTGTTGGAAAACAATGGTATATTCTTTGCTTACAGGTCTTGGACAATAACCGGTCGTCTTTGATAATTCTACCCCCCCCCCCATTCAAACCGAACCAATACAATGGAATATTCAATGCGATAGTACAGGTCGAGATGTGTAAGTAGCCGAGGCGACTTACTAACATATATGCTTGAATAATATACACACACACACACACACTTTTATTTACTTAGATACATATACATAGGCATACGCACTCGGAAGAAACTGGTTGCTTCACCTAGTCATTTGCTTGTTTTGTTTTACGGCATATCAACCCTTTTCAGCTTATTTGATGCTGAATCCAGTCATTTTGAAAAAAAAAAAAAAAAAGATTTTATGCTTCAAATTGTTCTATCTTTAATCAAATCTTTAAATATTTGAAATAAATCAAATCTTTAGATATTTATTCATGGTGTTTGGTTTGTTGTGTTTTACGGCATATCAACCCTTTTCGAGTTATTTAATACCAAATCACTTAATTTTAGAAAAAGGTTTTATACTTAAAGTTCTTTATATCTCCAATGTGTGGTGTTTGGTTTGGTTGTTTTGTCTTCCGGCATATCAACCCTTTACGACTTATTTAATGTCAAATCTAACAATTAAAAAAAATTATACTTCTAGTTCTTTATATATCCAAATATTTATGCATGGTGTTTGGTTTGGTTGTTTTGTATTATGGCATATCAACCTTTTTAGGATTATCTAATGCTGAATCCATTAAGAAAAAAGCTTTTATGCTTCAAGTTGTTTATATCTTTTTATTATATTAACGACTAGAAAAATCATTTATCTATAATATAAATCTCATCTCTCTGTTTAAATGTATGTATGTATGTATGTATGTATGTATGTATGTATGTATGTATGTTTGAATGTTTTCCTAAAACTTTCAGCAGAGGCGACGGATTTTCACCAGATCAATATCGTTTTGAAGCTCAACCCTTCCGACGACAAATATCGAAAAATTGGCCAAAAACATCAATTCCTTCACCCTCAACTGGGCACTTTTCTACAAGGAGGGGTCGCTTTTTTCGACGATATTTTCGAAAGTCATCCCCATCTTTTCGATTGACTAGCCTTAATTTAAACCTTCGCCACTTCCGGTTTGGTGATGGACGCAACGACAAAGACGTCACTTTTTTTTTTTTT
Source organism: Euprymna scolopes (assembly GCF_053919585.1). Classification (NCBI taxonomy): domain Eukaryota; kingdom Metazoa; phylum Mollusca; class Cephalopoda; order Sepiida; family Sepiolidae; genus Euprymna; species Euprymna scolopes. Next base: position 103,761,901 of record NC_136510.1, on the reverse strand, counting down.
CATGTTCTTCTCCTCCTTCGCGGTATGGGTTCGAGCCTGCCTGCCTACTACCACTTTTTTTTTTTCATGTTCTTCTCCTCCTTCACGGTATGGGTTCGAGCCTGCCTGCCTACTACCACTTTTTTTTTTTCATGTTCTTCTCCTCCTTCACGGTATGGGTTCGAGCCTGCCTGCCTACTACCACTTTTTTTTTTTCATGTTCTTCTCCTCCTTCACGGTATGGGTTCGAGCCTGCCTGCCTACTACCACTTTTTTTTTTTCTTTTGCACAACACACACCTTCAAACACCCGGGAAACGCCAGGCACCCAGGCTAGTTCAGTTCTAAGTGACACTCTTCTACAATTTTTGAATTACTCGAGACCTCTACATGGTCATGGCCAGCAGAGCAAGAGAACGCTACTTCTGTGAATTAAATAAAGGGTTCCGTTCAAAATTCTATGCAGATTATCAAATTTGATTGAAAGATTCCCGAGTTTAGTAAAATACACTGTCAGAGGTTATATCAACCGAAACATGAAAAAAAAACAAAAAAAAGGAACACTCAAGATGAGAACAGCAGTCCAATGAATCCAACTTATCAATTCTTATCTCAAAAATTCCACAACAGATTCTCATCTTGGTTGTTGGACTGCTTTTATTCATATGTTAGAATTTTTTAAATAAGGACTGACAATTTCGATTATCCAAATTACTACAGGATGGAACGATAAAATTGTTGCCCTAGAAAAGACGACATGATCCCATTTCCGTTTGATGAAAACCGGTTTCCTTTTTCTGTTGTAGACCATCTACTAGTTGGCCATTTGTGTACAAATCCCAAGAGGAATAAGAGCCTTCTATCATGTCTGAAAGTGACACAATGTTCAACAAGCGAGATCAGAGATGCGCTGCTGTACAAGTCCTGTTTTCTACTGATCCAAGTCATGACAACAGAACCATTGCCAGCACCCTCAAAATGCAAATCTGGACAGTTCAATGCTTGAGGGCACAGCTCAACAAAGTTTCTGGCCACGGTTTTGGTCTTTAGTGTGGTTTCAAGTGAGGGATGTATCATGCCACCTCACATCTTCAAAGTCGGCTTGAAAGTCAACACCAAAGTGTACCTGGATGTGTTAAAAAGTGTAATGATCTCTTGGAGCAATCCAGTTGCCATTGGCAGACCCTGTGTGTGGCAGCAGAGTTCAAAGAGACCAAGGCTTGGCTTCAGAAGGAGTGCTACGATTTTGTACCCTTCTCTAAGTGGCCTCCTTCCTTTCACGATCTGAACCAGCTTTGTCTGGAACATCACCAACATTAAAGCCAGCCTGATCGCCGCCATTTGGCGCTTGTGGAAAAGGCATGCTCCCAGTTCTGGACCCGTATTGAGGTGGTGATTGAGGCTGAAGGTGGCTACATTAAATAGATGCCAGCTCTACTACATAATCATGTTACCTGAATTGATTTCTTAATAAAGTTTTAAAATAAATCTGTAGTGTTGCTTAGGTTAGAGGTGACAAATTTATCGTTTCACTCTGTATTTTCATCTTGTGTGAAAGATGATTATATACCAGAAAATAGCAGTAGCAGCCGAAGAATAGAAGGTAAGTGATTGTATTAGCAGCAGGGCCGCCTTTGAATGCGTATGCAAATTGGCAAGTTGCTTGGGCTTGCGTCTGAAGAAAAAGAATAAAAGGACACCACATGGTCAGTAAAAAAAAAGTTGACGTCGAAGATGATGGATGTGCAAAGTGAAGGCGAGAATGGGCCGGCTGTAGCTAGCATGTGGTCAGAAGAAAGAGAAACGCAACCAGTTTAGATGGACATGTGGCAGCAAGAGACTTTTTAAGGGGCTTCGAGACAAGAGAATAACAACAATAAATGCTTTTGGTACAAAAGAGAAAAATGCCGACCCAGATTTTTATTCATTTTGTTTGCTTATAACTGTGACGTTACAATTACCGCAAAGACAAGAAAAGACCAAGGTTGTATGTAGAAGGAAAATAGTGAGCAGCAAAAAAAAGTTCGACAACCTTGCAGTTTTTAGAAAGAAGCTAATTAAGAAAAGATAACCAATAATAATTAACACTTTCTATTCAGTAATAGCTGACAGATCGAGAACAATCTACCCTAGTGGATTAAATTAAAGGTTCAGATTCGACATAAAGATTTCTAAATTTTAAAAGACGCACCTGAAGAAGGTCGGAGGTCACATCGACCAAAACGCTGTGAAGATAATCACCAAGATGAGAACGGCAGTACGAGAAATTCAAACTATGTATTTTGCTAAAGGTTGCATCGAATTAGGTTCGCAGCTAATTTACAGTTAACTGTGACAGCATTCTTGCATGCTGAACAAATAAGTTCGCTAAAATAAATAAAATATTTTTTTTTTTAAATTATGAGGAAAAAAGTGTGGTTTTCATAATAAAAAAAAATCAATTTTAGAGAAAAGAAAAGATAAAAAAAATAAAGTGG
>NC_136510.1:103709446-103756946 GCF_053919585.1 Euprymna scolopes | reverse complement strand
GAGTATCATAGCTACTATATTGGAAAATATCGAAGTATAAATTTATCAGTATATACGTTTTGCAAGCACTTTTGACCCCCCCCCCACAGTAGAAGCAAGTGTACTTGTGTTTCATAGTAATACAGTAGAACCCCGGAATACGGCATTAAAAATTAGTAATAAAATACTATACAGTATATAATACACACATATATAATCAAATAACATTATAAATTAAACCGTAAGGCGGGGAAATATCGTAACCAGGGGTAAGAAAAACATCGTATTTCACATCGTAACCTAAAAAAAAAAACCGTATCCTTGGGCCACCGTATCGTGGGGTTCTACTGTAACTGTGTGAAGAGGTAGTCTGCCTCTCCTTTCTTCATATCAACAGTTTATAGCTTTATCACACAAAAAATAAAAATTGAAGGAATAACAAAAACAAAACTGCAGATGCATGAGACATGGGACATGAGAGGGGGGGGGAATTAGAAAGAAGGTGAAGAGCTTGAAGTGCCATTATATAAGAATGGGAATATCTGGAGGTCAGAGGGGAGTTGAATTGGTGACTAAGATAGGGGTAATTCCAAAAGAATACTGGATGGTGAGGAATGGAATATATATATAAAAGAAAATTCAGAAGAGCGCCTCACAGAAATACAGGGAGAGATGTCAATGGAGATAATATGGGGTGGTGGGAGCTGGGATAGGAAATGATTCAATAATTTCATTTGTTATTTTGATTTCAATAATTTTATTTGTTATTTTAATTTCAATAATTTTATTTGTTATTTTGATTTCAATAATTTTATTTGTTATATTAATTTTAATAATTTTATTTGTTATTTTGATTTCAATAATTTTATTTGTTATTTTAATTTCAATGATTTTATTTGTTATTTTAATTTCAATAATTTTATTTGTTATTTTGATTTCAATAATTTTATTTGTTATTTTGATTTCAATAATTTTATTTGTTATATTAATTTCAATAATTTTATTTGTTATTTTGATTTCAATGATTTTATTTGTTATTTTAATTTCAATAATTTTATTTGTTATTTTAATTTCAATAATTTTATTTGTTATTTTAATTTCAATAATTTTATTTGTTATTTTGATTTCAATAATTTTATTTGTTATTTTGATTTCAATAATTTTATTTGTTATATTAATTTTAATAATTTTATTTGTTATTTTGATTTCAATAATTTTATTTGTTATTTTAATTTCAATGATTTTATTTGTTATTTTAATTTCAATAATTTTATTTGTTATTTTGATTTCAATAATTTTATTTGTTATTTTGATTTCAATAATTTTATTTGTTATATTAATTTCAATAATTTTATTTGTTATTTTGATTTCTATGATTTTATTTGTTATTTTAATTTCAATAATTTTATTTGTTATTTTAATTTCAATAATTTTATTTGTTATTTTAATTTCAATAATTTTATTTGTTATTTTGATTTCAATAATTTTATTTGTTATTTTAATTTCAATAATTTTATTTGTTATATTAATTTCAATAATTTTATTTGTTATATTAATTTCAATAATTTTATTTGTTATATTAATTTTAATAATTTTATTTGTTATTTTGATTTCAATAATTTTATTTGTTATTTTGATTTCAATAATTACATTTGTTATTTTGATTTCAATAATTTTATTTGTTATTTTAATTTCAATAATTTTATTTGTTATTTTAATTTCAATAATTTTATTTGTTATTTTAATTTCAATAATTTTATTTGTTATTTTAATTTCAATAATTTTATTTGTTATTTTAATTTCAATAATTTTATTTGTTATTTTTATTTCAATGATTTCATTTGTTATTTTAATTTTAATAATTTTATTTGATATTTTGATTTCAATAATTTTATTTGTTATTTTGATTTCAATAATTTTATTTTTATGCTTTCATAAACATATATTGATATAAATTAAAAAAAAACAACATTTATTTTTAAAATTCAAAAAAATTTATTCTTACAATTTCATAATCATATTTCTTATGAAGTTCCAAATAAAATAAAAATTTTATTTTCTAATTTTGTTATTAAAAGTACAAATAAAGACTAATTGTGTTTTTTTATCTTTTTATAATTTTGTGATATTTTTTTATAATAAATTTATATATTTTATCGGTATAATTTTGTTAATTTTATCATATAATAAATTTATACATTTTTTATCTGTATAATTTTGTTAATTTTTTTAGATAATAAATTTATACATTTTTATCTGTATAATTTTGGTGATATTTTTTATATAATAAATTTATACATTTTTTATCTGAATGATTTGGTGATATTTTTTATAGAATAAATTTATATATTTTTTATCTGTATAATTTTGTGATATTTTTTATATAATAAATTTATATATTTTTTATCTGTATAATTTTGTGATATTTTTTATATAATAAATTTATACATTTTTTATCTGTATAATTTTGGTGATATTTTTTATATAATAAATTTATACATTTTTTATCTGTATAATTTTGGTGATATTTTTTATATAATAAATTTATACATTTTTTATCTGTATAATTTTGGTGATATTTTTTATATAATAAATTTATACATTTTTTATCTGTATAATTTTGTGATATTTTTTTATATAATAAATTTATACATTTTTTATCTGTATAATTTTGTGATATTTTTATATAATAAATTTATATATTTTTTATCTGTATAATTTTGTGATATTTTTTATATAATAAATTTATACATTTTTTATCTGTATAATTTTGGTGATATTTTTTATATAATAAATTTATACATTTTTTATCTGAATAATTTTGTGATATTTTTTATTTAATAAATTTATACATTTTTTATCTGTATAATTTTGTGATATTTTTTATATAATAAATTTATACATTTTTTATCTGTATAATTTTGTGATATTTTTATATAATAAATTTATACATTTTTTATCTGTATAATTTTGTGATATTTTTTATATAATAAATTTATATATTTTTTATCTGGATAGTTTTTTATTATTTTTATATAATAATTTTATGCATTTTTTATTTGTATAATTTTATAATTATAAAATTTGTTAATTTTTATGGTATATTTTTCAATCATGCCCTTTTCTCATATTTTATTTCAATAAATCATATCACAATAGAAATGCTGAAAAACAATAAAAGTGAAGGAACTGATTTCCATTGTCACCGCTTCCGGTAGCAAACACACAGGAAGTTAGGAAGTACGTCAGCTGACTATAATCAGTAATACATTCATAAATACAGTCATAAGAACATCCACTCTAACACTAATGCAAATACACACGCACAACACATTAACTTTTTCACAATGTCGTCTGCTCATTGAAAAATGTATAGACTTATTCATTTTAATTCTCCTACTATTTCTCGCTGTACTTTCGATAAGTACGAAAACAAACGTTGACTTTTATTAATAGCTTTTAGTCAAATATAATTTGTGTAATTGAGTGAGAAAGTTGTTTAAATAATTTTATTTTCTCATGAAATAATAAATAAAAGAAAAACACGGAATTTCACAAAAGAAGTCATCGATTGACCGAAACTCTGAAATGGGCAAGTTGACCTTTACACGTGCGATGTCATGTACGTATAAAGGATAGTGTCGACAAATCGATATTTTTTTAATATGTTGTTTTAGGAAAAAAAAGAAAAAAAAAAAAGGCTATCGCTATTGGCTCAGAATGTCGGTGTGATCTAACAATTTTCACCCCGAGTTATGTCCCCTGTGTGTGAACTCATTGTCTACTTTATAACATCTAAGAAAAATGCAATTTTACCGAATTTTCCGTAAAAATTACTTTTAGCTATAAATAACTTTCTGCTCGATGATTTTTCGTAATTTTTAGATATACTACTATTTTCTGACATGGCAATTAAGTACGTTATATTTTTGTTGTTGTTAAAACGACATATTTTTAAAAAATTAATATGCCGACTCTTGTTAACAAACATCCCCGATGTCTTGTTTATTGAAAAAGAACTGAAACAAAAAAAAACATGCATCAGTTTGCCAATTATGTTTGTAGAGATTTATAGATTTCAACAAATAGAAGTTTTGTATATTTTCGAAACAAAAAAAAAATATATCAATAAATTCCTGAGGCGATTCAGAAACACCGGTGTCAGGTGAAGACCTAGCCTCGACGTGAAAATGCTCCGATTACCAAGCCGGACTTCCTGTTTTAGTTTAAAATAAATAAGCAAATTGGCATGAAAAACAATGTGTGAAACATTTGGATATGTTTGGGGTTTTTTTTTTGGTTTTTTTAAAAATATATTTTAGAGATTTATTTTAAAATAAAACATGAAAACCGGTTTGGTAATCGGAACATTTTCACATCAAGGCTAGGTTTTTCACTTGACACCGGTCGCACTTAGAGTTGTCTGTACTTTTGAATCGTCAATCCAGAAATACAAAAAATATATATATTGTGAAAAGTTAATCTTTTACTTCATTGGAATACGGAATCTTTTTTTTTAAATTTTATTTTATTATTATTATTTTATTTTTTTTTACTTTCTTGGTATACATTTATTAGTATTTTTTTATCATTCTATTATTTTTTTTTTTTTTTACAAGTATATTCTAAAAAGATGTAAAAAATAAGTGCATTTCCTACCTTGAGTTCCTTCTTAAAACGTTCAGGGTTTTTAATGTTCTCAACATCATCTCGTCCACAAAACAATACAATGATATGGAAAATGAGACCAAGGAAGTTGTCCACGTGACATTCACTGATGGTGTTATCTTCAGTTATTAAAATCAGAGTAAGACTGAAAAAAAAAATTAGGAAAACAAAAATAAAAAATAATAATTAAAAAGAAAAAATGTTTGGAGAATAAACAAATATAAAAAGAAAAGGTACTTATACAGTTTAGTCAAGACATTAAAAAATGAAAATATCGAAAAAAAAAAGTTTAAATTGTATGTATCCGTTATGGGACGAAGTTCTCTGAAAAAAAATTTCACTTAATTCCATCAAGTATTTTTTTTTTTTTTTTACAGCGAAAAAACAATTTGTTATGATACCGAGCAAAAGGTTTGATTTTTAGGAAGAAAAGCTAGTATTAGAGATGGGGAGGGGTGTCAACGCTTTAACTGGAGTTATCTCCCTTTGCCATCTCTAAAATTCAAACAAATTTTTTTTTAAATCCAAGATGGTCGCCTTCAACGAGCTCTCATAAAAACGTGTTTTTCCGCTGTAAATAAAAAAAAAACAAAAAAACTACTTGATGAAATTAAGCGAATTTTTTTTTCGGAGAACTTCGTTCTATAACGCATACATACAATTTAAACTTTTTTCGATATTTTCATTTTTTAATGTCTTGACTAAACCGTACAAGTACCAAAGAAAAATACATATGAAAAAAAAAAAAAAAAATTACAAAAAAAATGAAATAGAAATAAAATTACTATAAGATACATAAAAGCAAAGTATGTGAAAAAATGAACAAAACAAAATAAATAATGAAAGAAGTACATTGAAAACAAAACCTTTACGGCATATCAATCAAGTTTTACGGCATATCAATCAAGTTTTATGGCATATCAATCAAATTTTACGGCATATCAATCAAGTTTTACGGCATATCAATCAAGTTTTATGGCATATCAATCAAATTTTACGGCATATCAATCAAGTTTTACGGCATATCAATCAAATTTTACGGCATATCAATCAAATTTTACGGCATATCAATTAAATTTTACGGCATATCAATCAAATTTTACGGCATATCAATCAAGTTTTACGGCATATCAATTAAATTTTACGGCATATCAATTAAATTTTACGGCATATCAATTAAATTTTACGGCATATCAATTAAATTTTACGGCATATCAATCAAATTTTACGGCATATCAATCAAATTTTACGGCATATCAATTAAATTTTACGGCATATCAATTAAATTTTACGGCATATCAATTAAATTTTACGGCATATCAATCAAGTTTTACGGCATATCAATTAAATTTTACGGCATATCAATCAAATTTTACGGCATATCAATCAAATTTTACGGCATATCAATCAAGTTTTACGGCATATCAACATTTTTGGATTATTTAAGGCCGAATCCAGAAATTTTTATGCTTTAACTTCCTCAAATATTTATTCGTGATTTTTGGTTTGGTTGTTTTGTTTAACGGTATATCAACCTTTTTTCGATGTATTTAATGCTGAATCGTGTAATTTTTTAAAAAACGTTTCATACTTCAAGTTGTTTATATTTTCAGATATTTATCCATAGTGTTTGATTTGAAGAGAAAAACATTGTTGCATTTAATTTAATGTTTGGTGCATTTTAGGTTAGGAAGTCGCTATCTTCAGGCAGCCTGATCTGGTAGCACTAGGACAAAGCGCATAAAAAATACAAAGTACGAAAACACTGAAAAATAAAGTGCATAGAAGAGTATAGAAAATAAATGATATACAAAAAGAAAAAGAAAGAAAATATGGATACAAGAAAAGAAAATAAAGTGAGTTCGGGAAAGGTAAAGTCTAGGGAAAATTATTGCTGAAAAAAAAATAAAAATAAAAATAAATAACAAGAAGAAACTATTAAAACAATTAAGCATAGACGAACAAATAGTACGATAGTAAAATAGAACGAGTGATTATTTTTTAGCAAAACCGCTCCAGACAAAGCATGAAGCCACTCGATGTAAGGAGAAAAAATACTACTTCACGGTCAAAAACTTGCCAACGGTAATAAATAATGGAATAGATTCTGACTTAGAAAATAGCAATCCTTCCCGCTTTCTCAGAAATATTTCATATATATATATATATATATATATATATATATATATATATATATATACATACTAGCAGGACTCGTTGCTCGGCGTTGCCCGAGGAGATATGTTAGAATGTTAAGTGCAGAAAATATTAAATAATCATTTTGAATTCCGAAGTCCATGCGTATCAGTGGTACCCGCTGGTAATATGGCACAAAGCCAGAAGAGATTAATTAAGTGAACCCCTCCTCCCAAAAGGAATAAATTAAAATATAATCATCTGGTGCATCATCATGTGTGAAAAAGGATTCCAGAGTGCTCTATTATAAGAAAAATAAATCTGAAAATAAGAGCATATTCATATCTACAGAAAGTTTAGACGAGATAAGTCATCAGTACCGTCGGTTTTAAACCTGATAATAGGGGACCGTTTTAGATACCGATGTCAAGCTCTCTTCAGCTTGATGAGTATTGATTGAAGAGAGTTTCATATGGATATCTGAAACGGTTTCCTATCTCATTTAAACTTTCTGTATACACACAGATATATATATATATATATATATATATATATATATGTATATATAGATATATAGATATATATATGTATATATGTATATATAATTGTGTGTGTGTGTGCGTGTGTGCGGCAAAATTTGTTGAGAAACTGTTTAAATTAAAAATTAAGTTAAAAAATAGGGATTTAATTGTAATATAAATTAAAATTTTATTATGTGATTCTAAATTTTATATAAGTTTTATCTGGTGTTTGTCTGTCCGGTAACCAGACTATTTGACTGTTCGATCTACAAACTTGAAAATTGGCAAAAATCAACCCTCTTTAAAAAAAAAAAAAAAAAGATGTAAAAATCTATTATTTAGAAACACCCTTAGAAAAAAAACTTTTAAATAAAGAAGTTTTTCGTTACAAATCTTAGAAGAAAACAATAGATCAATGCTCATCACATAATAAACATATATATAATATCATATTCCTTTTTGTCTGTCTGTCCATTTCATTTTCCTCAGAAATTTTGTATTGACCTTTGTTATGATAAGGTGCAGCGAACTAAGTATTACACCATCCATTCGAGTTAGGGATAAATAGGGCTTATTTAATGTAAAAGATTAGTACAAATTTAACAATATTCAACCATCAATTTGGTATAAAGCACCCATTTTAAGTCAACGGTCCATAACTTTTGCCCGTTTTTAAAGAACTATAAAGTAAATTCAGTTTTCTAAATAATTTCGAAAGAAATTCATCAAAAATGTATTTCTTTTGCAATTATTTTAAAGTCAATTTTTCCTACAACTTATTATTTTATAACAAAACAGCATTCTGATTTTTCATTTGTTTTCTTTCTTTATGTGAAAGCCAAACAGTAAAATAAAAATGATTCCAGGGGGGGGGTATGTTCTCGTTCCATCAATCCCGACTGGATAGCAGTCCTAAGTAATTTACAATTGTATTTTCAATGTTGCCCGGATTCAGGATTGAACCTTCAAACGTTCAGTAGAGTAGTGGATAAAGTATTTGATGAAATTCAGTTGTAAAGTTGGACTCTTCTGGAAGTTGAAGGTTCAATCCTCAGTGCGGGCGACACTCGAACATACAATTTCAAATTACTTAGGACATTGTGAGAATAACGGCCTATCCTGCCTTGACAGGGTTCAAACCCAGCTTCAAAACCTAGTAGATGATACCCTTTCTTTTTTCCTGCAACCTTTTTCCCACAGAAAAGATATTACGATCTTTTCTCTGATCTATCGTCATTTTCCTGACAAGTACTCGCCTGGGCTCCAATCTATGGTCCTCCCTTGCTAAACTTTCATAAAAAACACTCGACTAACTACAACCATTTTCCCCATTCTGTGTGTAAATCTAAATGCAAATTCCATGAACAAAGCTTCTTTCCTAGAACTGCCTGCCTGTGGAGCCATGTTCCACTGGTCTGCTTCCCGGCTGATTACAATATGGTAGCCTTCAAGTCCAATGTAAACAAGTTTTTGTTGAGCCGTCCCCTTAATTAATCAAATTCTATCTAACTTATACTATTAACGATTATTACACTACCACTTTATATTCGTTAAATCTTATAATCGAATGGCCTTCAGGGTGACTTCTGTGTAAAAAAAACAACTAAAGATGAGAGCAATAGTCCGAAGAATCCAAATAATACGAATAATAACTCGTCATCTCAAAAAATTGAGAAACATCGTGCAGCGTTAATGTTAATCAATAATGATATAACAACTGTCATCTAAGCTTCAGCCTCTGTCCCATCGACGAAATGTAGCATTCCTCTGCCTGTTCTATACAATTACTTTAATGGTGAATGCTCCGAGGAACTGCAAGCACTTGTACCCCCTCGATGTAAATACCCCCGACAAACCCGACAAGCAGCAAGATCCAACCCCTTCACAGTTCAGTTGAGATCCCTAGATGTAAGAGAGCCTTCTACTCCAGTAGTTTCTTCCCCAGAACCGCTAGACTTTGGAATCCCCTTCCAGGTGTCTGCTTGCACAACTGTACTGACATGCAGAAGTTCAAGTGTTACGTGAACCGACATCTTGCTGTCCAACTCCCCACATAGTACCCCTGTAGATTATGTCCCTGATAGTAGCCTCCTACATCAAAGTGGCAATGTGCCTTCTTTGGGGTGAAAATGTAATAGAAAAGAAAAAAAAAAAGAAAAAAAAAAGTGTTATTTTGTTTTGTAAATAGGTGAACGTTGTACTCTCCCCCCTCTTGCCCACCGTAGACAGATATTCCAACTAGTAAATAAGGTTAAGCCTGTACACTGATTCACCCATGCACAAGAAAGATAGATCGAGAAGCTAAATGGTGCCCCATTCTCGAAGATGCCCACACAACGCGTGCACCTATCTCGTGCGTACGGACACAAGAGTATGGCTTCTTTTTTGCAAGTGATTGCTTTCTTTTCTTGTCAGAGTCCAAGTGCCCATCTTTCTTGAAACGTGAATCGGATCTCCGTTTGGAACATACCAGAGGAAGCCAGAAACTGTATAATCAAAACTGCTAAGGTTTAGAGGAGCTTTCAAGAGGAGACTCCAATGCATAATTAGCCGAGTCTGGGAAATGGTTAGGAAAGTGTAGTTTATTTTTGAGTTCCATTGGGTTCTTATATGCATCCTTGTAACTCATTTAGAGGCTCTGTTAGTCAATATGTCACACTTCAGTATGAAATTGAATTTTGATTGTTAAACGCACTAATTCGACGGACATGCTTTATTTCAGATGCGTCCAAGTTTTAAAAAGTATTTTTTGTTGGTCCGTCACGTGCAAGTTTGAAATAGTATTTTCGTTGGTGTGTCACGCCTAATTTTAGAAAATAATCTGTGGTAAGGACATACTTAATTCTTGAATTTTTTTTAGTCTATAACGATTAAATTTGACATATCATTTTCATTGGTGTGCCATGCTTAAGTTTGAAATAGCATTTTTGTTGACGTGGCATGCTTAAGTTTGAAATGGCATATTCTTTGATCTTTCATTTAAGTTTTAAAATAATCTTCTGTAGTTTTTCACGCTTAAGTTTAAAATAGCATTTTCTTTGGTCTGTCATGCTTAAGTTAGAAATAGCATATTCTTTCGTTTTCTATGCGTAAGTTTGAATTAGCATTTTCTGTTGGTCTGTCACTGGTGGTTGTAACAATATTTTCATCGTTAAATACACAGATTGAATGAACATGGCTTAACAATATCCGTTCCTGCTATTTTTAGGGTTCGTTTTAAAAAGGTTGGCATTCTATGAGCCTTTTTACTTATTATTATTATGATTATAATAATAATAATAATAATAATAATAATAATAATAATAGATGAGGATGCAAATATACAACCATCATCCTTTGATTGGGAAGCCCAATATTATTTTTGTTTCTGGGAAGTTCCAAAGCTCGCTCTGTGCGGATCAAGATATTCTGACTGAAGAAAAGACAAGGTCAGAGGTCAACCTGGAAATCTAATCTGCCTCTGAAACAGATAACGAAAGCAATTTATGTCATTCTAGTGAAAAGTCTGCATCAACTGAAATGCAATCTGATAACAATTAGAACGGCACTCCGAAGAGAGCATATCTCCACCAACGCTCAAAAGTAAATAAATATTAGCTTGCCTTGTAAAGCTCTTTTTTACTCATTCAATACAATTATTATATTGCCAGTGATTACCTGTGTAAAGGTAAAATAACACCAGAAAGCCTAGATAAAAATTCATCAAAACACACACACACACACATATATATATATATATATATATATATATATATATATATATATATATATATATATATATATATATATATATATACAGTATCGGCCATAATATAAGGAACGAAAAAAAGATTACAATTATTCATGTATATTTAAAAAATTAGTGCATGGATTTTTCTGAAATACTCAGAATAAACAAATAGAACCAATGTGTATAAACTAGTACCAAAAGAAAAAGAATAAATAAAATTACGATTCAATATTGAGAAATATTTTAGTTTTAAATTATATCTGTGGATTTATCCTGGACAAAAGTTAAGGAACGAAATAGAAACTTTATGTTTTTTTTTTAATGCAAATGTTTTAAAAAATAAATTCATTCAATATTTAGTGAACATCCCTTTATTCTTTATGACCTCACTGCATCTTCGACCACAAGACTGGATTAGTTTCTTGCAAAATTCAGGATTTATCTTTTCCCACTCTTCCTTCATTAAATCCCACAAATGATTTTGATTTTGGGGATTCCTCATCTGTGCTCTTTCTCCAATCATTTTCCAAACATTTTCTATCGGATTCAGATCCGGACACCTCGCTGGCCAGTCCATTACTCTTATTTCTTCTTCCTTGAGGTAACTTATCACTTTTTTAGCTTTATGGTAAGGGGCGTTATCTTGCATAAAAATGTTTGGCTGATTAGGTGAAAGGCGTAAGCTCTCAATGACATGTTGTTGAAGGAGCTGCTTATAAGTCTCCGCATTAACCCTACCATAGATTCGAACTAGAGGGTCAACTCCTTCCGAGAATATCATACCCCACACCATTACACTTCCCCCTCCGAATTTAAGTGTCTTTTTAACACATTTGGAGGATAATCGTTCACCTGCTTTACGCCGTACATGCTTCTTTCCATCAGATCCAAACAAATTGAACTTGGATTCATCGCTGAAGTGAACCTTAGCCCATTGTTCATCAGTCCAGACGACATGCTCATGGGCAAACTTCAAACGGCTATTTTTGTTCTTCTTGGAGATCAAGGGTTTAGATACTGGCACCCTGGCATGCAATCCGGCAGCTGCTAACCGTCGAGAAACAGTTTTTCTAGATATATTTTTCCCAGTCTGTTCATTAAAATCACGAGAAATTGATGTTGCGGATTTGAATCGGTCACTAAGAGCCTGCCTTACCATAATCCTATCTTCTCTTTGAGACGTTTTAGGGGGTCTGCCGGTTTTAGGGGATGCTTCTAATGTATTTTTATTCTTATATCGAGCTATCACACGATGAACAACACTTTTTGATCTTCGAACGATATTAGAAATTGTTGAAATTGATTTCTTTTCTTTGTAATTGTCTAAAATTATTATTTTTTTCTTGGAGAGACAGAGTTTTGTGAGTCGGCGACGCCATTTTTCTTTGTTGTGCTTATCAGCAGTTCCAATATTAAAAAGTAGCTATTTTTATGTAAAGTTTAGTCTCTTAAAAATAAATTTTCTATTTCGTTCCTTAACTTTTGGCCAGGATAAATTCACAGATATAATTTTAAAACTAAAATATTTCTCAATATTGAATCGTAATTTTTTTTTTTTTTTGGTACTAGTTTATACACATTGGTTCTATTTGTTTATTCTGAGGATTTCAGAAAAATCCATGCACTAATTTTTTAAATATACATGAATAATTGTAAATTTTTTCCCGTTCCTTATATTATGGCCGATACAGTATATATATATATATATATATATACACAGGGTGACCCCCCCCCCAAAAAAAAAACAGGCCCCAACTCTAATTAGGCCCGTTTCTTAGTGTTTTGTCCGAATGAAATGAAACTTTGGTCATAACTAGTTTATTATATTCAAAAATCACATCAAAACACTAGGGTCTTTGGCTTTTTTCTCCGTTGACTGTAAAATGCTCAGAAAAACAATTGAATGTCCTCTGTTTTATTTTTTTTTTGGGGGGGGGTCACCCTGTATATAGGATTATTGAATTTTTATATATTTTTTATTAGCGATTAATTTCTTTCTTTTTTTTTTTCCGCTCCCTGAGCGTTTTTATTATAAGAAAGAAATTATTTGCCCTTGTTTATTTTTTCTTCGCCCACATTTAAGGGCGTATTTTACTTTTTTTAATTTTATTTAAATATTATTTATTAATTATTAATTATGATGACTTACTTTATACACATAATAATTATATATATATACACACACACACACACATTATATATATATATATATATATATATATATATTAGCTGAATGCCCTGTGTTGCCCGGTCGTTCAATACGCTTGAACATGATATTTTAATTCATGCAATTGCATACGTATCATTATAAAATCAATCTTCTATTTATTATTATATAGTACAGAGAATAATTTGCCAGGCGGACTTATTCACACACCAAAAAAAAAAATTATTAAAAAGAAAAAAAATAAGGATAAGGTCGTTCATCAAATTCCGTCCGTGTTTGTTTACAACATCACGTCAGCTGATATTTGGGCTTTACGATGGATGCCCTGGAAAAGTCACTTCTGATTAATGTTAATGATTTGCAGCGATTTTAAATGGTACCTCTTCTTTTATCATAAACTAAACTCATTAATAAGAAAAAATTAAAATAAAATAGTGAAATGCACATTGTCTTGAACAAGGGATCATTCAATCTATAGTCGAAAGCTCTACCACTAAGCTATGCATGCGGATTATAATAACTCTGTTTTTAAGAAGAAATGGTTTGCTCAAATTTTATGATCTCCTTGGCCGGTGTAACGTAAAATATTCCTTTTTAAAAATTATTCTGTTTTATCTATAAGAGAGAAACCCTATTTCTCAGATTGGATTTTTTCGATTTCCAATGTGTAACGGATGAATTTCTGTACAAAACCTATCTACGAACACTGCCAGATGTATAAATTAGCTTTGTACGAAATTTGCAAAGAATAGGCTCAGTCGTTTCGGAATTTATCAGGAAGGAGCTCAAACACGCAAAGTGAACTTTATATAATAGTAGATTATATATATATATATATATATATATATATATATATATATATATATATAATCTACTATTACTTGCAATAACCCTTATCCCTGAGTGGCTTCCGGGCCTTGATAAGTGGTGATCACTGTGGAAAAAAAAAAAAAAAAAAAAAAAAAAACAGGCTACGAATCAATGCCGTAAATATTTCTCCTAGAGTGTGTATTAAATCCACACTCTCCCGTCGCAAAGTGCTCGAACCATCAGCTTGTTTACAAACAAATTAATAGTGGGCTTGGCTTACTCGCTTAAATATGCGTCGGGTGAAAATATATTTATAAAAAAATCACCTATAAAAAAAGATGTGGAGCTTTAAGGACGATCTTAAATGTTCATCTGACACCTAATATCTATTTTTAAAATTAAGATTTATATGGCTTCAGCTACTATGTGTGTAACATTAGTATAAAAACGTGGCTAATTTGATTATTTCTGTAGATAATATTTCTAAACAAGTGATTATTTACTTCTTGGGGCTGAAAAAAAAAAAAAAAAAAAAATACACCATCATCCTTCACAGACTCTCTGCCTTCCTTGAATCTCTTATGCCATTCAAAAACTGATGCTCGATTCATGCAAGATGGTTCAAAAGCAGCCTGAAGAATTCCATACGTTCCTGTGGCATTTCTCCAAGTTTAAAACAGAATTTCATTGCATATCGTCCTTCTAAAGTGTCCTCACGTCCAGATTGTATTTTTGAAATTCATCAGTTGTGACAACCAGGCTTTAGTAGGGTGTATTCCAATGCCTGCTGTAACTGTTCATTTGAACGTGAAATCATAAAAATTGGTCAGTCATCTCATAAGATGGATACCAATAACATATTGAATTTACGACAATTTTAAAAGCCTGTGCAAAAAAAGTGTAAAAACTACTTTAAGGCACTGCATACCTTGCCACAACATATAGTTATGTTGAATATCTCTTTAGAGAAAATGTTAGAATTACTTTGTGATTTATGGCATCAAATCATGGGAAAATTGTTGATCTACAGCCGTAAATGATGAAATAACGAACAGCCGTAAACTGGTTTTTCATGGCACAAGCCACAAAAAGATGTCCATATTGAATTTCGCTGAAGCTGATAGCTTTCTTATTTATGCATTTTTTATTTCTTTTGTGAACGAATCTTGGCATTGCATGCACTTAAATAAATATCGCTTTAATATTTATATACACAAGGTAAGGCGAAAATAAACTATTAATTCTTGTCAAATGTCTTGTCAAATTTATATATATATATATATATATATATATATATATATATATATATATATATATTCCCCATCTCTCACAAAATATATCTAAATATCCCTCTCTCTAATATATATATATATATATATATATATATATATATATATATATATATATATATATATATATATATATATAGGGTGTAGGGGGCTCTTGGTAGAGGTAGTACCATATATATATATATATATATATATATATATATATATATATATATATATATATATATATATATACATATATATATATATGGGGTATAGGAATCTCTGGGTAGAGGTAGCACCCGTGAATCTCTGGCTGCTGCACCCAAAAGGGTGGACAGAGATCACTAGTCCTCACTCTTCTCCTAAATCTCTCACTTGTTAGCACCAAGAGCTATACCCTGGGTACTGGTCTCAGCAGGCCTGCGAAACCTTGTGAGAGGACGGTGTTGGTACAGCATCGTTAAGCAATGTGTCCACTAGACTGAACTAACATATATATATGATTAGTTTTTTTGGAAAAAGAAATCCCTCAGAGTGCTCAATTAAAAGAAAATCCAAATTTTAAGAGCGTATTTATATTTTGTGTACAGAAAGTTGTTAGTTGAGACAGATCATTGGTACCATCGTACTTATACTTATACTCGTATAAGAGGAGTATTGGCTGAAGAGAGTTTTATATGGATATCTTAAACCGTACTATCGGGCTTGAAACTGACGGTACCAATGACTTGTTTCATCTAACAAATTTCTGTACACAATATATATATATATATATATATATATATATATATATATATATATATATATATATATATATATATATATATATAAGTGAGAGAGGAATATTTAGATATATTTTGTGAGAAATGGAAAATATGTAAAAAAAAAAAAAAATTAATGTTGCTCATAAATAAAACACTAAAAAACATGGTGTTTCAATAAAATATGCATTTAATGTTGCGTTTGAGAGACAAAATAAATACAGACCGAAAGAAATGATTGTGGGTTTCGGAATAATAAAAAAACCCAGATAGATTGCCTCTTCATAGATAAACACGCCGAATATATATATATATATATATATGTTCGCAGGAATTGACTATTAAATATTGAAATCACTTATAGAATAAAAGAAACGGAAGAAGAAAAAAAGGGAGAGCAAAGTCGATCTATTTGTTTAGATCCGCCTTAGATAAAATAAATGAAATAAAAAATAAACAGAAAGAAAATTATTGCGAAAACACACATCAAAAGTGAAAAGGCATATATATATATATATATATATATATATATATATATATATATATATATATATATGTTCAACTGTGAGCTAATGGAAAAATAGATATAATTACCAAGCATAAAATTAAGTTTTAAAATTGTGTATGTTTTGCTTTTTTGTTCTTTTGCACCTAGGAGTCATCACTTACCAAGGCTTAAAAGCCGCTTGAGAGTAAATTACTAAGATGGATACATTGTTAATTGAATGATGACGAATATTATGAGAGGATTGAAAATAATGAATTAGATGAAGATATTTGATGACTCACATGAGAATAATTCATCATAAGTGTTAATTGACAGTATATATTAAGATGACCATTTTGTAGCCATCAGGGAAGCAATTTTGTGATTACGTGTTTCCACAGGTGGAAAAGTTTTGGAACAAAAAAAACTGTTCATTGAAATTCCATTTGATGTTAGAAACACGAGGCAAAAAAAAAAGGAAAGTTCTTTGTAGTGGTGGTAAAAGTTTTGTCTGTGAATGTTTTAAAAAGAGGAAACGGAAATTGGAGCTCAGTCGAGCATTTTCCATGGAAATAATCGTAAAGTTGGGAACGGTTATTTGTTAAAATTCAGTTTCTGATTCCAGAATTTCAGCCTTGACGAAATGTATTCCTGCTCACTGTCCCCCCCCCCTACGTATATTCTAGATGCTTTCAAACCCAAGGCTTTTGCAATAATCTTTTATTTTTTTTTTTTAGTTCTTTGTATCAAAATGAAAGGACTTTCATAAAAAATTCAACAAACTTTCTTTTACCTAGTAAACAATTCTAACTCATGTATTCATTATATAAATATACTTATTTATGTATGTTTTACTTATAAAATACTTATATACGGGCACATGTATTGTCTCCGTGGATAACTATGTTAGAAGTAAATAAACATTAGAAACAACGAATATATGTAAATGAATTTTGATTTATGTTTGTGTATATATGCAGTGAGCCAAAATTAGGTGGGTAGTAAAAAAAAAAATATTAAAAAAAGAATTACATTAATATAACGGACACAAAATGCTGTCCACCTACTTTTGGCTCACCGAGTATATATATATATATATATATATATATATATATATATATATATATATATATAAGATATGGGACGATTATTCTAAGCCAAGGGAGATTACCCCGATCACCAAGAGGGGAATAATTCATACTGAATTTAATTATCGTTAAGATTAACACAAATCGACATCTCTCTCTCTCTCTCTCTCTCTCTCTCTCTCTCTCTCTCTCTCTCTCTCTCTCTCTCTCTCTCTCTAAGTTTTCCTGCGAATGTGCTTATAGACTTAAAAGGTATGAGTTGAACAGTTTGGTCCACCGCATTTTTCATATGTTCTTTAGTCCCCCCCCCTCTCTCTCTCTCTCTCTCTCTCTCTCTCTCTCTCTCTCTCTCTCTACCTCTACCTCCCTTCCACATCTCTTATACTGAGAAATAACGACGATTTTAAATTATTATATTTTCACACGTTTTTTTTTATTTAAAAAATGTAATCTAGTTTTCAGATTACGTCACAATATATAAGATTCTAGACATAAGATTTAGTATTATTATGTTTTCATTTTAATCTTGAAAAGGAGATATTAAAATTGTGCAATTAAGGAATTCATTTTATCCGTTTTGGGACGGATATTCTTTGGATATTTTTATAATGTTTCTATTTTTTGTTTGGTTTGGTTTATCTTATGTGTGTGCGTGAAAACCATTAAGAAAACCAATAAAAATAATTTTATGTGAAAACCAAAAAGTTCCTCAAGCTAAATTTAGTGTTTTTCTATCGAATAGTTTGGAACCTATAAGTAACGAACACTTTCACAAAAAAAACACTCGTTATTTCCATGGCAAGTGCTCGTCTGAGGTCCAATCTTTCACGAAAAACACTCGTCTAGCCAAAACCACTATCAATAGTTTCCCACACTCCTTGTGTGTGCCTAGACCTAAATGTAAATTCCATGAACAAAGTTTCTTTCTTAGAACTGCACACCTGTGGGTCTCTCTTTCAATTGCCTGCTTTCCAGCTGACTACAATGTAAACAAGTTCTTGATGAACCGTCCCCCTAAGTAATCCAATTTACAAAATTCCCACTATTTATGCTTACTACGCTAGAATCACATTGACTAATCTATACCCATTAACCCTTATCCTCAAGTGGCCTCCAGGCCTTGATAAATGGTTATTCCTGTATTAAAAACACACACACACACACATGCGTAGACGAAATGCTGAATCTTCATATAGCATCTCAAGGATTCTACAAGCTAAATTTCGTGCTCTTAGATCGGGTAGTTTTGGAGCCTATAAGTTATCGACAATGGTGGTTTACTTCGTTATATCTTTGAATCTCTGGTTCCGATCACCCCTTCCCCGCCTTGTCACACTCACTTGAAACCCTGAAATTCTTCCCTCGAAGAAATTAATCCCTAGGGGTTAACGAACAATAAATAAACCATCGTTTAACAATATAATGACAATCGAAGTAACTTTTATATTATTTTAAGCAAAGTGATATCGTCTCGTTCTAAATGAACACGGAAACAAAGCGAACCTCTATTTTATACGCGCCGCGATTCGCTTTACCTTCAGGCGAGCTAAATATAGGTAAATGTTTATTACCCAAGACAGAGAGCAAAGAAAAAAAAAAAAAACTTTCCCTGATGGGCGTTTATTTAAAACATACGTGATATATTGCAGTTTTGTTTTTCGACTCCATCTTTGTTGATGTATATTTTGAACCCATTACAAAAGAAATTTTACTTACAGGTATTTCGAATTAACTCGTCTAGTTTTAGAAAAATAAAGATATAGGTACCAGGCAGAAACAAAAGAATAGCCTACAAGGTGATTCTTCGATTGCATATAAAAAAATTTTTTGTTTTTGCTTAGATGCTCAGCCATTTTTTTCTGCCGTCGCATCCCGGGGGCCCGACGGCTTATACTTATTTGTGAGCTTTTCGTTGCATCATCCTCCCGGCAAAACAAACAAGACTGAATTGATCGTTTCCCGTTCATTACGTACCACGCGTTTTATTGTTTCGGATTCTTTTCCTTCTGGGTTTATCAAAAGCGTCCATGATGTTATCCACTGGCAAGACAATCATCATCCGAAAACGTGGAAATAACCACAATCGCAAATGTGGGGTTCAACGGGTTTAGATTGTAGAGTGATGGAAATGCGAATTGAACGAACGTTAAAAAGCGACCGACTTAAATAGCCACCCTCTTTCTCTTATATTCGCTCTCTTGCTCACTTTCAAAAACGAACTACACTTTATGGTACCCCCCCCCAGTAAAACATTCACGGCAAACACTCGCCTATTTGCAATTTCCCTTACTCTCTACTAACTAAAACTAAACCAAAATTCAATCAGCAGTACTATTTTACGCAAACATTCACGGCAAACAGTCGTCTAACTACAACCACTATCTGTAATTTGCCTTACTCTCTATCACCGCCTAAAACTAAACCAAAATTCCATGAGCAGTACTATTTTCCAAAACTGCTCGTCTGTAGAAAACAATACGCCGGAGCTGCTTTCCCGTTGATTATAACATCGTAAGCAAGTTCTTGGTGAGCCGTCCTCTTAAATAAAATAATGTCTGTCCCATTTCCACCATAAACGATTTTCAAGGTGTTTTCTCACCTGAGACTCATTAACCCGTATCCTTGAGTGGCCTCTGGGTTTTTATAAACAGTGATTTTATAATATATAAGACTTTTAGTTTTCACAGGAACGTGTTAACTCAAAATATTTTTAACCAATAAAAATCGTTTCCCCAAAGTAACAAGTTTATGTCAAATTAACCAAACGTATAAAGACAGTGACCTGTGTTAGTTCACTTAGTACTTCCCACGATGTAGGATAAACACGTGTTACTGTTGGCCGGACGCCATATTGAATATCTAATCGAGACAAGGGACATAAATAAATATATAGAAGAAGGTCACCAAGTTCGATAACTCCAACTTTAACATTGCTGGTGTCATGTGTAAGTCAAAGTTTCAACAAAAAGATGGGTGGGGGGGCGGCTTGTTAAAACAACAAGTCTCTTAGAATTTCAGCAGAGGCTCCCATCTTTGTCAAACAGTTTGTGACCTGTTCCTGTCCCCTGACCCATTCAATTTGGATTTCTTCCTTTACCAACATCTCCTTTACTCTGGCCACATCCTCTCAAACGTCTGTCACTTGCAAGATTTGATGATTTTAAGGTTTTTACCAAAGATGTGTTGTTTGTTTTGCAAAGTACTTCAGGCAACTTGGGTAGCTTAAAAATTTATTGCAGCATGGCAACTATCAATACACCAGCATCAGCAGTGTCACTGAGTGCAAGAGTCTCGGACGACATGGGCTCTTTGTTATTCAGTCAAGTATTTTTGATGACCAACATATAGGAACCAGTCTATTAATCTTACCATAAACAAAGATGATAAATCCACCTCCGCAATGAACCATCCTCCAAGCGGAGATAGGTAGCACCAGAATAGCAAACCACAATCAAATCTGACAGATTTCTTAGCTATGGAAAGGATATGGAACCTGTCTTTGATTTGATTTTATAGTGACTTATTGGCTTCAAAAAGTAATTTCAATTTAGGAAATTTTCCTACACACATCAAATGATACATCAGGTCGAGTCTGATACCCACATCATTTGACATCATTTAGTCTTTTTAAATCTGCCTTTTCCTTTTCACTCAGCTCAACATTTTTCTTAAGGATTTTCATTTCTTTGTATCTATTGGAGAAATAGATGACATAATTCTTTTGGTTTATAATGATCCCAGCTTCCGTTTGTCTAACGCACAATCCCAGAAATTTGAAGGTTCCATTTTTATGCATTCCAACCTTGAATATTTTCTTTAATTCTGAAATCACATTTTTTTAAAAATTAATCATTTCCACAAAATATAAAGTCATCTACATGCATTGCCAGAATACCCATCAAGTTCTTGGATAAATTATGCCAAAGAAACGGTGCATTGTCATATTTATTTACCATTCTTTTTAGTTTACTTAATTCCTGAGCAACTCTCTTATACCATGCATCATTCAATCCATAAATATATCTTTTCAGCTTCCACACTTGTGACTCTGGACATGCCTCAGATGGTGGTCTGAGAAATACGCATATCACCTTGCAAAAATGCTGAAGTGAGTGAAATCAAGGGTCGCCACCTGCGAATTCTTAATGGAGGCTGTTAATATTACAAGACTTCCAAGACTTCACCCCTTTCATTTAAGGGAATTGTATTTTCTTTATTCCTTGGCTTTCCAAGGTCTTTATGTTACCTTCATCAGAATACCTATCAAATTCTCAGATAAATTATGCCAAAGAAACATTGCATTGTCAGATGCACTTACCATTCCTTTTAATAACACTCTTGTACCAGGAATGGGGCGCATTTTTCAATCCATGAATACATCCTTTCAGCTTCCACACTTGTAACTCCAGATATGCTTTTGTAAAGTTTTCTGCATTTACATGAAATCACATAAACACAGTTTTTATTCATGAGTTTTTCAGTTGGGGGTTTTACATGCATCAGGTATTTTCAGAGTGTTCAGTTGCTCTTAAACACTGTTCTAGTATCGTATTGACTGCATATTTAAAAAATTTTCGGACAGGCCCTTCGAGTACGGTATGTAGACCGTCGTGCGTTTTGGGGTTGTGTCTCTTGGTGTTTGATCTGGATTTTCTGCAAGTGATGTCATGCTCACTGGGTAGTTGTTTCGATGAAGGATTGTTCTTGGACTGACTATCTCTTCCTGATATGTAGTGTTCTTATTACATATTGTCCTCGTCCGATGTTGATTCCACAAAAGAACTTATCTATTACTTTATGCAGCCTCGTTTTCAGACATCAGTATAATAATATATTATCATTGTTGTAATAGTGTGAGAAAGGAATTCATATAATTTCGAAATGCAACGGTTCTTCATCGAAGAAAGAAGTCAGAAAAACGTTACGTAAAAAAGAAAACATTCGAAAGAAACAGGGAAAAAAAAGAAAACCATTGTCTGCCAAGAGGTACTGAACTGAAGGAGTAACTTAAAAATTATCTCTTACAATGTGATTTTATTATTTGTATTGAACTATGTAGCACAATATTACTGTCTGGGTATTTATTAATACTTATTAATTTATCTAAATTTAGACCAGCTCTATATTTAAAATACAATGAACACTATTTTCATAGAAATGTTAATAAACTCATATTTGCTGCGTGTTATTATATTTTCTGTCCAAAAATTATTTTTTTGTACTATCCAGAAAAATATCAGCTTTATCAAAAAAAAAAAATCATTTGTTGATCAAATATATTTCTCATTCCGTGGAATTTCCACGGGTCCTGTTATGATTCAGGGACGTGCAGAGGGAAGGATGCTAGCGATGTCCAAGCACCTACCCCATTTTACTCCTGCTTTAAAAGTGCCCTTTACAGAGGAGCGTATTATAAGGCCTGTGCCCCACCGAGACACCATTTTTTTTTTCACTTGAGCATCTGCCCTGAAAATGTTCTCTGCATGTCAATGCTATGATTTGATATTTTTATTAAGCTCAATCTAAAAATGTGTTGAGCACTTTGTACACAATCTGCTGTATTCATTCAGCTTGGTTTTGATTTTGAGAACGATTTTTATGTTTATTTTCATATGCAATAGAAAAATATTAGAGGCACTGCCGTTGCTATTGATTGCATTATTTAAAAAAAACAATGACATTAAATTTAACTGAGACGTCTTTTAAAGAGTATTTTCATTGCAGGTGATCCACTAAGCTTCAAGATCTTTTTCCTACCCCTGTAAGACGGTCTCAACAAGAACTCGTCTTGCTATCCACACTACAAACAATTCTCTTTTCTTATTCTGTGTGTCTAAAAATCAAACAGAACTGTCCAAAAGGTTCCCACATGTGGAATATGTTACTGTGGTAATGTTTCTCTACCAACTACAACACTGTTTTGAAGTCTAATGTAAATAAATATTTGTCGAATCGTCCTGTGAATTGATCATAGAATTCAATCTTTTCTCAGCACTGTTCAATCATCCAACTAATAATCACACTAACCTTTATCCTCGAGATGCTTTTGGCTTCGGCAAGTAGTGAAAGATTAATAAATGTCGCTATAAAGAGGAGGGGTATTATTTGTCGATGTCTGGCACTGATCCAAATTAATTTTAACGATCTATATTAGTGTGAACGTGATTTCTTTCTCAGTACTTTCCACCTATGGAACACGTTACTGCAAGTATGCCTCCCTACATGAGCGATTTTAACTCCAATATCAACAATTGTCTGTCATATCGTCTTTAGGTAAATCAACGTTTATAATCTTTTTATATTATTGTCCGTCCATCAACCAACTGAAAACCTCACTAAGCTTTATTCTCGAGTGGCTTTTAGCCTTTATAAGTGACTAGCTTGGGTTGCCCGGGTTTTTGGAGGTGTGAGATGAGCAAAAAAAGTGGTAGCAGGCAGGCAGGCTCGAACCCGTACCGAGAAGAAGGAAAAGAATGTGAAAAAAGAACGTGACGTGTTTGCTATTACGTCCATCGCCAAATCGGAAGTGATGTAGGTTTAAATTAAGGCTAGTCAATCGAAAAGAAGGGGTGACTTCCGGAAATATCGGCGAAAAAAAAGGACCCCTCCCTGTAGAAAAATGCTCAGTTGAGGGTGGAGGAATACATGTTTTTGGCCAATTTTTCGATATTTGTCGTCCGAAGGATCGAGCTTCAAAATGATATCGATCCCGTGAAAATCTGTCGCCTCTGTCGAAAGTTGTAGACATACATACATACATACATACATACATACATTTAAACAGACAGGTAAGATTTATATTATAGATAATCGTTTTATTGGAAAATAAAATAATACAGAAACATATGATTGCTAGATCGATCGGTAAACGTTCTAATGAACCTATTGCACTCGTACCTTATTGACCCCCCCCCTCGCCGACAAACTGGATAAGCAACAAAATCTCACCCCTTCACTGTAGAGATCCCTAGATGCTGGAAAGCTTTATATTCTAATAGCTGCTTCGCTTGGACCGCAAGACTTTGGAATTCCCTTCCTGCTTCTTGCTTTTCTGACTGTACTGACATGCAGAAGTTTAAATGTAATGTAAGTAGACCTCCCTCATTTCCTTGCATAGTTCTCTATAAACTTGGTCCCAAATGGGCGGCTATTACGTGCAAGTGGCAATTATATTTTGTTTGGGGTTTTAAAAAACTTGAAGAAGAAAAAAGAAAAATCCAAAATATTCTGTCTTCTCCAACACTATTGCACGAATAATTCTGCTTCATGGCACTGTCAATAAGGGAAAGGCGGGAGGGTGGGGGAACTTTACCACAGACCCCTTCCAAAGAAGCTGTTACCGTCCTGTATTCTCTCACCCCACAAAACCGCAAACCCTCACCCACGAAAAATTGCAAATATGTCGACTTCAAATGTCAAAAATTATCAACAAATGAGGAGCAACCAGCCATGATAGTTTTGCTAAATAAAAAAGAAAAATACCCCCATTCCAACAGTGTGTGTGTATATATATATATATATATATATATATATATATATATATATATATATATATATATATATATATATATATATATATATATATATATATAAAGATCGCATAAATAAGAATGGAGATTTTTAACATCCGTCCATTTAAGCTGTGCGTTTAACTCTGAAAATGCTAGCATGACAGACCAAAGAAAATGCTATTCCAAACTTAAGCATGACAGACCAAAAAAAAAAATGTTATTGTAAGCAAGACAGACCAAAGACAAATCTATTTCAAGCGTTACAGGCCGAGATGTTTATTACTAATGTGTGTATGACAGATGAAAGAACGTATTTCAAACTTAAGCATGGCAGACCAAAGAAAATGCTATTTCAAACTTAAGCATGACAGACCAAGGAAAATGCTTTCTAAAAATACAATTTCAAAATTGAACATGGGAAAACACTCGACGAACAGAGCCTCAAAAAAAGATTTCCGACGCTTTCTACGAGTCGTACGTGTTTAGCTTTCGAGATATTCTTTAGATCAAAGAACGTTGCTTCTAACCCCCCCCCCCACCACCACCACAACCAACAACAACCCCCGCCCTGCTTTTAAAACCGGATATGTCAAAATATTCTCCTTATTTTGCACGCCATCTTAGTTTTTAGGTATGTATTTACCAGAATAATTAGAAGTTAATTTTGTTTGTAAGTCATTTGTTCGATATTTATTTTTGCTAGGAAATTGTTTTATATCTTCGTTTTGATTTCTTATGTATTTTTTTTTTTTTTTAAATATTTTTAATGTTTACTTTTTTCTTTTATAAAGAAATCTGCATCGCACGTAATTAGGTATTTTGCAATTGAATGTTGTAACCACTTTGGGGATTTAGAGGATTGCACGATGTGCTCCCGTTTCTTCTATGCTATATCAGCGAACCACCTATCCCCTTTCTTATTTCTGAAGAAATCGAGAGAGAGAGAGAGAGAGAGAGCGAGAGGGGGGGAGGAACTATTGTTCGTTTATTCCATAGACTAAATAAGGCAAAAGAGAATTTTTGTGTGGAAAAGCACTCAATAAACAAAACTAAGTCCAGAAACAGCTGTAAACACATAAACACTGCAAAAAATTTGAGTTACATGTTCAAGTTCTACTTTTCCTAGATCGCAAACACATTCGGCAAGCTAAAAAATCGATGTCAGCAAAAGGTTTTCACTTTTCATGGGTACAGGTTCGAATCAGACTAAAAGTAGTACTTCTCTCACAGAAAACGGCCCATTAATATCGTTACAAATAACATCTTCTAGCAATAAAAAAAATGTCTTAAGAGGAGCCATATATATATATATATATATATATATATATATATATATATATATATATATATATATATATATATATATATATAAAATAAAAATTACAATTAAATTTACCAAAATGATCCAAGATGGGAAAACTAAAGTATATTATAAATATTAAAGAATTAATATTTATAAAGTTATCTCAACCAGATGTACAACCTCGACATATTTAATCTGAAAAGGAAACACTTAATATGTGGACAGTCTATCCACTTAAATTAAATATGTGTTTAACTCTTTTTCAAAGTTTTTTTAACATCTTTTATTAACTATTTGCTCATATATATATATATATATATATATATATATATATATATATATATATATATAAACTGTAGGAATTTCGTAGTCATAGGGGATGGTGTATGACTTATTTCCAACTGGTCCTTCTGGTAAACATGTTCCGAAGACTTCCTACTACATTGGCTATTCAAGATTTCACAGATTTAATATATATATATATATATATATATATATATATATATATATGTGTGTGTGTGTGTGTGTGTGTGTGTGTGTGTGTGTGTGTGTGTGTGTGTGTGTCAATGTACTTAGTTTGTTCTAGCAGAGGATGCAAAATATTCACCTATCTCCTACATTACAACCGAGAGATGTTTTTAAGATTCTAGCCGTCCCAATAAATGCATTTCTTTTGTGTCTCTCCTGTACTTAGTTCACCGGGTATATTTACAAGGTAGCTGTTGAAATCTTTTTCATGATTGTTCTTATAATTACTAGAATGATGTAAATCTTCCTACGATTCCAATTTCTTTTCATGTCAAACATCAGACCTTGGTATTTCTTTATCTTTTCCCGCTCTGCTCTGTTTAATCCAGTACCATTGGAGGACACGAACTTCTACTAAGGTTGCTTCTTTTTCTTTCCTGTCCTCTATCTCTTATCGCTATGTTAGGTTAAAAACTCCGTATGTGACAAGTAAAAGATAAAATAAGACTTATAGTAGAGGATGAAAGAAATCTTTTGTCATTTTTTTTTTCAACTTCTCTCTTGATAAGGCCCTCGTAACAGTTGGACGAAACCTTGAGATGTATTCTTGAGTTTTAAAATCTTCCCTTTTTTTAAATTTTATATCATATATGGTTGGATGCGTGCGGTTGCAAACACACGGGAGGAGTGGAAGTAGCAAAATTGCGGCCTAATATATTAGTTTATCATAATTACAATTGAATTGAACCAATTTCAAAACAATAATTGCTTTAATTTGATCAGTCATGTTTTTTTTTGTTTTTTTTTTTTACAATGATTCTCCATTTTGCAATTCGCTGGTATTTTAGTTTCCTTGAATGCTTGCTTTGCTTTCATTTTTGAGCCAATCAAATGACTCGGAGGGTATGTACCCCGCTGAGGAAACAATATTTAAGGAATCACATTTCGATTTGGATTTTTTTTTCATACCACATTTTGAACACGCAAAAAAAAAAAAAAATTCCTTTAAAACAAAATAAATCTAACTCAAGATCAATTAGCTCTCTCTCTCTCTCTCTCTCCCCTCCCTCCCTCCCTCCCTCCCTCTCTCTCTTTCTCTCTCATCAAAATCTTTAAAAAAAAAAACAAGAAAAAAACAACGAAAGTCTGTTTTTTTCTTCGGGGTATACCGAGATATTTTCAAATCAATTTAGATAGTTTTAGGTCACAGAGCCCTCGTCTTACATTTTTACGTCTGCTGAAGAAGTAATGTTTTGCTTGACATTTGTCTGTCTGTCAGTGACTTCAAATATGAACAACTACAGATCAAATCAGTGTTTGTCAGTTAGTGACTTCAAAACAAGAACAACGAATCAAATCTGTATCAGCAACTTCGTACAAGAAAGCCGGATCAAATATGTGTGTGATTTTTGCTACTTCACATAACAACTATGGATCAAATCTGTCTATTAGCTTCACAGATTAGATTGAATCAGCATTTGCGTGTTAGCTATTTCACATGACTATGGATCAACTCTATCTGTAAGCGACTATAGATAAGAACTAGGGATTAAATATGTTTTTAGGGACTATAGATAATAATGAGCCGAATACGTCTTTTAACGACTTCATATGAAAATTATGGATCAAACTAAATAGCGTAACATATCTATGGATCAAATCTGTGTGTGCCTGTTGTGACTTCAAATAACTATGGATCGAACCAGTGTGCCGGCTTACGACTTCACATAACTATGGCTCGAATCTGTGCGCCAGTTTGCGACTTCATATAACTATGAATCAACTGTTAGCAAGTTCATATAACACCAACTACGAATCAAATCTGTTGATGATCTAAGAGAAGACGGATCGATAATATCTTTGTTCTTCACAAAATAAAAAAAGATTGATCGAATATGTTAGTTATTTCATATAAGAATTATCGATCAGACAGATTTTCTATAGTGATCCAAGTTTAGAAAAACCTAAATAATAAACTTCTAATTTACTCAAATATAACAATAATAAATATTTAAAAGTGAATTATCTAAATAGTCTCCGGCAGTTTCATGGTAACTCCCTTCGTCAGAAGTGCATGTCTATCCTACACGTCTGTAAACATTTGAATGTAAGATCAAACTGTCCGTAAGTAAATTTTCATTTTTTTTTTCAAACTTAATTGACATGATGCTACAATTATTTTAACTTCCGGTTAAGAATACTCTTTAATTGTCGATCAAAGTTCATCTAAATACTGTTTCAAAGATATGTAAATGATCAAATCGGCTAAGCGAAGTGACGTCACGGTAGAGATAAAAAGACACGTGCGTTCAGAGAAATGGTGTTAGGAGAAGCGGAGGCGATCAAGGAGTGTTACAAGCAGAGGCGTTCGAGACGAGTTCAGAGAAAAAGACGTATTGGAGATATGTTCGGAGAAAGAGACGTATTTGAGACGAGTTAAGAGAAAGAGACTTATTTGAGACGAGTTAAGAGAAAGAGACTTATTTGAGACGAGTTCAGAGAAAGAGACTTATTTGAGACGAGTTCAGAGAAAAAGACTTATTTGAGACGAGTTAAGAGAAAGAGACTTATTTGAGACGAGTTAAGAGAAAGAGACTTATTTGAGACGAGTTAAGAGAAAGAGACTTATTTGAGACGAGTTCAGAGAAAGAGACTTATTTGAGACGAGTTCAGAGAAAGAGACTTATTTGAGACGAGTTCAGAGAAAGAGACGTATTTGAGACGAGTTCAGAGAAAGAGACGTATTTGAGACGAGTTCAGAGAAAAAGACTTATTTGAGACGAGTTCAGAGAAAGAGACGTATTTGAGACGAGTTCAGAGAAAGAGACTTATTTGAGACGAGTTAAGAGAAAGAGACTTATTTGAGACGAGTTCAGAGAAAGAGACTTATTTGAGACGAGTTCAGAGAAAGAGACTTATTTGAGACGAGTTCAGAGAAAGAGACTTATTTGAGACGAGTTCAGAGAAAGAGACGTATTTGAGACGAGTTCAGAGAAAAAGACTTATTTGAGACGAGTTCAGAGAAAAAGACGTATTTGAGACGAGTTCAGAGAAAGAGACTTATTTGAGACGAGTTCAGAGAAAGAGACGTATTTGACACGAGTTCAGAGAAAGGCAATAGTGTATATCGAAGCCTCAGATTATGCAAATTAAAATAAGGTATTTATATTACTTATAATTATTTATTTATTTTTCATTATTTAGAAATTTAAATTGCTTAATATCTATATAACTATAAAAGTGAGAATGTGTGCGAGGACACTTCTCAACCTATATATTCAACGAATTTTTGATCTATAGACTTGAAATTTGGTATGTAGGGCATTTAGACATGTGGAAAACTTTTTAATCGGTTTTCATCCGAAAAAAGGGCTGGTAAGGGGTCAAAATAAAAAAAAAATGGGTACATGGTGTCATTGGATTTTTATCTATTTGTCAACTGTTTCCCGAAGACGCATGAATGAATCGTTCGCATGACAGATTACTTATATTCAGAGTAAGTAGGTTTGAAAACAATTTTTAAAAACGTGTCAATCTGGCCTAATGGTTATCGTACTTGACTCACTGCTTTTTGTTTCGATTTCAGCTCGAGTATTCTTTTATTAAATTTTTTTTTTACTTAAAAGAACTATCTAAAAAAAAAATAATACATCATACACATGTCTCAGTTTCTGTATAAATTAAAATATCATACGTGCATATTTTACGACCGGGAAACGCCAGACGGTCTGCTAATATATATATATATATATATATATATATATATATATATATATATATATATATAATGATTGTAGTGTTGTTGTTTCATAGATGTTAATCCAATCAAACTCCGTGCTCATAACAGATAGAGCAATATTATAGTGTAAATTTATTCATACAAATATTATTGGCTACATATGTGCATACATGTCACAGTTGTGATTTCTTTCGAGATGCAACATTCTCAGGGAAAAGTCTTCGGATAGACTGAAAACTTAAATCGTAATTCTCTCAATATTTCTACGATATTGAGAGAATTACGATTTAAGCTTTCAGTAAGACTTTGGCCTGAGAATGTAGCTTTTCGAAAGAAATCGCACCTAAAACACGTACAAACAAATGTAGCCAATAATATTTATATAAATAAATGAATTTATACAATTATACATGATGGTCGTCCATCGATTTCGGTGAATACCACGAAATATCACGAATGATGCTGTGACTTGTGCTTGCAATTTTTTTTAGCAAGAGTTGCGCAATACCAACCATACCCATCATGCACTGTTAAATACCAGTGGCAAGTGGAAATTTCTAGACGACTGGAAATAATGCTGATATATGAATAGAGCACATACAGCGCCTGGTATTCCCAAATTGTCACCCAACTGGTACTGGCAAGGCTCACCATTGCTTAACTTCGATGATCTGACGAGAACCAGTGTGTCAACGCAATTATGCCATATATATATATATATATATATATATATATATATATATATATATATATATATATATTACATTTTCACCGCAAACAAGGTACATTGCCACTTTGGTGTAGGGGGCTACTATCAGGGCCATAATCTACATGGTCACTATGTAGGGAGTTGGGCAGCTAGATGTCTGTTCACATTACACTTGAACTTCTGCATGCCAGTACAGTTGAGGAAGCAGAGACCCGGAAGGGAGTTCCAAAGTCTAGCAGTTCTGGGGAAGAAACTGTTGAAGTAGAAAGCTCTCTTACATCTAGCGATCTCTGTTTTGCAAGGGTGGGATTTAGCTGCTTGTCGGGTTTGTCGCGGTGTTTATGTCGATGGGGTATAAGTACTTGCAGTTCGTCATAGGATTCACCATTAAAATACTTGTAGAACAGACAGAGGAATGTAACATTTCGTCGATGGGACAGAGGCTGAAGCTTAGATGAAAGTTCAGGACCTATGTGGTTGGTGACTCTCTTTTGAACCTTGTCTAGGAGCGAGAGAGAGACTAGTAGCATATGTACTAGCTCAAATATAACATGCGCGAATGGTGGCCTTATAGAGGTACAGGATACTTTCAGGCGTTAGTAGTTTTCTAGCACGGTAGAGAGAGCCTACCTTCTTCACAGTGGTCCTGGGAATGCTCTCAATGTAAGTGTTCCAACTCATGTTTTCTGTGAACGTTAGGCAGAGGAGTTTAAAAGAAGTACTTTCAGGTAATGAGTCTTTGGCCATTGCTTTTGGTGGTACAGAAGGTTTCTCGTAGTTATTGAAGGAAACAAGTTTAGTCTTGGAATAATTGAATGGGACCATCCATTTTTGTCCCCGTTCCACTACAGATTGGAGTTCTTCTTCTAGTGTTTCCGTATGATCTTATTTTCCAACATATTGATCGTTTGATCATCAATGAAAAATTATAATTTAAAAAAAAAAATCTACGCACAAGTTTTCCGATTAATTTGTCCCAGTCCTATGTATGTATTTCTAATTAGAATGAAAGTTATCTAATTGGAATAGCATTTAAGTGTAATAAAATAATAACAAAAACTTTTTTCAGATAGCTCAATAGTGCAATAATAGAGCTATAAATATTTTTATAATGCATCGTTTCACATTTTATTGTCCATTTAAAAAAATTAGGGGTTTTATTTGCAACACTTGCGTACAATTGTTTTGGTCCATTACTGATATTTGTGTATATAATAGCTCTCAATTATTATTTACACAACCTGAGCAGTTCATCAGCGCGGGGAAAAAGGCATAAAAAGCAAAGTATATAAAAGTCTCAACAATCCTTTCAAATCAACAATTCGATATTCATAATTTAACACATTTTATATATTTATACCAAGATGAAGGAGAGACAAGAAAAATTATCTTAAATCTTAAAAAGATAACTGATAATTTGTGTTTCTTCTACTTCGCATATATATATATATATATATATATATATATATATATATATATATATATATATATATATATATATATATATGGTATGCGTGTTAAAGTAATATACAATTCTTGATTATTGTTGTTGGAAGCTTGTTAAAAAGATAACCGATAATTTGTGTCGCCTCTTCTCCTTTCTTCTTATCTTAAATCTGGATCTTGGCAAAGCCTTTGGGGAATACAAGAAAGAAAAATGTCGAAATGGCTCAATTTCTTTGATAAATTTTTAAATAAATGTGAAGATAAGTAATCTGTCGTTTGTTTTTATGGTTCTTAACATTCTATTGGATTAAACTTTTTTTTCATCTCATTCAAAGCGAACAATCATATCTAATTCGTCAATCAGTCGAAATGGAAATTAAAATGAAAACTTTTCACACAAATTTCAAACATTTTATTCCACCAAAACATTAGAAATTCAAAGATAAAGTTTAGTTACCAACTTCTGCGATTCTTTAGATTTTTTTTGATTTTTTCGTTTACCATTTATGTAAGTTAGATAGTTTTTATTTTTTAAAGTAATTTCCATTCAAAATGGCTGAAATTAAAATTGTTCGGTTTTTGTGGACGAAGAATAAATCTTGCTAATAATCATCTTAACATTGTATTGAATGTACAAGCGGGACCTGTGGAAATTCCACAGCGGACTCTTTCATATGTTGGCATTCTGTGAATTTTCAGTGTAAATATATTATTATTTATTACAACAAATGGAAGGTCATAATAATTAAACGACAATCACTCGGAAGAAAAAAACTGTAAGCACCACACACAAAATAAAAGCTATCGTATTAATATATAAATAATTAGGGCTATGACAACAGCATATTCTTTTCATTGTTTTGACTCTCGAGTATATATCCGACAGAGTTAGAGAGAATTAATCAACCGAGAAACACATCATTCTATATAAAAGCATTTAAGATATCAACAGATACACACTCGAGAGTCAAAACAATGAAAAGAATATGCTGTTGTCCCAGCCCTATAAATAATGATAAAAAAAATCAAGATTTCTATGAAGTGAAATGAATATCAGCAATAAATACGAACTTGAATACAAGTAATTTTTACATTACTTTTAGTTAAGCAACGTGGAGCCTGGTCAGTACTAAAACGGGTG
This sequence comes from Euprymna scolopes, assembly GCF_053919585.1. Taxonomy (NCBI): domain Eukaryota; kingdom Metazoa; phylum Mollusca; class Cephalopoda; order Sepiida; family Sepiolidae; genus Euprymna; species Euprymna scolopes. Next base: position 103,723,011 of record NC_136510.1, on the reverse strand, counting down.
ACCATTTAGTAATAGTATGTGCTCTGAAGGCTATCTCCTTTGATGGGGTAGCGTAGTATGTAATCTCATGAACTCGCCAAAGTTAAAAACAATGATATTAAAATAAATAATACAAATTTAATCATCCCAAACGGACCCGACAATTGGAAGTATGTATGTATGTATGTATGATCTCAGTTTAAGTGTGACCTTTGCAACAGACTGTGTAAAAGCAGGGTTGGTCTGAAGAGCCACCTTCGTTCGCACAGAAAATAGGAATTGACGCATTCTTGATCACATCTCCACAGGTATATATGTGTGTGTGTATAAGTATATATATATGTGTACATAATTATAATATTATTAAAAATAAATTAAATATATATATATATATATATATATATATATATATATATATTCAAAAATACAAGAAAATGATTGAGTAATCAACAATAAAGCAAGGGAAAGATGGTCCTCTTATGTCAAGAAGTGACAATCACCATGTATGTATGAATAAATAAATAAATATAAAAATGTGGATTTATCAGACCAAAAAATCCAACATTGATTGCTCTTTAGGAGGATAGAAATGTGGAATATCTACGAGTTCGGGTGAGATAGAACTTGCTGGAGGTCAGAAGATCTTTTGACAAAACCGTGGTGAGATGACAACACCTATTGAAGGCAGTAAATGCTAATCCCGTCGCGCTTAACCTGACGAAGGCCAGAGGAATAATTGGTTGAAATGTCGTGAAAACAACAACAAAAAGATGAAGATAACAGTTAAAAAAATAAATAAATAAATTATACAAATTTACTCATCTCAAATTATTTCCAAATTAATTTAATAATAATTATATATTCATATATATATATATATATATATATATATATATATATATATATATATATATATATTAGTGTTGGAACGATTAATCGGAATCGGGAATCAGATTTTGGGTGAATCAGAATCGGTATCGGAAAACTCTGTGCCTAGTTTCCGATTCGTTTAATCTTTCTTTTTATTTGATTTTGTTTAAAACAAAAACATTTACTGCTGGTAATAATGATGAAATAAATAATTGGTTGAAATGTCGTGAAAACAACAACTAAAAGATGAAGATAACAGCTAAAAAAATTAAATATAATAAATTATACAAATTTACTCATCCGAAATTATTTCCAAATTAATTTAATAATAATTATATATTCATATATATATATATATATATATATATATATATATATATATATATATATAGTAATTTATAAAATATATATGGCGATTAAGTTACACTGAATATTTCGTGCTTCATCCACTCTAGGATTCTTCAGGCTTATGCGCAGAAGCCTGAAGAGTCCTAGAGTGGATGAAACGCGGAATATTCAGTGTAGCTTAATCGCCATATATATTTTATAAATTACTAACTAGCTCTACCTACGTATTGAGCACTTTTGAAGTAAATACTTAAAGTTTACGCATAAATCTATACGTTCGTATATTAATTTTATGTGAGTAAATTAAGTAGTTATATCTATATTTTTATAAAGTAATAGGGTTCGTGTGTTTCTGTCTGTGTGTACAGCTCTCCATCATCAACGAAATATAAAGGAGGTAAGAGGGTAGATCTCTCCTGGTAGAGAAACATTAGAACCCATTTTAGGATGTTTCTGTTATAGGAGACATAAGAATCTATGCCTAATTTCTTTATATACTAGTCTACAAACCACCCCCATATCGAATGACTTATGCTCATTTGCATATCACATTATATTAAATCTCTTTAACTAATTACCTCGACCTTATTACATATTGGAAATATTCTAATCATTTCAACTGTACTATTTACAAAATCTATTTAACATTTAATTATTTAATATATTTTCATTTAATTTTATATTCGATTTATTTCACTTTACGTATATTATCAAAACAATTCATTGGCGAGCAAAGCTTTATGTTTTGGGATTGTATTGAAAATGTAATGGAAATTTCAATTTCGTTCCGTTTTAATCTTTTATATTTTACTTGCCAATATAATTGAAAGAATACAATTCAACTATCGTAATTTTATATAAATAAACAAAAACAAATATTTTAAAATAAAACTTTATTAAAAAAGAAATAATTTTATTTTTAAATGAAAAAAATCAATTTAGTAAAATAATTGTATTAAACACCCCCAGCCTTGTCAGCAAACCTGTAAACCTATAAAAGTTTACATTTCGAATGTAAACAGTGATTTTTCGATTTTGTTAGCGCTTGCCGCAATTAAACACAATTAAAACGGAACTAACTTTATTTCCATTCTATTTTTTAAACAACCCCCAAAACATAACGCTCTCTTCCAGTTATAGCCAATTTTTTTTAATTAAATAAAACAGGTCAAAATAAACAGATAAGCGCATTTTCTTTTACATTTTTCGGTGCAAGTCTATTATTGGGCCGAAAATGAAGTCGGTTACATGGAAAATCTGCAAAAAAACAATATAACGTACGTACTTGTCATTGCATGTACATGTCATATTCCAAAAATCACGTAAATCGATCAAGTAGTTTTTTTTTTATTTAAGAAAATCAAATATTAAAGCACAGTTAATCGAGAATAAGTCGAGCACCATGTTGGATCGACACTATGTCAGCTAACGCCACCTAACAGCCACTATGTCAGCTAACGCCACCTAACAGCTAACAAAATCGAAAAATCACTGTTTACATTCGAAATGTAAACTTTTATAGGTTTACAGGTTTGCTGACAAGGCTGGGGGTGTTTAATACAATTATTTTACTAAATTGATTTTTTTCATTTAAAAATAAAATTATTTCTTTTTTAATAAAGTTTTATTTTAAAATATTTGTTTTTGTTTATTTATATAAAATTACGATAGTTGAATTGTATTCTTTCAATTATATTGGCAAGTAAAATATAAAAGATTAAAACGGAACGAAATTGAAATTTCCATTACATTTTCAATACAATCCCAAAACATAAAGCTTTGCTCGCCAATGAATTGTTTTGATAATATACGTAAAGTGAAATAAATCGAATATAAAATTAAATGAAAATATATTAAATAATTAAATGTTAAATAGATTTTGTAAATAGTACAGTTGAAATGATTAGAATATTTCCAATATGTAATAAGGTCGAGGTAATTAGTTAAAGAGATTTAATATAATGTGATATGCAAATGAGCATAAGTCATTCGATATGGGGGTGGTTTGTAGACTAGTATATAAAGAAATTAGGCATAGATTCTTATGTCTCCTATAACAGAAACATCCTAAAATGGGTTCTAATGTTTCTCTACCAGGAGAGATCTACCCTCTTACCTCCTTTATATTTCGTTGATGATGGAGAGCTGTACACACAGACAGAAACACACGAACCCTATTACTTTATAAAAATATAGATATATATTATTTTCACAGCCAAACAACGACGCAGCCTACAAGAGCAATGACAGCCAACAAACCGGAAGTCCAAGACTCGAGTTTCACCCTCATTTGAGCTCATCAGTTAGACATATCCGAACCCGGGTTCGAAACTCGAGCCTCTTGTATGCAACGCAAGTACTCTGCCAACTGAGCAAATGCCCCGAACACCCAGGTTCAGATATGTCTAACTGATGAGCCCAAATGAGGACAAAACTCGAGTCTCGGACTTCCAGTTTCTGGCTGTCATGGCTCTTGTAGACTGCGTCGTTATTTAGCTGTGGCAATAATGATATAATCTCTCACATTCTGAAAATTCTATCACTGATTGCGCGCTAGATTAGCATTGCTGGATGGCATCGTCCTAGCCAGTTGAAAATTCCTACTTGTGAGACATCGACTTGGGGTTATTAGCTGGTTGGATGACTGCGTCCCTTGTCAAGACAAAATAGGTCCATTCCACAGTCGGATTCTGGCACGGTTTGCTTGATCAGTGTTAGTTAATATGATTTTTTGTGAGAGGGGCATTTGCTCAGTTGGCAGAGTGCTTGCCTCGCATGCAAGTGGCTCAAGTTTCAAACTCAGGTTCAGATATGTCTAACTAATTGACCCATTTTTTTTTTTTTTTGCTTAACATACACCTTCAAACACCCGGGCAACGCTGGGCACCCGTGCTAGTATATATATATATATATATATATATATATATATATATATATATATATATATATATATATATATATATATATATATAAATTAAATATAACAGCATGCCAAAAGATAGACTGACTCGAAACAGATTTTATAATGGAGATAAAAAAGGAATATCTGCCTTACTCACGACTAAAACGCAAGCTTTATTTTGGTGTCTTTAACTGCTTCCCCCTTCCCTATTTTTGCTGATGAGGAGACTATGTTTTAAATGACAAAACTTCTGTCAAATTATTGTCAATATTTTTTGTCAATTTCAATAAAATGAAAATCGTCTCCGAAACGATCGTACAATCGAGTTGATTTTGTTTGTTTATCCTTTTGAAACTGATTTTTAATTCACAATTATGAATCGTTTTACTATATATATATATATATATATATATATATATATATACTCGGGTTTTTTTTATATTCAAAAGTAATGGACTAATGAATTCAACGAGGTTGTTAGATAGTGCTCAATAAAAAGAGCTGATAATACTTGTTTATTGTTATATAAACATGCTCACATCCCGCTGCTACAAACAGCCACTTGTTTCAATCAAACAACAGATATCATCAGGCAGCGACTTGACTATTCAAAAGTTCAATGAATAAATAGGTTATTCATTGAACTTTTGAATAGTCAAGTCGCTGCCTGATGATATCTGTTGTTTGATTGAAACAAGTGGCTGTTTGTAGCAGCGGGATGTGAGCATGTTTATATAACAATAAACAAGTATATATATATATATATATATATGAATAAACTTTCTCATTGAATGCTGACATATGAGGTTCAGACAACTAAGTTGTCCAACATCCACATAGTGATGAAGGTTTTCCGTAGAACCATCATTCTTTGGAACAACTGCTCATATCAGTCGGTGCAACTGAATGCCATGGACAGAGCAGAGCGTAGACCTTAGTTTTACATTAGTTTTCCTTCTCCTAGATGCATGTCATTACGAAGGCTCAGAGTGCATCTCTCCCAGCAGTTTTAAATGTACCCTGAAATACTAACCTGCAAACTTCTACGCCCAGGGGCAAGACATAAAACGCCTAGTATTCCCCAATGGTCACCTATCTCGTACTGCCCAGGTTCACTATTTCTAAACTTGGGTAAACCAACGAGATCCAGTGTTTCAATAAGATTATGCCGTATATCTATCTATATACCTATAACTCTATGTTTTTCTCGCCCTGACATTGATATTAAAAGCCTACTTTTTTTCTAATCATATTTATTCGCTTACCCACGAAAGCAAAATGTGACACAAGGTCGTTTTAATGTGAGGGCAAAACCAGGTCCCCAAAAAGGGGAACTCTGGAAGTAGGCAAAAATAAAAATTGCCTTAGTATAGAAAGGCCTCCCCCACATTGACCAAGGAGAAACCAACTTAAGTGCAACACGAGAACAGACACTACACAGCTATCCCTGCCCGAAAGCAAGATCTACTTTTGCTATTTTAAAAAGTATTAAACCAAACTTCTTCATATACCTAGTCATGAATGTGCGAGCAACTTCATGCAGGTTAACTACTTTGCATATTCTTTTAAAAAACAAGCGTTTATTAAAAAACTTATTCGTTTCTTTTTTTATAGTTTCCTATTATTACATGATTGGTTTCATTTCACTATTACACTGAATTCTATTTATGCATAGTAAAATCATAGATATAATATATACTAGCAAAAGTACCCGTCGTTGACTGGGTTCAAAAACAGCCTACAGAAAATGGACTCTGATTTATGACAGCATGATAGGTTATGAAAAGGAAGGGTTGTAAATTTGGATTGAATTTGGGGGTATCAAAACCAAAGCAAAATATGATGAAAGTAAAAATAAAATAGATAAAACCCATAATTTATTATGCCATACCTGTTCACACTGAAACACTTATCACAATATTCTGTGGATTTATATTAAAAAACCTTGTTAAACTTTGTGACATATATCCATTCTATGGAGGTTAGCCGCGAACGAACACCCCATAATTTTATTATACCATATTTCTTCAAACTGAAGCATAATTATCAAAGTATACTTACACAGATAGATATGAAAAGTCTTTATTAAAGTGTGTGCCTATTTCCATTCTATGGAGGCCAGGCGCGAACGCAGACCCCACAATTTTATTATATCATTTAATTTAAGTTAAAATATACTTATCAAAGTATTATTATGTACATCTATATCAAAGACACTTGTAAACGATTTTTTTTTTTAATTTTTAAATTTTTTATTTCCATACTTTGTGGAACAGGCGCGTGTGCAGACCCTACAATTTTCATGAATCACCATTTCGCCAGATCAAACATACCCATTCCTGTGTCTCTAAACATCTTCTATCATTATATGTGATCGATTTTCTATAACAGTCAACCATATAGGAGCCTATTCGTGACCAGACACACACACATTCAGCTTTATGTATATATATATATATTATATATATATACACATATATATATATATATATATTTATATAAATATATATATAGTTATCGACATACAGTACTGTTTCGTTGTATCAAACCTCATCAGTGCCGCTAGACTAGCACCTCTCCCAAGCTGAGGATTGAACCTAGAACCATCGCGTTGACAGTCGGCAGTTCTACCCATCGACCCACTGGAACGGTGCCCGCAAAAAGTCTCGCAAAATATCTATTTTAAACAAACATTCGTCCACCATTTTGCTAGTGCTCAAACCGCTTATTTACAAACAAACAGAATATATATATATATATATATATATATATATATATATATATATATATATATATATATATATATACACCAGCTTAACCGGGCAGAACATATTTTAATTCGTCCAGATTCCGTATATATTATTATAGAGTCATGATTTCAAAAAAATAAAAAAAAATATTTGGGCGTTATCAACTAGAATCAAAACCGAAACAGCAGCATTGAAAGCTGGTGATGTTACCACTCTACCACCGTGACATGCATATTAACTGATTAAAAATTAAAAATAAACTAAGATGAATGTACAATTTTGATCCACTTTTGACCGCTTAAAAACTATTTTAATCGGCTAAAGACCCATAAAAGAACGGTTCGTAAAAAATGTAATAATTTGAGGCCCCTAGCGCTGCTCGTCGACTTTTAGTCTCGGTGGAAACAGAGTTTGAAAATTTTTTTTTTTTTTTTTTTTTTACACAGTGGTCACCACTTATCAAGACCCGGAACCCACTCAGGGGGATAAGGGTTATTGCAAGTACATTACGTTAGTGTGGAGATTTGATGAAGTGTTTACTTAAGGGGGCGGTTCATTAAGAATTTGTTAACTTTGGACTTGAAGACATCCAAGTTGTAGTCAGGTGGGAAGCAGGCAGACGGAACAGAGTTCCACAGGCGTGCAGTTCTAAGAAAGAAGCTTTTTCATGGAATCCACGTTTTGATTTAGGCACAGATAAAGAGTGGAGGAAATTTTTCACAGTGGATTCAGCTAGACGGGTGTTTTTCATGAAAAATTGGCGAGGGGGGACCAGATATTGGAGTTCAGACGAGCAGTTGTCATGGAAATAACGATAAAACAAGGATAGGCTCGCAACGTCTCTTCTGTGGGAGAGAGGTTGCAGGGTAGAGAAAAGGGCATCCCCCACTAAGCCACAAAGTCTATTTTGTACTCTGTCAAGGCAGGATAGGCTGTTTTTAGCAGCTCCTGCCCAGATATGGCAGCAGTATTCCATCCTTATACGTACTTGGCTTTTATATAGATAGAGAATTGCATTAGTAGTGAGATATCTTGTGGAGCGGTAGAAGGCTCCCACCATCTTTCCAGCGACCTTGGCAACAGACTTGATGTACGAGTTCCATTTCAGATCAGGAGTAAAGGTCAAACCCAGAAGCTTGTCAAAACACGGAGCCTCTCTCAGACGAGAGCCATCCATCCCAATTGATGCCAGATGGGGATCAGAGCGTTGATGATGTAAGGATAGGAGTTCGGTTTTAGATGCATTAAAAGTAACCAGCCACGTCTTCCCCCACTGAACCACGCGATCGAGATCAGAGGAGAGAGAATCAGAGAGAACTTTGTCATTTACAGCATTAATATTGCAGGCCTCTGATTTTTGTCCATCAACCACTACTCTTATGAGCCTATTGGAGAGAAATGATTTAATGATTGAGAAAACATTTCCATATGGAGAAAGACAGACAGACAGACATATAACCTTGTATATATTAGATGTGAAAGTGACCTTTCTGCGTGTGTGCAAAAAGTCTTTACCAATCTCTTCTCTGAATATTTGGTCTACAGAGTTGAAATTGTCTATAGGATATTTGAACCTGGAGAACACTTTCAATTTAGTTTCTATCTGACAAAAATTGCTGCTAAGGGGTAAAATTTGAAAAAAAAAAAACAGTTGACCTTGGCAGAAGTAGTCGACTAAACCTGTTTGCATGCACAAATCTGCATTTATACGTTAAACGACGTTATTTTTATCAACTATTTATATATGTATAGGCTTGTCTCAGAGGCTAAGGAAGGAGGCTTCAGAGTTGCATGTTTGGTTTCGATTCTAGCTAATGGCACTCAAGTCATATTTTTTTTTTTAACTGCTGATATCACAACTATATATTAAGCACAATATAATAATTACTTCTGTGACAACAGCATATTCTTTTCATTGTTTTGACTCCTGAGTATATATCCGTTAATATCTGATATGTTTTTCTATAGACTGACATAGTTCTCGGTTGATTGACTGTGTCTACCTGTGTCGGATATATACTCGAGAGTCAAAAGAATGAAAAGAATATGCTGTTGTCACATAATAACAATCGATAAAGAGAATTGGCTTTATAATAAAAAATACATAAAATGCATGAATTAAAATAATATATTTAAGCGTTTCTTACGGACGACCTGCTAGTCTGCTAGCATATGTTACGTTTATATATGATTTCTGAATTAATTCATTGATATATATATAGCAATGTTATATATGATTTCTGAATTAATTCATTGATATATATATATAGCCATGTTATATATCAATGAATTAATTCATTGATATATATATATTGCCATGTTATATATCAATGAATTAATTCATTGATATATATATATATAGCCATGTTATATATCAATGAATTAATTCATTGATATATATATTGCCATGTTATATATCAATGAATTAATTCATTGATATATATATATAGCCATGTTATATATCAATGAATTAATTCATTGATATATATATATTGCAATGTTATATATCAATGAATTAATTCATTGATATATATATATAGCCATGTTATATATCAATGAATTAATTCATTGATATATACACTTGTGCCCGATATTATTCATACCCCACCTTGAAAATTGAGTTTATTATGTGTAACTTTGTAAGAATTTATTGTTTACGTCCATATTGATACATATTCTTAATAAACCTCTTCTGATCATTTTCGTCATTTTAAAATCTCGGGATACTTGTAATAAAAGAAATATACAGCTATTTATAAAATCTGCAATGTTCAAAAATTATCATACCCCCTTATTTTTTCAGTATTAATCGAGTTTCTGACTGTTTGTTTCCTGTTTGATTCTTATTTTGAATGCTTTTATACAACCTTTGATTAATTTCATTTCGTTTTTTGCATTTTTCAGAAATTAAAATGATATCAACTGAAAACCAATAAAAGAATAAAAATTATTAGAATGGAGAAGAAAAAAGAGCTTAGTAATGATCTTAGGACTAAAATTGCGAATTCACATAAGGATGGTTTAGGTTACAAGTCAATTTCCAAGAAATTTGAGGTCCCTACAGCAACAGTACAGAACATCATCAAAAAATTCCAGAGTCACCACACAACAAACAACTTGATTGGTAGAGGAAGGAAAAGGAAACTGTCTGCTAGAGCCACCAGGAATATTGTAAGAAGTGTTAATGCAAATCCAACCACCACTACTAAGGACATTTTAGAAAATCTGGAGTCTTCTGGCATAAAAATATCAAGGCAAACATTGCAAAGAACTCTGCATGAAAATGGTCTGAAAGGAAGAAGACCAAGAAGGACTCCATTGCACACCGGAAAACACCTTGCAGCACGTCTAAAGTTTGCTAGGACCCATGTGAATTCTCCAGAGTCCGTTTTCTCAAGTATTTTGTGGACTGACGAAACAAAAATTGAATTGTTTGGCCATATGGATGCTTCTTACGTTTGGAGGAAGAAAGGAGAAGCTTACAACCCAAAGAACACCATACCCACGATGAAACATGGTGGTGGTAGCCTAATGTTTTGGGGCTCCTTTTCGGCTAGTGGTCCAGGTAGTTTGGTCAAGATAGATGGAACCATGAAGAAGGAGCAATATTTGGAGATACTCCAGGAAAACATTAGGCAGGATGCGGAGAATCTCCATTTAGGACAAAACTGGGTCCTTCAACAGGATAATGATCCAAAACATACTGCCAAAATAGTCAAGAAATGGTTTGAGGATAATCAAATTAATGTTTTGGAATGGCCTTGCCAGAGTCCCGACCTGAACCCTATCGAAAACCTCTGGCATATATTGAAAACTGAGGTTAAAAAGCGGAAACCTAGGAATTTGAGGGATTTGGAGAACTACTGCATTGAAGAATGGTCAAAAATCAGTGTTGATGCTTGTAAAAACCTTGTTGATAAATATCCAAAACGGTTACAGGCAGTTATTAAGAATAAAGGGCATGCTATTGACTATTAGTAAGAGAGGTATGAATAATTTTGAACTAGTTCCATTATTGTTTTTCTTTGTATAATGTTTCAAACTTGCATAATTTATTTATTTGTTGAGTTTAAATTAAATGCCTATGCTTGATTTATTGTCTGAAATCCCTTTAATATTGTCTACCTTCTGGTTTGAGCAATATTCTTATAGAAATCTCAAAGATCCGAGGGGTATGAATAATATCGGGCACAAGTGTATATATTGCAATGTTATATATCAATGAATTAATTCATTGATATATATATATAGCCATGTTATATATCAATGAATTAATTCATTGATATATATATATATATATATATATATATATATATATATATAACATGGCTACATATATCAATGAATTCATTGATATATATATATATATATATATATATATAACATGGCTACATATATCAATGAATTCATTGATATATATATATATATATATATATATATATATATATATATATATATATATATATATATATATATGAAATAAAATGGAGGTGGAAGGACCTGGATACTCAACGTTTCGCCCGATTTATGCGGGCTTCTTCAAGAGGGATGGTCAATGACCATCCCTCTTGAAGAAGCCCGCATTTTATTTCATATCGTCGGATTTAATCCAGCTCAACAATCATATATATATATAACATGGCTATATATATCAATGAATTAATTCATTGATATATATATATATAGCCATGTTATATATGATTTTTAAGCGCGTTTTTCGCTCTATCGAATCGTGTTAATCGTTACCGTTCTTAATCCCTTCATTCATTTTTCGACAGCATGGAAAAAATTCAAATCTGCACGATTTTCTTGTTCCAGTTTAAACTAGGTCGAAAAGCTGCCGAGACATCTCGTGACATCGATGATGCATTTGGCCCAGGAACCACTAACGAACGTGTGGCACAACGGTGGTTCAAGACATTTTGCGACGGTGACGAGAGCCTCAAAGATGAAGACGGTCGCAGCCGGCCGACTGCGGTTGATAACGAACATTTGAAAGCCTTAATTGAAGCCGATCCTCGCAAAACCACACGAGAAGCCCCTGTTTAACTCTAGGTGGACCTTTTAATAGTCGTTCGCCATTTGAAGCAAATAGGGAAGTAAAAAATGTTGGATAAATGGGTGCTGCATGAATTGAACGATAATAAAAAAAAAAATCGTCGTTTTGAAGTGTCTGCTACGCGCGTGCGTGTTTATTGCCATAATAATAAATACGTAATATGCATGAATTAAAATAATATATTTAAGCGTTTCTTACGGGCAACCTGCTAGTATATATATGCGGGTGTGTTGCCAATCGTTCCTTTGTGTTCCTGTTTATCTTTTTGCATAACTAAGTTATTCGCCAAAAGAAAACACATCTTTCTAATAATCTGGTTTCCGATCCACCAAAATGGAAACCAGGGAATAAATTAATCGATGTGAATGCGTGAAGACTATCCGAACACTAAGGAAAACGAAAAACGGAAAAGAAAATGGTGGAAGACAAATGGGAAGTTGGCAAATCCCAGAAGGAATCAAAATGATAGGTTAAGATGTCTATGGAAGGCACTTGTGATTATAATAATGATTGAAACCAGGATTTTATATATATATATATATATATATATATATATATATATATATATATTAGTCATCTACGTATATACATTTGTTGATATCTAAAATGATATATTTTCTCCGCGTTCCGAAAACAAAAATGAAAATGAATGGAAAAAAAGACCCGAGATTTGTAAAAATCATTCAACTGTAAATTGGACAAAAAAAAATAAAAATAAAAAAAAAATAATAATAAATAAATAAAACAAATGTTGTCTTGGGTTAAACAAACTATACGCATATACTTAATCGTAGTTATACACACATTTATATAAACATATATACACTATCATACATTTAGGCATATACGCTCATACATATCTATATCCACACTCGCACACATATAAGCATACATATGCATATAAAAACGCCATTATATATAAATATATATATATATATATATATATATATATATATATATATATATATATAATACTCCATAATCGCACAGATGCACACACATATACAAACATATAGATACCCACACATACAGATATAAACAGACATATGTACACACTTATAAACATATATATATATATATATATATATATATATATATATATATACATCCACACACACACACACAGTAAAACTCTTTTAATTTGAACTTCCTCTAAAGTTGGATTTCCTCTCATTTGGACTTCTTCTAAACCTTGACTTTCTCTAAACTTGAACTGTCTCGTCATTGAAATTGTATTAGCATATTTGATGCGGAGTTGCAGTAAAACTGTTTACATGGTTTAGTCAGATATTGTGCAGAGATATTAATATTGGTACTATGTAATTGACGTAGATTAGCTATTAATTTACACTAACTGTAATTTTTTTTTTCAGATTGCTATATTTAAAATAGTGTAAAACAACCCATCACAATGGCTTGCAACTCTAAAAGAAAACAAGTGACACTGACTTTACTCGAAAAAACGTCAAATTATAGAAAAATTAGATGCTGGGGTTGAAAATAGCGTTATATTGAGAGATTATAAGATTGGAAGAAGTACACTGTTTTACATCAAAAAGAAAAAGTAGGAAATTTTGAAGGCTGCTCCTTTCTCTTCAAATAAAAGACATGTCAAAAGAAGAACTCTTCGCAGACCAAAGCAAGCTGGATTCGATCG
>NC_136510.1:103701946-103704446 GCF_053919585.1 Euprymna scolopes | reverse complement strand
TCTACAACAGAGAGATAAAACTTTCAAGGCATGAACGCATTACATTTAAAATATCCCTCTGAAATATTGGACCCTATCAAGATATTAAAAAGCTCAATATTCGAGATAGAGCAATTTTTAAAAAAATAGAAAAATGGATTGAATGAATTACAATATTTAGTGATCCATAAAAAATTCATATATATATATATATATATATATATATATATATATATATATATATATATATATATATATATATATATATATATATATATGTTTTGAGAAAAATAGAAAAACCGAATGAAATTATTAAAATGATCAACGTTTCGTCTCTATTTCATAGGACATCTTCAGGATATTGAAGTAAAAATGCAAGAAAAGAAAAAGTCATAGACCATGCGAAAAAGAGAACAGTTTTTGAATCCCACCCATGTCGGGAAGGACAAACATATGTGTGTGTATGGGAAGGTTGGGTTGTTCAATGTCTATATATATATATATACACTTTTAAAAATGCGTTAAATAAATATGTACACATTTTTTTTTTAACAACCCTGTTTTAAAATAGGGACGAAACGTTGATTATTTTAATAATTTCATTCGGTTTTTCTATTTTTCTCAAAACATAACGTCAACCACCGCTAGTATTTTTTTTATTTTTTATACATATATATATATAAATAAAATAAATTGATTTCCTTGGATTTTACTTGTGCGAATGGAAATTTAATTAACTTTCTTGGATTTACATTTTTGGATTTTACCGTCATTGGATAATTTACCTTTCACCAGACTATCCATTCACATGAAATCACCTTTTTCTTCACCATATTCCCTCTGCTTCAATATTTGTTATCAAGTAAGATCTTTGACTTACTTGCAGTTTCATCAAATACTTTTGTATGCAAAATCTGATCCCGCATTTTGCTAATTTCTACCTTCTGATGAGACGGAAAGTATTTCTTCGAAACTCCGCGGATTAAGGACTATCCACTTATTAAATGTTTCCTTTTCAGATTAAATATGTTTTTAACTCTTTTTCAAAGTGTCTTTTAAACATGTTTTATTAACTATTTGCTCTTATATATAAATATATATATATATATATATATATATATATATATATATGGTATATTTAGGCAGCATATTCTCATTGAGACAAATATTATTAAAAGTACGGAATTCTTTTGTTTCATTATCTTCTTTTTTACTTTCTTTTTGTTTTTTGTTGTTGTTTTTTTCCAAAATTATTTAGGTCGGATCCATATGTTGTTTTAGCGAGTGCTTTCGATCGGAATACTTCCATCATCCTCAGCCATATTATTTCTTAAATTGCATTATAAAAATTACGTTTTGAATCATATATATATATATATATATATATATATATATATATATTGTCACATACAAATTATATAATATGAAAATAATATTAAAAAATTAAAAATTATTGAAGAATTATATATTAGAACCATCCAACCCACTACAAATGATATTGCATTTGAGAAAAGCAGTAACGATCTAAAATGTCTTCTACTGGACGGACTTTGTTAAAGGTGTCCACGAACTTGCTGATTTTAATACTCGTATTTGTAATCAACCTATATTTTTAATCGACCTTTCATCAACTCTATATATTTTAACTTATCGCCGTTTACTGTATATTTTAGTTTTCACTTTTAATTCTCATTTTTGCTCTTTCACACTTTTACTTCAACATCTGATGATGATTCGTGGACGAATCGAAAGCGATCGTGACAGAAAGAATTATGGAACTTTTATTAATATTTTTGATTTTGATACAAAAATGATTATACGGAAAATCGAAAAATTAAAAAAAAAAAAATAGAATCATAAAACAAAGTGTCTCCGTTGCATTTAATAATGTTTGTTTGAATGAAAAAATGCTGCCTAAATATACCAGTGTGTGTGTGTGTGTGTGTGTGTGATAGCTAAAGAGCGGGAGATGGGTGTCTACAGACATGAATGCATATCCACCCACATAATCACATATTTACTTTTCATCGTAAAAGACAAAACCAGAATATGAAAGATAAGCCTGCAAAATACACAAGGGAAAAATCAGGGCCAATATTTATTCAATTTCATCATATTTATTAGATTTTCTCCCCGAAAGGAATTTTTCTTTCCCTCTCCCCCACCCCCACTGTTGTATGTATTAATTCAATGAATGAAAAAGGGGTTAACAGCACAAGAACAATGAAACAAATACCAAAACCAGAACTCTGCAGGGAACAGAAAGATCCAGAATAATAAATGTAGAATTCTCTTTGCCTCCTTTACCATTATTCTTGGATTCATTTTATATATATATATATATATATATATATATATATATATATATGTGTGTGTGTGTGTGTGTGTGTGTGTGTGTATGTGTATATATATATATATATATATATATATATATATATATATATATATCTTAGTCTGTCTGTTCGCCGCTCCACTTTTTTTTTTAAACTACTGGTCTTATATTGCTACAGTTTTGTATGGA
>NC_136510.1:103684446-103696946 GCF_053919585.1 Euprymna scolopes | reverse complement strand
AAAATCTGAACTTGTTTTTTTTTATCGTTTTTTTTTTTCTTTTCTTTTCTTTTCGGGAGGAGGAGGGGGTGGCGTAAAAGGATTGAGTTATTTATTTATTCATTTTTTTTTATTTTTTTAGGATTTAGGGGTGAATGTATTTTTTCCCCTTACGGTTTTTTTTTTCCAGTGCAACCGCCATACATTTTTTTTTTTTTCAAAAACATCCTTCCATAGACATTTCTGTTTATAGCTTTAGGATTGTTTTCTGTTCGTTTGTTGGCTTGCTTTCGTTTTCGTTCCTACAGGGCATATCTGTCATGGACTGCGAATCAGGTAGATCTTAAGTAATAAACACTGTCATTTTCTTCCTCCTCAATATTTCTTTTTTTTTTTTTTTGTGGGAGAGAGGCGGGGGGTCATTCACAGTTAAAGTATGTGGCGCAGAAGCTGTGCAATGTTTAGAAAAAAAAAAAAAAAAAAAAAAAAGGTTCGCTGACCTTTATATAAAAATATATTTCTCTGGTCAAGTAACCATAAAATCTATTTTGTTAAATCATAAATTATTTGGTTCTTAACCACCAAAGCTAAGCAAGATAAAGTAACACACGCACGCACACACACACACACACACACACACACACACACACACAATATATATATATATATATATATATATATATATATATATATATACTATCAGTACAGCGGAAAAGAAATATTTAACCGATATAATCAGAGGCAAACTTAAATTTAATATATAACTATTAATATTTATATATTAATGAATTAATCCCAACCAAAAAATAAAAAAAATAAATAAATAAAAAAGCTCAATATCGACACAATAAAAAGTAGAGCTTATTATAGGGAAAAATAAAAGACTTTAAAACTGTGAATTAATATTTACAATTAAATTTATTATTTGACAGAATACCCCAAAAGCAATTTTCAAAATCCTTATTCCATGGAGTTTCAAAGAATGCCACTTTTGCTATTCTTCTCATCAGAGGACAGAAATTAGCAAATTATAATTGTACCTATTTACAATGCCTCCCCACGGGACAGAGTTAGACACCAGGGTCGTTTTTTAACGTGTAGCAAGGCTAGAAATTTGCTGGTTGATGCATTAGATGAAACAACAATTTATTGATGTTTGGCCATAGATTGTAAGAAAAACAGTTAAAAATACACGAGACAAAAACTCCAGACAAACCGGAAATAACATTTTAGCTTGGGTAGTGAATCCCTCATTGGTAATCCGCAAGGCGAAAAAGAACTCCTTTTAAGAAACAAAATATCCAGAATTATAGTTCCAACTAGCCTGGATGCCCGGCGTTGCCCGGGTGTTTGAAGGTGTGTGTTGAACAAGCAAAAAGAAAAAAAAAAAAGTGGTAGTAGGCAGGTAGGCTCGAACTCGTACCGCAAAGGAGGAAAAAAAACGTGAAAAAAAGTGACGTGTTTGCTGTTGCGTCCATCACCAAACCGGAAGTGATGTAGGTTTAAATCGAAAAGAGGGAATGACTTTTGAAAATATCGGCGAAAAAAGCGGCCCCTCCCTGTAGAAAAGTGCCCAGTTGAGGGTGGAGAAATTAATGTTTTGGGGCAATTTCTCGATATTTGTTGTTCGAAGGGTCGAGCTTTACAATGACACCGATCTCGTGAAAATACGTCGCTTCTATCAAAAGTTTTAGGCATACATACATGATGATTGCAACGTCTTGTCAGACGTGTACCACTCTCTCCCAAACTTAAAGTCCATGAACCCAAAAATGACTTTAATCACCACAGGACCATTTTAATAGACAAATGCCTGAGGGAGTATCTATATACAGATGATGTTACAGAGTCTTAGCTTTGTACGACAGCTAAGTCTCTCTCTCTCTCTCGGTTCAAAATGTTGAGATCCAGCAACAAGCAAGAGTAAGATAGCCAGCAACAAGTTTAACTGCATACCAGCTTAATGCGGGTACTGGTCTCCCGCTTTATGGTTTTTTAAATCAGAGATTTGCTTCTCCTAAAAAAAAGGTTGCCTTCACCACGGCTTACAAGAGCCCTCTCCACCCCAACACACACATACATACACACAAACGCACACGGTGCTAGTTGGCCGTTGACCCCGAAAAAGGGTTCATTCACCCTTTGGAAGGTCTTGTTTTTAATCCATCAGGAAGACTAGCCACCCTCCTCACTACACAAGTCATGTGGGGGAACCAGTTTAGTCGCCGGTGACCCGACGATGAGGCAGATAGTACTGGGTTACATGGTACCAGTAGCATATGACATGACCTGACTACCCTCGTACATACGTACATACATACATACATACATACATACAGGTGAGATTTATATTATAGATAGCTTAAATTTCAAAATGTGAAAAATCCAGTTAACGTTCATAAAAGAAGATTTGGTCTTTTAAGTTGTATTGCGTTTGCAGAAATTTAGAAAAGTTAATACTTAGTCAAAAAAAAAAAAATATATAGAACTGGATAGATAGCTAACAAACGTCCACATTCATGCATTTCTTATTTAGCCTTGATTGTGAGAAAGTGTTTAAAGCGATAGAGAGAACCGATTTTACGAGAACCAGAAAGAGCAATGGATTTGATGTATGGACTCAAAAAAAGATTTAATGAGAAAGAAAGGTGAAGAAGTTTTAGAGTCGATTCCTCAGGGAGAGCACAGCCATCCAGAAGAATATCAGGAAGAAAGGGACACGCCTACGATTGAAGGACAATAACTGAGTCTTTATAGGATTTAACGAAAGAAGCCATTTATTACCATAATAGAACCAAAACCAACTTCTGGATCAATTGCATATTTCAATTTTTCTCACTTGAAAAATCTTGTCTTGTAGCTTCTATTAAAAGCTCTCCCCTTCCTCCGATCTGCCATAATAGCTTGTCTTTGAAGTTGTTGTAAAACTGAATCTACACTCTGACCCTTGGATGATCCATTCTTGAGTCAACTAAACGTTTTAAACTGCTATAGCTGCGTCTTATACGGTCAACCATTTTGTTTTTGAAATTCTTCCTTGCATTCTGTCTTATAAAAGGTGCACATTCAATTTTAACGGTTGAATCACTGATATGCAATACTTTGTTGAGGACATTCTGGCTCTTGATTTCAATCATGGATTTTTTAAAATTTCGGCTGGATATCCACGAGACTAATATTCGACTTTTCAAATACTTGTTACAGCCTTTACTTTGCTAAATGCCTAAAGTTTGGACTTCTTCGTATTTTATTTTTATGCTATTTTTTAGAAGAATATTAAAGTTTGCTTGATGCATTGTGCGTAGTATGAAAGGATTTGTACGTGAAGGCTATATCAATGCAGCGCGGAGGAAACACGGTGGACACGAGTTATTATATAAAAGAACAATGACAATATTGGAAGAAATTTTCGATAATATTCAATTGCATTACGTTTATTTGCCAACATAATGTGTCCTACAAGATGTTATGTGTTGATGTCCCTAATTTTCGAGAATAGTATTTTACCCCTACCCCCACCCCGAAGAAGAGATACTACTCTTGAAAATTAGGGACATCAACACATACCATCTTGTACGACACATTATGTTGGCAAATAAACGTAACATAATTGAATCTTATTGAAAACTCCTAATATTGTCATTATTCTTTTATATAATAACCCATGTCGACAGTGTTTCCTAGGAACTGCATTGATACAGCCATCAAACACAACTTCTATTCTGTTTTATTTTGATATTTATTTTAATTTATATCATCTTATTTTTATTTTATTTTTTTTCTATTTTTTATTTGTACTTCATTTTAATTTTATTTTCTTTTAGTTTAATTTTATTTTTACCGTATACATTTTTTGGCTGTTCTTTTAAATTCTCTTACTGAGATTTTTTACTATAATTTTTTGTATATTTTTATGATATTTTACCTCCACTGTTTTCTAATTTCCTTATTTATTATTATTATTATTATTATTATTATTATTATTATTATTATTATTATTATTATTATTTTATCCTTTTATATTTTCATATTTTATATATATTCATAAATTTCTCATTATTCTGCACATTACTCCATGGATTTTATTTCTTTTACTATCTTTCTGTCTCCTATTTACACATATATTGTATCTTTATTAATTTCTAAGCTAATGTCATTATGATGGAGTTTTGAAGATATAAATCTATTTTCTGATGAGAAGCACTCGGCTTTAACGTGCCATGGCCTATAGAGATTTTCCCTTATTTATTTGATTACTTAATAAAGTTTTGTTGAACTTTCGATTGTCACCCTCCATTTCTCACATTCTCTTTCTGTCTGTCTGTCTGTCTGTCTCTCTCTCTCTCTCTCTCTCTATATATATATATATATATATATATATATATATATATATATATATATATATAGAGAGAGAGAGAGAGAGAGAGAGAGAGAGAAAAAAGACAAGCAAGCAAAAATTTAGTCAAATTACATCACAAAATGATTTCCACACAATAGGATATTTTTGAGAAAAAAATTCTAGGTTGAAATAAATTTATAATGAATTTTGGCTAAATTTTAAAGTTTTATTACTGCATTTCGCTCTCTTAGTGAAAAATTTTGCAGAAATTACCCTATCCTTTATGGATATAACATTCTCTCCCTCTCTCAATATATATATATAGAGAGAGAGAGAGATACACGGACACATTTGGTGTAACAAAACAGACAAGGATTCATTTTTAAAGGATATATATATATATATATATATATATATATATATATATATATATATATATATATATATAAATATATATATATATATATATATATATATATATACATATATATATATCAAACTAATATATTTCGTGCAACAGAAGTTGAGTGTAAAAAGCTTTTTACCTTAAGCAAACTTTATGCCCAACGGATTTGTGAAGTCCCTATCTGATTACCCGAAGTATCTCTCTCTCTCTCTCTCTCTCTCTCTCTCTCTCTCTCTCTCTCTCTGTCCCCCTTCTTCCCCAAATAAACATTTATAAAGGTCAATATTCCAGAAAAAACTCCCAGAATTCTTTTACAAAAAAAAAAAAAAAAAAAGAAAGAAACTGTCGCTATAACAATGATAGGCGTTCCAATGCAATGTATCTTTATGGGGGAAATGCTGTATAAATAACAAGACAGAACTAAATCTGCCTTCAAAATGACAAGAATACAGGTTTCCAAAAGTGTTACACCGTTTGAAAATTTTTTTAAGTCATAACTTTAATTCATACTAGCAAACATTTTCTGACAAGTTTGTTTGTTTGTTTGTTTGTTTGTTTGTTCTGTTTTAGAGTAAATCAACTATTTTTTTTTGTTATCAACCGCTGAGTCGTTTTAATTTGGGAGATGCTATTTTATTTATTTATTTATTTATTTTTTTTAGATATAAGTGTGCCAGAAGTTGATGTAGTTATGTTTATATGGAAAGTGTAACTAAAAAAAAAATGTTGCTTGTGTATGTAGGAGCCGCGAATTAGATAATAGGTTTGCATCGTACGAAAGTTTTATAATGTATTGTTATAACATGATATATTTTTAGCAAAATTACATTTTATTCAGTAAGTCTACCTTCCAAAGAAAGGCTAGAATTTTGTCCGTGCTAGTATTTTCAAGTATAGTTTTTAAGTTTTGGGTTTTGTAATCTTGTTGGCCAGAGGTATACAATCGATTAGTATACGTCTTACGCTATAAGTCGCATGGTATCTTTTTGAGAGGCATGTTGAGCATATTGAGAAGTGATACACGAATTACCATTAGGGTATAAAGCGATGCTCTTTGTGTAAACAAATCGAGCTTAGGTATTTCGGACGATCGTAAAACTCACGACTCACGCAGCAGCCGCCGATAGCGTAGTGGTTAGGAGCCTTGACTGTCGTACAGACGGTCGGGTTTCAATCCTGACTTGAGGTAGCCGCACTGATGAGCTGTGAAACAGCGAAACAGTACTGTATGTGGATGACTATATATATATATATAGTGATAAAATGACAACTATATTCTAAAATTCATAATGTTGACCACCTTACAATTTATTCATTTAATTCAGTTGACATTTACAATTCTTGGCAGTATCTGTTTAGTCGCGCAAAATCAATCACTTAATAATTATATCAATCGGTGAATCTATTATGCCCTTAACTCATCAGAAGAAATAGCAAGAATCAATCCGTCAAAAGGAAATAAAGTGTGATTTGACACGATTAAAATCCGATAATTGGAAGAGAAGTTTCAAGACTATTGGCCCAAACCGTATGCTTGTCACCTGTCAATGACTTTACAATTAAATACTGCTGCTGTTTTTTTATTGGAATTTGTACATTTTCTAATTTCTCTTTTTCCTCACTATAATAAATATTTATTTCTGTAAAGTCAGATGAAATTATCGGATCGTTAACACGATTCGGTAATGGAAACGCAGATTTTAAACGGTAATTATATATATATATATATATATATATATATATATATATATATATATAGTCATCCACATACAGTACTCTTTCGCTGTATCACAGCTCATCAGTGTGGCTAGACAGGCAACTGCCTCAAGCCAGGATCGAAACCCGATCACCCATACGACAGTCAAGGCTTCTAACCATTATGCTAAATCGGCGGCTGCTGTGCGAGTAGTGAATGAACGATGTTTTGACATCGTCCGAAATACCTAAGCTCGATTTGTTTACACAAAGAGCATCGCTTAATACGCAAATGCTAATTCGTGTATCACTTCTTCAACTCAAGATAAGGAGCATTACTGTTTCGCTGTATCACAGCTCATCAGTGCGGCAACCATATATATATATATATATATATATATATATATATATATATATAATTTTATGTATACACATAATATATTGTGTACATATTTTTAGTATTTACCTCAAAAGTGCTCAATACATGAATAGAGCAAGGTAGTATGGGATGAAATATATTTATGCCAATTAAGCAACACAGGCATCCGTGTTTTATCGCCTTAGGGAAATGCCAGGTTAAAATTGTCATTGTTCAATTTAGGTGAGCAAAATTTCCATAAGTCTCTATAATAAATTTGTTTTCATCTAAAAAGAGCCTGACGATGTCTTTTAAGACTGAAACAATGGATTTATTGTAACGACTTATTGTAATTTTGTTTAGCTTCACCGATTAAAACAATTTCCCGCTCTTTTAATGAGCACTATCAACAACCTCGTTGAAATTCAATAGTTGTACTTTTGGATATTTTAAACCTGGAATATATATATATATATATATATATATATATATATATATATATATATATATATATATATATATATATATATATATTCCAGGTTTAAAATATCCAAAAGTACACACACACACACATATATATATATATATAATATATATATATATATATATATATAATATATATATATATATATATATATATACATATATATATTCCAGGTTTAAAATATCCAAAAGTATATATATATATATATATATATATATATATATATATATATATATATATATATATAAATTTGATAAAGAGAGTTTTCCTCGAAATATATTATGGAACACAGTCTTACACAAATATTTGTGTAGAAGCTTTAACCAATCAAGTAATTCAACTGCTGAAAAAATATTATTATTATCATTTCATATATGCACATAAAATGTTATAAGGAGATACATTTTATTTGTCAATAGTGGAGTGTATACTTCAATAATACGTGAGTAGACCTAGGTAGTAATTTATGAAAATATATATGGCAATTAAGCTAAATAATTTTCAGCGTTTCATCTACGCTAGAACTAGAGTCCTTACTAAGATGAAACGTGAAATAATCCAAAATTCTGTGTATGTTATATATATATATATATATATATATATATATATATATATTTATATATATATATATATATATATATATATATATAACAGGTCAAGACACTATATATCCAGGCAAAATAGATCACACACAAAGAATCAGGTCAACCAGAGGTCAAATGGGCCTTTGTCCTGTAAGTGCATGTTCATTGGCTGATAGGAAGGGCGCGGTGGATACTAGAAAGCTGATTGGCTAACTAAAATCTCAATAGAAGTTGCATAGATAAAAACGACAGACAACCACAAAATTCGCGCATAAGCCTAAAGAATCCTAGAGTGGATGATACGCGGAATATTCAGTGTAGCTTAATCGCCATATATATTTTATAAATTACTAACTAGCTCTACCTACGTATTGAGCACTTTTGAAGTAAATACTTTAAGTTTACGCATAAATTTATACGTTCGGATAATAATTTTATGTGAGTAAATGAAGTAGTTATATATATATATATATATATATATATATATATATATATATATATATATATATATATATGTTGCGCGCAAAGAGAGAGATGGGTGTAAGGGAAAGGTCTGGTAGCCATCTTAGATTAGATTAAATGTTATCGCATTGACTGTCAACATTGCAATAGCTCAGATACGCTTGGATAATAAGCACCAAACACTTGGGGAGAGGGGGGAGAGATACGAAAACAACAAACAAGGTTGTCGGAAGGACACGGTGAGGCCCCCCCCCCTTGGGCTGCGGGAGCAAACGTGATGGAGAAATAACTACGGCAATTGGAGGTGGCCATGTCGGGGAGCGAATGGCGTGTAAAAAAAACAACAACAAAATAAACAACGGAAAAACAAAGCCATTGGGGGCGATTTTCAACATGGCTGACAAAACAGACGCGCGCATCTATCTAGTCTAGTTAATATTTTGCCCGTGTATCATTCGCGCGCGCGCGTGTGTGTGTGCGTGTGTTATACATGCAGAGTCGGACGACATGACACGCTTCGGTGGATCAATCTTTCGAATGAGTGCACTGAACCCATCCATCTATAGTATAGCATTAAGTTTTAGCACAATTATATATACGTGTGTAGTGAGAAAGAAATAAAAAAAAAACGAGAAGGGGGTGCTAAGTATAGATTTGGTCCTTGGAGGTTTCAGGTGATGGGGTGGGAAGTACCAGAATTGGTTGGGAGACCACACTACTTGTGAGGGGACGACGGCGCTTTGGAGTCAGTTTAATCGATAAGAGAAAAAGATAGATCTCAAATATGGCCGACTTTGGTTTGTGTATTTGTTTGCTTGTTTTGTTTGTTTGTTTGTTTGTTTTGTTTTGTCTTATTAACCCTAACAACAACGAGAATGCGGTTTGGCGTGAAAAGCCCAAATTGAAGATTTTTCTAGGATCGATGTTTAATGCGAGGGCAGGATTCTCAGAAATGTTATAGCACACATTGGAAAACAGTTGGATTATTTGAGTTTTTCGGACTACTATCCTCGTCGTATTATGTCGTGTGGAACGAGATTACCTCGAGATGATCGAAATAGCAGGATAGAGACTAAGAACTATAATGTAGACCAGGGTTTCCCCAATCACGGCACCGGGCAACCCTGGGGGTGCCTTAAAAGCTTGCCAAGAGTTCCTTACCAATAAATGTCTTTGCTCATTTTTTTTTAATATAATATTCTTATACATATACGGATTAAAATAAAAAATTTTGGTGCATTATAACTAGGACGATGACAACAGCATATCCGTTTCATTGTTTTGACTCTCAAGCATATATTCGACACAGTTAATCAACCGAGAACCACATCACTCTATATAAAAGCATATAAGATATTAACGGATACACACTCGAGAGTCAAAACAATGAAAAGAATATGCTGTTGTCATAGTCCTATTTATAACAATATTTTTAAACTATCACATTATTTAAACAAGTATAATAATTACAGAGAATAGATTTGCAGAACACATTTGATTAATTAAATCAGTAACTTAGTTGAGTTAGGTTAAGGTTAAGGTAAAACCCGTCAATTTCCTATTAAAAAAAGATATTGCTTGCATTATGGCGGAGAAATGAAACACTTTTTTCATATAAGGGTTCCCTGAGATATTTCTATTACTAAAAGGGTTCCACGAATTATAATAAATAAATAAAGATTGCAAAACACTGATAGTAACGATATACACCTCAGGGATCTAGGTAAACGTCGTGTTTAAAATGCGACTAGGATTATTTTACTAATTTCAAGGTTGAGATGAAAATTAAAATATAAACTGTTTTTTTTTTAACTTATGCCGATTTTCGGAGTTAAGTCGCCGATCAAGGAAGAACTGCAAAACAAAGACTGAGTTTGAGTTTGAAGGTTCGATACTTACTATAGGCGATTATAATTAAATAATTAACACTTTTACACGATCGTGGCTGATGAAACGAGAGCAATATTACTGTGGATTAAATAAAGCGTTTAGTTTTTACAATCATCTACAATGTTCTATCATATTTATTTATTTCTCCGCCATAATGCAAGAAATATCTTTTTTTAATAGGAAATTGACGGGTTTAACCCTAACCCTAACCTAACTCAACTAAGTTACTGATTTAATTAATCAAATGTATTCTGCAAATATAGTCTCTGTAATTATTATACTTGCTTAAATAATGTGATAGTTTAAAAATGTTGTTATAATTATGGTTAGAACAACTGCATATTCTTTTCGTTGTTTTGACTCTCGAGCGTGTATCCGTTGACATCTTATTTTGCGTAGGTTTCCCAGTTCGACATAAAGAGTCCCAAATTCGAAAAAAAATTGCACTTAAAGAAAATTTAGGGTTACTTCAGCCGAAATGTAAAAGTAAGAACGAATATGAGAATAGTAGTTAAAATAATCGAAATTAGTCAATATTTGTCTAAAATAAAATGTGTAATACAGAGAAATAGTTCCACTCTTCCACATATTCTCCCCTCGTACATTTCCTCACTGTGTTGGAAATGTATAACTGATTTTATATATATATATATATATATATATATATATATATATATATATATATATATATATATATTCATTCGAGCATGTCAGATTGAACACGAAAGAGTTATTCTTTTTTTTTTTCAATCTTTCTGGATATCTTTTCCATTTGCCGAGCGGTTTTTTTAATTTCGAACCAACTCCAAAAACTCACACAACGCATACATAGGCCACACAGCACCACCACCACCACTCTCCCTATGACTAACCTATCATTTAGCTGACGATAGTGCCATAAATCAACACGTAAACATCCCACGATAAAAACCTATAGTCGTCCGACATTAGAAATATCTGAAGTAAAAATACTAAAATTCGATATCTTAACAACAGCACACGACGACTAAAATTACTAGAAGCCATACTTATAAAAAAAATTACAGCCGCTTTTTAAACCGGATCTCATTTAACACCGGTACAAATATACTAACAGTATTTAATAACTAACAAGAAACTAAACCAATAAACTATGAAATAGGAGAATCAAAATTAAAAATTAAAAAAATGAAAATAAAACTAATTCTGCTGCACCCACTTTTATAGTCAATTAAAAAATATATAAATATATCAAGCCTCAAAGGAAAAGGAAAAGAAAAAGAAAACAACAACAACAACAACAACAACAATCGCTCCTGATGATAATCCGATGCACCGATAGAACGCGCTTTAGAAGAATATGGCTGAACAAAAACTTTTGGGCGCCATTTTATATAACATGCCTGCTGAAATTAAAAAGACCGCTCGGTAAATGGAAAATATATTCAGAAAGATCGGGGGGGGGGAGAATAACTCTGTCGTGTTCAATATGACACGTTGAATACATACATACACACACATATATATATATGTGTGTGTGTGTGTGTGTGTGTGTGTGTGTGTGTGTGTGTGTGTGTATGTATACGTAGTAGAACTAATTGTAATCGCCCATAGTATGTATCGAACCTTCAAACTCAAACTTTTTATGCTATTCTATTCTATTATTCTTTTGATGTAACTCTGAAAATTGTTTTTTTTTTTTTTTTTTACACAGAGATCACCACTTATCAAGGCCCGGAAGCCACTCAGGGATAAGGGTTATTGAAAGTACATTACGTTAATGAGGAGATTTGATGAAGTGTTTACTTAAGGGGGCGGTTCATTAGGAATTTGTTAACATTAGACTTGAAGACATCCAAGTTGTAGTCCGGAGGGAAGCAGGCAGACGGAACAGAGTTCCACAGGCGTGCAGTTCTAAGAAAGAAGCTTTGTTCATGAAATCCGCGTTTTTAATACATTCTGAAAATTGGCATAATTCCAAAAGACGAACAATAAAAAGCTTATATTTTAATTTTCATTTCAACCTTGAAATTAGCAATTCTCTGTATATTTGAGTTATGTGTTCACCTTTTCATATCAGCAGAAATAATTTTTTGATGTTTTTTTTTTAAAGCGCCAAATGTGATTTTTCTCTTCTGCTTAGTTCCACAAACTCGTTGACTACAAACGTGTTTTATATTTTTCCTCCACGACGAGTAGCTTTAACGCTGCGACCAATAACACTGTAAGGAATTTAACATGTTATGAAACCAGCATTTTATCAAAAAGAAAAGGGTACAGAGAAGGGGAGAGAACTGGGTATTGTTTATTGCTGCAATCCAGTC
>NC_136510.1:103669446-103679446 GCF_053919585.1 Euprymna scolopes | reverse complement strand
AAGGAACAGGTCAACCAGAGGTCGAATAGGCCTTTGTCCGATAAATGCATGCTCATTGGCTGATAGGAAGGGCGCGGTGGATATTAGAAAGCTGATTGGCTAACTAAAATCTCAATAGAAGATGCGCATATAAAAACGACAACCACAGAATTCGCGCATAAGCCTGAAGAATCCTAGAGTGGATGAAACGCGGAATATTCAGTGTAGCTTAATCGCCATATACATTTTATAACTTACTATATATATATATATATATATATATATATATATATATATATATATATATATTTGTGTGTGTGTGTGTGTGTGTGTGTGTGTGTGTGTGTGTGTGTGTGTGTGTGTGTGCTCTTCGCATATCGAAACAAATCCAATCATTGAGAATAACGGAGGAACCATTAGCAGCTAACCCGAGACTGGCCGACGGTACGAAATATATTTGCGGAAAAAAAAGAAAAGAAAAGAAAAGAAACGTTCGCTTGGATAAGGACGCGTGTGTTAGTGGGTGCATGAAAGTAAAATGTACGCCGTGCATCATCAAACACACACGTGGCGACAAAGGGGTTAGGTAGAGGAGGTAGTGCCTATTTTATAGACAGTTGGCTCCCCCGGGGGAACAACAACATTCTTCTCATTTTTACCCTTTGTAAACTTATATTTCGAATTAATAAAGCAATATATACATTAGATTGTGGATGCGTTTCCCTGATTACTCACTAGTTTAGATATGACTCTTGCTGTTATTTTTTTTTTTCTTTTTTTTTTGCTAATACAATGATTTCTTTTCCCCTGCGAGTTCATATATTAGCACACCGCTCGGCGTTTCCCAGTAATAAAATACGCTTAAATACAATATTATAATTTCTGCAGATTTGGTATTTATAACCAGATAGAAAATTATCTTCTTTTTTTTTTTACATCGAGGTCACCATTTATCAAGGCCCGGAAGCCACTCGGGGATAAGGGTTATTGCGTGTATAGTAATCATTGAGGTAGTATCGTGGTAATCGTTAGTATTTGATATTTCATAAAGTGTCTTACTTAAGGGGGCGGTTCATCAGAAATTTGTTTATGTTGGACTTGAAGATATACAAGTTGTAGTCAGGTGGGAAACAGGCAAACGGAAGAGAGTTCCACAGGCGTGCACTTCTAAGAAAGAAGCTTTGTTCATGGAATCTACGTTTCGATTAAGGCACAGATAAAGAGTGGGGAAAATTACTGACAGATGGGTGTTTTTCGTGAAAGATTGGCGGGGGGGGGCAGAGATTGGAGCTCGCATGAGCACTTACCATGAAAATAGCAATAAAACAAAGACAGGCTCGCAATGTCTCTTCTGTGGGAGAGAGGTTGCAGGGAAGAGAAAAGGGCATGCCCCACTAAGCCACGAAGTCTATTTTGTAGTCTGTCAAGGCAGGATCGGCTGTTTTTTTGCAGCTCCTGCCAAAATGTGGCAGCAGTACTCCATACTTGGACGTACTTAGCTTTTATACAAATAGAGAATTGCATCAGTAGTGAGATATCTTCTGGAGCGGTAGAAGGATCTCACCATTTTCCCAGCGTCCTTGGCAACAGACCTGATGTACGTGTTCCATTTCAGATGAGGAGTAAAGGTCAAACCCAGAAGCTTGTCAAAACATGGAGCCTCCCCAAGACGAGAGCCATCCATTTCAATTGATGCCAAATGGGCGTCAGAACGTTGATGATGTAAAGATAGGAGCTTGGCTTTGGATGCATTGAAGGTAACCAGCCACCTCTTCCTCCACTTTATTACGCGCTCGAGATCAGAGGAGAGAGAATCAGGGAGAACTTTAAAGTGAGGCCATAGATGGTTGTGTCATCAGCATAGATGTCAACGAATGATTTAAGTATGTGTTTTGGGAGATCATTAACGTAGATCAAGAAGAGAGTTAGGCCCAGGATGGACTCCTGAGGGACTCTAGCATCAATACTGTGGGCCTCTGATTTCTGCCCATCAACCACTACTCTTATGAACCTATCAGAGAGAAATGATTTAACAATTCAGAAAACATTTCCAGTTATAACGTAGCTGGAAATCTTGTGAAGTAGGCCCTTATGCCATACCTTATCGAAGGCCTTTGATATGTCAAGAGCAATTGCCCTAGAAATAAAGCCTTTGTCGAGAAATTCACGAATCCTATGAGATATAATCGTTAGCACATCTGCTGTAGATCTAGCAGAAGGGAAACCATATTGCATGTCACTAAGAAGGTTGTTTCTGCTGAGGTGGTTGATTATTTCTCTATTTAATATGGATTCTAGCAGCTTAGTCATGACACACAGGATACTGATTGGTCTGTACTGAGAGGGAGATGACTTATCACCTGAATTCTTATATACAGGGCATACTGATGAGGTTTTCCAGGGTGTTGCGAAGCACTTCTCCTTAAGGCAACGTTTAAACAGTTTTGTAAGTATGGGGGCAAGTTCTGGTTGAAGCTTTTTCAGCACTATAACTGGAATGCCGTCAGAGCCAGTTGCTTTACTGGAATCAAGGTTCTTGATTAGCTTGGCGACCTCACGCACAGATATGTGTATGTTGCATAGCGTGTTTTCTGTTATAGGAGGAAATACGGGGAGTTGATGGTAACGGGAATTTTATCATGACGTCCAATGAAGGTTATCCCATTGCACAACAAGAAATGGGGGGGGGGGACAAAAAAAAACAAAAGAATACTACGATAAACATTTTTCTTAAAATAAATGGAAAGGTAAATAGGGAAAGAAAGATATAGTCAGTTTTATGTTCACCAACGACAATGTCTGCGAAATTAGTTCCTCTGACGGTTCTCAAAGAACTCCATTAACAATATTGTAAGGGATAGTAGGGGTAAGAATATAGGTGTAGTCAGGGCTTACTGCGTGTCAAAGAACCTAAATAAAACACGTCAACACTTAATCTTTTTAAAAGAGGGTGTATGTAAATTACCTTCCTTGCGCCATTAACTTCAATGTTCTCATTCGAGAAAATTTCAATCCTCTTGGTTCTGTAATCCAAGAAAATAATCCAAATCTTCTGTGGTGTAATGTATTTCTATAGAAGATTTCTTGCTTCCTTTTGACGTGAATTCTAACGCCTCACTGGAGTTAGTATTCTTTTTTTACAAGACTAATTCAAGGCCTTAAAATAGTTCTTTCTTTTTTCTTCCTTGGTGAAGAGGTCGTTGTAATTTCGTTTACAACTGATTTTTTAAACAGTCTTTTCTGACTAATTCTGTGTCGTCTTCCTTGATGAATACCGATTGAAGAAAAAGAAACCAAACCACTGGTTTCTCTTGTTTAAACTTGCGATTTTTAACGTCTTTTCTCTTGACGCGGGATAGCGAGCAGACTTCTGTCTCGTGTTCAATACTTCCAACAAAATGGTGCACACATCTCCTTTTATCAATCGAAAAGCACGCATTCAACACGTGATACAACAAGCAGTAGCATCACAAGATACACCAAGAAAAGGGGGGGGTAAAGAAGGTGAGGGAGAGAGAAGGAAAGACAGAAGGTGGAAAATAAAATTTCTCCAATGGCCTTCGTCGCAAAAGGTAGACTTACCTGCAAAGTTCTTGGCAAATAGTTTGGCCTTGTCTGATGCTGACGAGATGACATCAGGTTCATTATGATGGTTGGGATAGAACGCAGGCTTCTGTTCAGGATCATGTTTGCTATTTGCTAAAACTGGTGGGAACTAAGTCGCTGCTCAGCTACTTTGGATTTAACGGACTGGGCATATAGCTCTCTTGCATTTTTATTACTCCTTTACAATGGTTCCTGGCAGTTCTGAAAGCACCTTTAGTCTCAGTACATCTATTACGTTGGTAGCTATGGAAAAAGTGATTTCTGTGTGCGATAGCAGCAGCACATTCTGGGGAGAACCACTGCTGGCTGCTAGATTTTTCTTGGATTTTTTGGAAAGAAATATGACTTCAGTGCCGTCAGGTAGAATATGAACCAAAACTTATTAACTTTCAGATAAATATTGTGTTTAAACATTTATGTATAGTTACAACATTGAATTCCACGGGTTTTTACGGTGAAATTCCGCAGGCGCCTTATCGAGATTTAAATGTTTATATATATATATTAAGAGTGCTCAATAAAAACAGCAAAATATAATATTTATTTATATAAAAATTATTACCTAATTGCTACATTGAACATGCTGTTTCGAACATTTTTTTGCAAAAAAAAGCAAAAGTCACTCGTCAAGCGATGTAAAAAAGTTTATATGCCACCAAAGGTATCTGGTTCAAAAATGAAAGAAGTGAAATAGATTTTTTTATATATACAAAAATCAAATATTATAATGCTAAAGTTTAAGTGGTGACATTAAGTGACATTTTAGGCTCAAAATAGGCGATCAGGGGAAAGAGAATGTCAACACTTAACGGGAATAATAAGACGAGTAGAAAGGGATAAAAAGGGAAGAAAAGGAAAAGAAATAAGAAAAGAAAGAACAGAAATAGTCATCGGATTTAGTATTATACCATCCCTATTTAAGTTAAAACATACTTATCAAAGTATTCTTATGTACATCTATATCAAAAACACTTGTAAACGTTTTTTTTTTAATTTTTAAATTTTTTATTTCCATACTTTGTGGACCAGGCGCGAATGCAGACCCCACAAGTTTAATGAACCACCGTTCTGCCAGATCAAACATACCCATTCCTGTGTCTCGATACATCTTCTATCATTATATGTAATCAGTTTTTTAAAATAGTCAACCATAAAGGAGCCTATTCGTGACCACACGCACACATATCCAGCTTTATATATATATATATATATATATATATATATATATATATATATATATATATATATATATATAATAAATTCCACAGCTAAATAACGTCGCAGCCCACAAGAGCCATGACAGTCAACGAACCGGAAGTCCAAGACTCGAGTTTCGCCCTCATTTTGGGCTCATCAGTTAGACACATCCGAACTCAGGATTCGAAACCCGAGCCTCTTGCATGAAAGGCAAGCACTCCACTAACTGCGTCTACCTGATGAGCCCAAAATGAGGGCGAAACTCCGGCCTTGAACTTCCGGTTCGTTGACTGTCATGGCTCTTGTGGGTTTCGACGTTGTTTGGCTGTGGAATTTATTATATACAATCTCTCACATTCTGAAAAAAAAAAAAAATATATATATATATATATATATATATCGCATTAAGTAATGAAAATATATATGGCATTTAAGCTACACAGAATATTCTTCAGTTCATTATGGTAAGAATTCGTCAGGCATGCCTGAAGAATTATTGCGCGAATGAAACGCTTAATTTCCATATATATTTTCATAACTTACTACCTAGCTCTACCTATGTATTGAGCACTGTTGAAGTAAATACTGAAAATTTACGCATTAAATTATATCTTCGTATATTAATTTATGTGATTAAATGAAGGAGTCATATATATGATGAATACTAGCGTGGATGAAACGCGGAATATTCTGTGTAGCTTAATTGCCATATATATTTTATAACTAACTATATGTGTGTGTATGTGTGTATATATGTGTGTGTGTGTGTGTGTGTGTGTGTGTGTGTGTGTGTGTGTGTGTGTGTGTGTGTTAACCTTGATTCACGCCAGTTTTGGCATAGCATATTTTCTCTCCTCTAAAATTAAAAATGGCCTTGAACTCTTTTTAGTTTTGAAATTTTCTTGCCTGATGAGATCAATTATGATCGAAACGGTCTGCACATCGTAGCAAGATATGACTGTATTCACATAGAAAATAATAAAACTATAAAAACTCTCTTTGTTTCTCTCTCTCTCTCTCTCTTTATATATATATATATATATATATATATATATATATATATATATATATATATAGTGTTATAATGGAATAAATCCAGAGGAAATCCGGGTATGAGAGCCATCGACAATTATGTAATTTCCGTGTTATAATTTTTATTTATATATATATATATATATATATATATATATATATATATATATATATATATATATAAAAGCGAAAATGTGTGTATGTGTGTTTGTGTGTCTGCTAAAAACTTTCGACAGACACGACGAAAATTCACAAACTCGGTATCATATTGAAGCTCCATCCTTCGCTCGAAAAATCGAAAAATTGGCCAAAAACGTTCATTTTTTTTTTCACCCCGAAATCGACAATTTCCGACAGGGGGGGAGGGGTAAAAAAAACGGTCCTCTCGTGACGACGACCGGTTCTACGCTGACGTCATGACTTGATTTACTTGAAATAGTTGAAAAACTGGCTAAATTTCATGTACGTCGTGTTAGCTCAGTTGGTTAGCGCTTTGCTTCGTTATCTAAACGTTTTGGGTTCGAATCGTGGTGTGAGATGTCATTTGTTTTTTTGTTTTTTTCGATTTTTTAAATTTAAATATTGAACCAGTATTATTTCAGCCATTTTTCAAGTAACGTTCGTTTTTCTGTTTTGTTTTTTTTGTTTTTTGTTTTTTTACTTCGCTTATCCACCCCCGACCACACACCCAAAAACACCCGGATACCCACCGATTTTTTAAATTTTTTATATCGAAACAGGCTTATTTAAGCCATTTTTCTTTTTTCTTTTTTCGATTTTTAAATTTAACATCGTTCGTTTGTCTTATGTTAGTTTTTTTTTCGATGTTTTGATTACCCCCCCCCCGCTTAAGTCTTAACGTTGTTTTCTTTTTTTACTTTGCTTATAACAAACAAACCTGGTCATTGACCTCATTTGCTGTCGTCGTCGTAACGCTCGACGACTTCCGTGCGCGCACCTGTCAATTTGGTTCTTACTTGAATAAATTTAAACATCTTTCAGTAGCTCATTCTGGCTGGCCGATTTTATTTTCAAACTTCGCCTCAGGGCTTCGGGTTCGATCCTACCCCCCCGTTTCTTTTTTATTTAACACCACACACTTCTCCAAACACCCGGCAACGCCGGGCATCCCCGCTAGTATATATATATATATATATATATATATATATATATATATATATATATATATATATATATATATATATATATGTAAAAGTGTCTGTGTATTTGTGTATCTGTGTGTTTGTGTTCATTTCCCTACGCAATAACTCTGTCAATTTTTAGTCTACAGACTCGAAATTTGATATACAGGGTACTGAGATTTGGAAAAATCGATGTGATCGGGTTTCGGCCAGAAATTTGGCGTTTAAGGGGTCAAAGTTCAACGATTTGTCATTTGAGAACTCTACCAAACTCCTCCGACAATTTTGGGTCTAAGCACTTAAAATTTAGATATTGGTTCTTGGACATGGATCTAACTTAATAACTTGATTTGAGCCCAAAACAATAAATGTTAAGAGGTCATAATAGGGGTCAATGTTTAAAAAATTGACCTCTGCGGTCTCTTCCAAATTACTCAGGCAATTTCTGGTCTAAATATTTGAAATTTTACATAAAAGGTATTCAGAGATAGGGCAAGCTTTTTCATCAGTTTGGGTCGAAAATTTTTAGTTACCGATATGTAAATGTATGTTTGTATGTCTGTTTGCATGTCTGCCTTAAACTTTCAATAGAGGCGACGGATTTTACCAAGATCAGTAACGTTTTAAAGTTCGACCTTTCATACGACAAATATCGAAAAATTGGCTAAAAACATTACCATCTTCCCCTTGAACTAGACACTTTTCTACAGGAGGTGTCATTTTTTTCGCCGATATTTTTTAAAGTTATCCTCTCCTTTAGAATGTCTAGCCTTAACTTTTAAAAATGTCGCTTCCGGTTTGGCGGTGGGCGTAACAGCACAAACGTTAGGTTTTACCCCGTTCTTTTCCTCCTTTGCGGTACGGGTTCGAGCCTGCCTTTCTACTACCACTTTTTTTTTTTTTTGCTCAACATACACATCCAACACCCGGGCAACGCCGGGCGCCCATGCTAGTATATATATATGCCCCTCCTTCTGCTAATCCTGCCCACCCTACACTCATGTTTCCATCATTCACACTGAGGAAGATCGAAGGATCGGTCGAAATTATATGCTTTTGAAAGAAACATTCTTGTCTTTTTTGTTTTGTTTTTTTCCAAAAGACTGTG
Source organism: Euprymna scolopes (assembly GCF_053919585.1). NCBI lineage: Eukaryota > Metazoa > Mollusca > Cephalopoda > Sepiida > Sepiolidae > Euprymna > Euprymna scolopes. The sequence continues at coordinate 103,671,382 of NC_136510.1, read as the reverse complement.
TATTCCTACACGTCAACACACAGGAAATAAATACAGAAAAGATATAAACATTTATATATTTTTCATATTGATTTTTTATTCATGTGTGTGTGTGTGTGTGTGTGTGTGTGTGTGTGTGTGTGTGTGTGTGTGTGTGTGTGTGTGTGTGTGTGCTGTTAATTCGCTGATTAGTGCGCGCAAACAGAGATCGTCGACAGTCTGCAACATCATCCAGCACCCGCCCAATGTAAGCGAAATCTAGATGTCAACAAATGTAAGTATTTATAACTAGTTGTATCTCCCGGCGTTACCCGGAAATCTTGGCATTTTACGCTAACGTATTTTTTTTTTTTTTTCAATAAATAAAATGTGTTTTTCCTTCAATATTCATGTCGTGCGTATCAATAAAAAATATAGATATACACAAAAATAAAATTCCAAAATCAGAAAGAAAGAAAGAAAGACGACGACGACAACAACAACTAAACAAAACAAACTCCGATTCAAACTACATCTCCATCAATTCATAAGTTAATACTTGATGAATTGCTTTCTTTGTTTTTTCCCCATATCCGCTTCTAAGTGTTGTGTCAAAGAGCTTTTTTGCTTTAGCAGCGATGTTATAAAAATATGCGACTTGATACGATAATGCATAGCTGGGGCAGAAGATGTCTTGTTTTTTGTTGCTTTGTTTTTTTGTTTGTTTTTTTTTATTTGTTTTTTTTTTAATGATATTGACTTGGTTTGATAAAATTGTGTTTGGCGTACCGCTAAATTATTTTTTCTAAAGAATAAAACTGAATAAAGATTATATTTACAAGAAAGTTTATACATTTATCTAGCGATTAAACATAAACGCGTTTATTATTTAAAAAAAAAAAAATTATTCAACGGGGATGAAGTTGGCTCTTTTTTCTTAAACGTTTTGATTTTTTAAATAATAAACGTGTTTTTTCATATATAGTTTTATGTTTGTTCACTTGATGACTATTTTTATTCTTTAGAAAAAATAATTCATCGGTAGCCGCACAGAGATTTATCAAAAAAATTAGTCATGTTTTACAATCGAAAATATTGATTTCAGCTCCATTTGTTGGATTTTGAAAATAATAAACGTGTTTTTTTTTCCATATATAATTTTATGTTTATTCGCTAAATAAAATTGTAAAAATAAGTGTTTTTTTTTCCTGTAGAAAGTTGTTTTTCTGACGGAATGAAATTTGCCGCACTGCCGTACTTTTTGACGTGCTGCCGTGCCAAAAACAAATTACCCCATTCAGAGAATTGCTATTTCTTATATCTCCTTTATGTTCATTGAGCCTTTTCTCTAATCCACGCTAGGTATCACCAACGTATATATGATGGCAATTTTGGCACGGAACAGTATATGTGCCTGTATTGGAAATTAGTTTAAAATATTTCAAAGATATTTTAGTTGTGACCCCCGCCCCCCCCCCCAAAAAAAAAGTCTTATTTTTCGCAACAAATATATTTTCAGATATTTTACTGGTATATCATTTTCTTCAATCTATTTTCCAGAATAAGTCTTACAATTAAGACGAAACGTTGATGGACATATAACTTGATTTGTTCCTATATAATCTCTCTCTCTCTCTCTCTCTCTCTCTCTCTCTCTCTCTCTCTCTCTCTCTCTCTCTCAGGAATATTACTAGTGTTCTCATATATATATATGGAAATATGTTTTTTTTTTCTTTTAATATATGTCATAAAAGTCTATAGCGCAAATTTCTTGATTTTGGCTTAATTAAAACAAAAAGGGTTAATTGCAATTTCTCTTTCAATTTTCTGATTTTGTAGCCTATATACATTTTATTGTCTTTTGATAGTTGCTATTTCTTCTGAGGAGTTAAGGGCAAAATAGATTCATTGATTGATATAATAATTAGATGAGTGATTTTCTGCTACGAACCAGATGCTGTTAAGAATTGAGATGGTC
>NC_136510.1:103629446-103664446 GCF_053919585.1 Euprymna scolopes | reverse complement strand
TCGGTTTGGGTCGAAAATTTGAGCTACAAATATATAAATGTACGTATGTATGTTTGCATGTCTGCCTAAAACTTTCGACAGATGCGACTGATTTTCACAAGATCAGTATCGTTTTTGAAGTTCGACCCTTCAGACGACAAATACCGAATAATTAGCTAAAAACATTAATTTCTTCACCTCAACTGGGCGCTTTTCAACAGGGAGGGGTCGCTTTTTTCGCCGATATTTTCGAAAGTCATCCCCTCTTTTCGATTGTCTAGCCTAACGTCAGTTCCGGTTTGCCGGTGGTCGTAACAGCAAAGACGTCACGTTTTTTCTGTTCTTTTCCTCCTTCGCGGTACGGGTTCGAGCCTGCCTTCCTAGTAACACTTTTTTTCTCAACACACACCTCCAAACACCCGGGCAACGCCGGACACCCATGCTAGTATATATATATATATATATATATATATATATATATATATATATATATATATATATATATATATATATAATTTACTTGAAACATGCTCGGCTTGTATATACCAATCGTAATGGATTAAAATATCTTTCTCGTAATTAAAGTTCTTTTTCTAAGATGAAAATTTATATATATATATATATATATATATATATATATATATATATATATATATATATATATATATATATGTTCTGTGGAAATATATTTTCTTTTAATATATACTAATCTTTATTTAAGAAGTTCAATGTAACTACAGAGCAATATAGTGAATAAATGACAAAAGACTATTTTCCAAAGTGCATGATGTTGGCCATCTTATAATATACTCCTTTAATTCAGTTGACATTCACAATTCTTGACAGTATCTGTTTCGTAGCGCAAAATCAATCACTTAATTATTATATCAATCTGTGAATCTATTGTGAATCTATTTTCCCACGGGACCTCATCAGAAGAAATAGCAACAATCAAAAGGAAATAAAGTGTGATTTGGCATGATTAAAATCCGAAAATGTTTCCATTATGCTATTTCACAAAAATTCCGATTACTGATCGATTCCGATTAACCGTACCAACACTACAAGTATATATATATATATATATATATATTATGAAGTAGATCATCATTGAATCGTTTCGTGATGTGTTTGAATAATCATCATAGTTTTTCTAACTGAAATTAATTTTTTCATTTCCACTTTTTTCTTACAATGATGAAAAATTCTTTAACAACAATGATTTCATTAACCAAAACTTTGATTCACAAAAACGATTTCTGAAGAAACGAAGAAGAATAACGATTTTCTTGAAATGTTTTTCTTATTTTTTTTGTTTTCTTAATTCTGCGTTAATGGCTTTTAATATGAAATTACTAATTTAACTAATCGTTAATCAGTAACCATGGCAACCATTGTATGCTAATTAAGTGCTCGGGTTAAAGAAAGTGTTCTCGCATTTGGGAAGGACAATCAAGCAACGATATTCAGTCTTCGGAATTCCTCAAGTTGTCTTTGAGATAATTTGCTTTCAACTTATTCTCTTGAATTCATTCCATTAGAAATGGTAATTTCTTCTGAAACGGTGGAGGTGGAGGGACGTTGGGAAAGTCAATTTTGTAATTTTTTCTGAGATGAACTCTTGTATCGTTGTCTGTCGGCCAGTCTGTCACAATGCATTTTGAAAAAGCAGTAGTCGCATTGAATGTCACACATCTATATCTATATATCTATAAAAGTAAACGTGTCTGTGTGCGTACATTTCCCTACGCAATAACTTTGTCAATTTTTAGTCTAAAGACTCGAAATTTGATATACAGGGTACTGAGATGTGGGGAAAATCTTTGTAATCCGTTTTCGGACACAAATTTGGCTGTTAATGGGTCAAAGTTCAACGATTTGACCTTTGAGAACTCTGGAAAACTCCTACGCCTATTTCGGGTCTAAACACTTGAAATGTTAGATATAGCTTCGTTGGACATGGATCTAACTTAATAACTTGATTTGAGCCCAAAACAATAAATGTTAAGGGGCCAAGGTTTAAAAAAAATTGACTGCTTTTTTTTGTTTTTTTCTCAACATACACCTCCAAACACCCGGGCAACGCTGTGCTGAAATGCTAGTAAGTTATAAAAAGCAATAGACTGATCAGGCACGTTCGAAATCTAATTTTTTTTTTTTTTTTTTTTTAGTTCATCATGCTCGTTTAATATATCATTTATGTCGCTTCTGGATATGTTAGAGGAGGATTAGTAAGCTATATATCAATATTGTCGTTCGTTCGTACGTACGTATGTCACGGTTTCCAGAATAAAAATTATTCAATCGGAAGATTCTATTTATTAAAAAAAGAAGATTAGAGGGTAATAACACCCTAGGAATATTAAATTGTTAGAATCTAGCCACGCTAATTTAATATTCGTAATATGTTATCGCCTTCTATCTTCCTTTTAATAAATAGGATCTCCCGATCACCGAAGATGCAATGTAAACAAAAAAACAAAAAAAAAAAAAAAAGAAGATGTCACTTTTGAACCGTATGTGAAACTAAAATATACCTTCTTGGTCTACTGTCTAGGATTCAAGGGTAGTGTCTGTTCTGTCCAAAGATGGTATAATGATATCGCGGGATTTTCGTTTGTGCCGCGCGTCCATACAATAGAAATATGTCACAGAGTCTTATAAGGATATTGGAGATAAAACGTAATAAGCAGATATATTCTGACACTACATTAACCAGATAAATACTTTTACAGTTTAAAGGAAAAGGCTAAAATTATATCGTGGAGTCTCCATTCACACTGAACGCCGACAGAATGCCCAGTAGCAACATCACACATGAAAACTGCCGCTGTGGAATTTCCACAGTTCCCGCTAGTTTGTATTATTCGGACTACTGTTCTCATCTTGGGTTTTATTGTCAAAACATTTCGACTGATGTAATCAACGACTATTTTTAGGTGTCTCTTATCGAACTCGGAAATTTTTCTATTCTCGGAAATCTCTACGAAATTTCCCACGGGACCTTTATTTAAATCACAGTGGCACAAGAGTCAGTGGCATAACGTATGGTGCAATTGTGCTTTAAACAGAAACAGTCATTTCGACCGCGTCCCTGTAATATCAAAGAACCTACTGTTGATTTTATATGTCGGGCCTTTCGGCTTATGCGGTAATAAAACTTCTTAAATGCTCTTAAGATGTTAGGCTGTGTAAAGTGTTATCTTTGTTCAAAATCGCCTGTTCCTTCTTTCCATCGGATTATTTTTAATATTGATTATCGATACTCATCGAAGACATTCCGATACAAAACCTATCTAAGAACACTGTCAGGTACATAAAGTAACTTGGTGTGGAATTTCTAGAAAAATCGGCCGGGCCGTTTTCGAGTTCATACGGAACGAACTCACACACAGAGACAAAGTTCCTTTTATAATGCTAGCTAGCTAGATAGATATTTAGATAGATAGATAGATAGATAGATAGATAGATAGATAGATAGAGATTTTAAGCTAGCTACAATAGTTCACAAGCGTATGCTTTATGTATAGCATTCCATTTCCGTTTCTTCTCCTTGGAGAGGGCCCTGGATATGACCTTAAACTATATCCGATGGTAAGATCCATGCTTGCGGGCTTTGGGGAGTGTGAAGCCACCCTTTAATTGCCATTGCTCCCAGGTCCACTCTGATTCGGAGTGGTAATACCTGTTAGGGTCTCAATTATGGGTTAAATAAAAACCGACGTAAAAAAAAAAATGTATATATTCTATTAAAAACTTTTTTCTTCAAAATCACTGGATTCGGTATTAAATAACCTGAAAAGGGTTGGTATGCCGTAAAACAACAACAAAAAAAAAACAACCAACCATCCCCTTAGAAAGAGAATAGTGAGTAAATAGATATAAAGAAAGAGAGGGGTAACAAAAACAAATACAGAGAAAAAAGAGAAAGTGAAAAGGATAGAGAGAGGGGGCAGAGAAAACGGGAAGGAGAGAGTGCAAGAGGGGTAGAGAGGGACAGAAAGTAAGAGAGATTGAGAGAAAGGTGACGCGAGAGAGAGAGAGAGAGAGAGAGAGAGAGAGAAAGGGAGATGGAGAGCAATAGAGGTAAAGAAAGCAACGAAAGAGAATGAGAACAAGAAAGGGGAAGAGAGCGAGTGCGTGCGTGAGAGAGTGAGAGAGAGCGAGAAAGAGAGAGAGAGAGAGAACGATATAAACAGAAAAAAAGAAAAAGAAAGAGAAGATAGCGAAACACTAATAGATTTTTCTTTACCTCAGATGTAAAAATATTCACGATTTTTTCCAGAATTTAAAGCGATATAGCAATAACATTTTTACATCAATGAACACAAAAAAAAAAAAATTAAAAAAAAAATGTCAGAGTAATAAAAATTATTCACGCAATCTCTTCAACCAAGCAAATGGCGATGTAATAAGAAATGATTATAGATACAAAAAAGAAATTATTAACTGTAAAGCCTGATCAAAATTAAAGTGTAAAAGTTTTTTTTTTTAATTACAAAAATGGTTCTCTCCGTAAGCGTTGACTTAATTTTGTAAAGACAAGAAATACATTTATTGTACATGAGAAATTTTTGGAACGATCGGAACCAATTTAACAATTTGATTTTTTTTTTTTTTTTTTTTTTTTCAATTAGGCCATCGTTCGATTGAGGTGTCATTAATTTCGGAGTAATGGAAAAATTACTATAAATACGAGACGCGTGCCATTACACCAGACACGCGCGCATATATATATATATATATATATATATATATATATATATATATATATATATATATATATATATATATAGGTGTGTGTGTTTTTGTTGAATTGAAAATCATGACAGTTGTACATTATCATTGCTAGAAGTAATCTTAGTAATTCACTATATATTAATTTAATTTTTTGATTTCTAAAAAAAAAAGCAAAAGAAAGATGGCGACCAATATTTTTTTTCTTATTTTTTTGTTATCAATCGTTAACTGTTTAAATGATGAAAAATAGAAAAAGCTGAAGCAATTTTTGAAGAGAGCCAGCTTTTTAAGGTGGACACCAATTGTGAAGCTACCACATTAGAAGGTAGAGATGTCTTGTCCATTTTTTGTCAGCGAATCATTCTGATTCGACACAGAAAGCGAAACGTAAAAACGAAAACAAAATAGAAAACGTTTAAATTTGAGTCGGTGAGTTGGTGGAGGTAGTGTCAGATTTCTTTTAGAAAAAGGAAAAGAAAACGTTAATTTTCTGAGAGAAATGGAAGAAAGAATTCATTTTATGCAAAAAGGACAAAAATATAATTATTTCTTTAAAAAGTTCTGTTAAGAAAATACAAGAAAAAATATTTATTCAAAATTAGAATGAAAGAATTATGGAAAAAAAAATTTTAAGAGAAAGATAGGAAAAAGGAGGGAAAAGATAAAAAGGGAGAAAAAAGTAAAAAGAGAAAAGGTAAAAAAAAGAAAAAGATGAAAAAAGAATAAAAGACATAAACGAGAAAAACATAAGAAAGAAAAAAAGTAAAAAAGAGAAAAAAAGACGAAAAACAAATATAAAAAGAAAAGGAAAAAGAAAAAGAAAAGAAAAAAGAAAAGGAAAAAGAAAAAAGAAAAGGAAAAAGAAAAAGGAAAAGGAAAAAGAAAAAGGAAAAGAAAAGGAAAAAGAAAAGAAAAGGAAAAAGAAAATGAAAAAGAAAAAGAAAAAGGAAAGGAAAAAGGAAAGGAAAACGAAAAAGAAAAAGAAAAAGGAAAGGAAAACGAAAAAGAAAAAGGAAAAGGAAAGGAAAAAGAAAAAGGAAAGGAAAACGAAAAAGAAAAAGGAAAAGGGAAGGAAAACGAAAAAGAAAAAGAAAAAGGAAAGGAAAACGAAAAAGAAAAAGGAAAAGGAAAGGAAAAAGAAAAAGGAAAGGAAAACGAAAAAAGAAAAGGAAAGGAAAACGAAAAAGAAAAAGAAAAAGGAAAGGAAAAAGAAAAAGAAAAAGAAAAGGGGAAATAAATAGAAGAAATTTATTTTTTAAGACAAATGAGAAAATCGAAAATATAAAATAAAAGAAACAGACAAAACGACAAAGATTAAAAGAAAATGAAAGAAACAGAAAAAGAAAAGAAAATGAAAGAAAAAGAAAAGAAAAAGAAAAGAAATAGATGAAACTTATATTTTAAGACAAATTGGACAAAAATAAGATAAAAAAAAATATTTAAAACAGAAAGATGGAAAAATGAAACGCCATATATTTTCTGATAGAAAAATAAATCATATTGAAAAAAAATAGAAAGACAAAATAAATTTATGAAAGGAAGGACAAAATTATTGCAAAGATAAAAAGAAAAAAATGTTTTTTAGATAGAAAATAAAAAGAAAGGAAAGGGTCGAAAAAAAAGAAAAAAGAAAACCGATCCAGGAGAAATGAAGGCAAAATATTTACTTTATAAAGTTTACTAGGAGGCCGCATGGCGTTGCCCGGTCGTAAAATACGCATAAATACTGTTTTTTAATTAATACACAATTTTATTATAAACAAAAATACCATAGGTATTAAACGTAGCGTTAAATTCTTTGAAAAAATAAAGTAAAAAAAAATAAATAAACGAAACAAACTGAGACATGTGCATGCGAGTATTACGTTTTTTTTCTAAACAGTTTACTTCTTGTAAGTAAAAAAATATATACTCGAGCTGAGATCGAAACCAAAACCTAAAGACAGTGAGTCAAGTACTATAACCGTTAGACCAGCTTGACACGATCTTTAAAACGTGTTTTCAAACCTAATTATTCTATAAATAAGTAATCTATCATGCGAACCATTTACACATGCGCATTTGTGAAAAAGTTGACGAACAGATAAAAATCTGATCACTCCCACGTACGAATCTTTAAATTTTGACCTCTTAACAGCCATTTTTTTCGGATGAAAACCAATTCAAAGGTTTTCCACGTGTCTGAATACCCTATATACCAAATTTGAAATCTGCAGATCAAAAATTCGTTGAATATATATAGGTTGAGAATTGTCCTCACACAAACAGACACATATTCTTCCATTTATAGATATAATAGATAACAAACCAAAGCAACACAGGTTTCGATCGGTCCCTGCGGGGGCTGGGTATAAATCTCAAAGTGTAGTATCTGTTCCGGCAGATACTGCAATCAAAGACCATATGTAGGGGCAACCCCACATATCAGACTATTGCTCTTGAGCAATCAGTTATTGGTCAATGTAGGGGGAACCCTTCATACCAATTGTCACTATCCAGTTCCCTCTCGGGGGAACTGGTCCCCCTCCCCTTTCGCTCTCCACGTTAAAAAACGGCCTTGTGCCTAATTTGCTGGGTGGGGAAACAAATACCCCAAAGCAACACGAAGATGGAATGGGATTCAATTTAAAATATATAAGAAAACAAAAACAAATGAACAAACGAAGAAATATCTTTCGAATTAACGAATAAAGAAAATATCACTTTTTTTTTAAATAACAAAATGGTGAGAATATATAAAGCAAGATGTTTGTTCACATGACATTTAAATTTCTGCACGTTGGTACAGCCAGGGAAGCAGGGAGCAGAATAGGAAGTCCAACAGATAGCAATTGAAGGAAAGAAGTTATTTGAGTATAAAGCTTTCCCCTTTTAGAGCTTTCTTTTTAAAACGAACGAGAAAGAGTGAAGAGGAGGGATTTTGTTGCTTGTCAAGTTGATAAATAGTGCACACTTTTTATGAAAAATGAATTAGACAAAACATTAAGAAAATCATTTTTATAAAGACGGAAAGTAGAATTTTTTTCGAGTGAAGATAAACTAGACTAAAAACAGAAGATGAACGCAGCAAAACGCTATTTTCATGGCAAGTGCTCGACTGAACTCCAATCTATCGTTTCTCCTTGCCAAACTTTCACAAAAAAAAACACTCGACAAACTACAACTATTATCAACAATTTTCCCCGCTCCCTATCTATGCTTAAATCTAAACGCAGATTCTATGAACAAAGCTTCTTTACCAGTTCTGCCAGCCTGTGGAACACTGTTCCGCTGATCTGCTTCTCGGTTGAATACAACATGGTAGTCTTCAAATCTAATGTAAACAAGTTCTTGTTAAATCGTCCCCCTAAATAAATTCTACCCAATTTACACTATTAACGATTACTATAGTACCACATTACATTCATTAAGCCCATCAAGTGACCCCCGGGCCTTGATACGTGGTGACTACCAAAAAAAAAAAAAGCATATTTTATGAATATGAAGGAAATCTGTCTCTGTGTCTACATGTATGCCTGACTAAAAGTAAAAAACGACAAAACAAATGCCCACAAAGTTTGTATTTTCTTGGTCGGTGTTTCTTCAAATGAAAAAAATTAATTAAACTGGCATAGATTTCGTCAGAGTAAGTCGGTTTTAAAGCCATTTTTTGTACTAATTACTGGAAAGTAACTTTTTTTTTTAATCAAGAAGTAATGCCAATTAATCTAGGAGTTCTGTGTGTGCTTATGTCCAGAGAAATGGGTAAGATGGAGAAGAAAGTAAAGGAGCGGAGGGAGGTGAAAATGGGGAAAAGAAAATGATACAGAGACAGAAAGACAGAAATATAATACAGTTTTGTCTCAGGCAACGGGGGGTAACCTTGCTAGTGTTTTTTTTTATAAAAAGTGAAGAAAATAATGAAATGTTTTCACAACAAACAAAGAATTACAAATTTAGTACACCAATATTAGGATAGAAAATAAAGATTTCATGAAAATAATTTTTTAAATGAAAATAAAAACTAAAAATTTGATAAAAATGAAACAAGCTTTTTTTTATATAAAAGGAAAAGAAATAAAATTTAAAAAATAAACAGATTTCTTGAAAATGGTGAAATAAATTCTACGAGGTGCTTTCAATAAGTTTCCACACTTTTCCCGTTTGGGCACTTTTATTGATAGTACACGCATGAAATTCTAGTCCACTTCGATGTAAGCCCGAAGAGTCCTAGAGTGGATGAAACGCGGAATATTCAGTGTAGCTTAATCGCCATATATATTTTATAACTTACTGACTAGCTCTACCTACGTATTGAGCACTGTTGAAGTAAATACTTAAACTTTACGCATAAATTTATACTTTCGTATATTAATTTTATGTGAGTAAATGAAGTAGTTATATATATATATATATATATATATATATATATATAATAAAATAAAAATAAAAAATTTGCTAATTCCTACCATCTGATGAGAAGGAAAGTATTTATTCGAAACTCCGCGGATTAAGGACTATCCACTTATCAAGTGTTTCAGATTAAATATGTTTTTAAATCTTTTTCAAAGTGTTTTTTTGACATGCTTTATTAACTGTTTGCTCTTATATATATATATATATATATATATATATATATATATATATATATATTTGGTAAAACTGGTAATTAGTAAAATCCTGAAGAGAGTGCTCAATACTATTGCAGAGCAAATATGTGTTTTATTTTTTATTACCGTTTTATCTGTTTGGTTACATATATTTCGGATGTTGGACCGTGTTTACGATCTAACAGCCTCGTCAGACCTCACAGAAAACAGGTTCCGAAACATATGTAATCAAACAGATGAAACGGTAATAAAAAAATAAAACACACACACGTATATATATATATATATATATATATATATATATATATATATATATATATATATATATATATCGGATCTTACTATGACTACACACATTCAAACGTAGTTTTGTAAATCATGTTAAAATTTTTAACAATTATTTACAAATAAAAACAATTATATGTGTCTGTCTGTGTGAAACGGCACTAACCCTACTTTGGTTTAACCGGCTTCTTCCAAAGAACGAAATCCCATGGGAGTATGAAATTCACAAGCGGTTACATTCTTGCAACTCTTGCATGGAGGTGTCGACGTCCTCCTAAATTGAGAACCTGGAATTTGCATTCTTCGGACTATTTCTCTTATCTTGAGTGTTATTTGCACAACGTTTCGGTCAATGCAACCTCTAATGTTCTTCAGGTGTATCTCGTCAAACTTTATGTCGAACTCGGGGATGTACACAGAATTTTGAATGAACTCTTTGATTTAATCCATGAGCGTAGAATCTTTTCGTTCTGTCAGACATGACTAGATAGAAATCTTAAGTAATTAAATGATGCTGATGAAGACAATAGCCCAAAGAGACTTAAATTCTTTGTAGAATGAGGTACATACTGGAAAAAATGCTGCAGAAATAAGCAAGCTTTTTTATTGGACAGTTTCTCCTCCCACGGATTTATTTTAACCAATCAAATTGCATGTTGTAACTAACTGTGGAGAATGTTCTCGACGCAAATTCCCTTTTCAGATCAGAATCCAAAAAGACGCAGGGAGGAACAGACTAGATTTCTCACTCGAATCGAGGCAGCAAAAATACTTTGCTGCTTCGAGACGTTTTAATTCCCAAATGTGGAGCAGAACTTTATCATGGCAATTACCAATGCCCTTAAGTAGGGCGAATTTATATTTGCATGCTTGTGCTTCAATTTAATGTCAGTCAAGACGAATTTAAGGTCTACCGTTTGATCTGCCATTTGTCTGCCATTGGACAGATTCTACAAGGACTTCTCATGTATGCCCAGCTAGGAGCCCGACTTGGAAGTCACCCCAACATCTCCAACCTGCGCATTTCTTTGTCAGCAGGAATTCTACCCAGCCTTTATCAAAGACGAACTATTATTCCAAAGTGGCAGATAGCTGAAGATGACGTATCTTTTGCAACATGGACTTTTTTTACTTTAATAAAATTTACGTTGAAGTCTTAAGGTGAGCTTGTAATTTCTGTTTGGTTTTCTTCCATTCTGCCAGAGGCAAAAACCTTGTGAGAGAAAATCTCACAATACAAAAAGGATAACGTAAATGTGTCCAACATCCATATAAAAAGTGATGCTAGCCAACCAACAAGATTTGAACTTGGCACACTTAGGGCATCAGTCCATGTCGGTATCCACTTTACCAGAGTCACCACCTTCCAGCAGAAGAACAAAGAACATTGCTGTTGTATATCATGTTAATCCAATGCGGATATCCGTTGTTTGATGTTGGGATATACAAATCATTTTTGTAGAAGTTATTGATTATCGATTGCGGTTCGACAACGACGAGACGTGGAAGCCTTACAATTACAAAAGATTTGATAGTTTAAAGAAGTGGCTTTCAGTTTTAAGAAATGTATCGATTCGTTATCTACTTGTTAAACATTTTTTGTTCTCAGAGTAAAATCAAGTATGGACAATAATGATGTGACATCGAAAGACTGGAATCTGTTTACTGCCTTATTTCGATAAAATCGCGACACATTAACCCATTAAATCCTAGAGCATCTTTCTTTTTTTACTGCTGAGTTAAATCAATGTGTTAGAATTCACTTCTTTTTTTTTTTTAAATATTTTCTTTTAACATTTTCCCTCCAAACAAGGTACATTGCCACTTTGATCTAGGGAGCTACTATCAGGGGCATTAGTTGCAGGAATACTATGTAGGGAGTTTAGCAGCAAGATGTATGTTTACATTACACTTGAACTTCTGCATGTCAGTACGGTTGAAGAAGCAGGAATCCGGAACAGAATTCCAAAGTCTAGTAGTTTTGAGTATTTGACTATTACAGTAATAAGGGGTGGAATTTTGCTGCTTGTCGAGGGGCATTTAATCGAGGGGTACAAGGACTTGTAGTTCTTTAGAGCATCCACCATTAAAATACTTATAAAACAGGCAGAGAGATGCAACATTTCGTCGATGGGATAGAGATTGAAGCTGAGATGACAGTTTAGGACCTATAAGGTTGGCGACTCTCTTTTAAACCCTTTCCAGGAGTGAGAGACTAGCAGCAGATGCACCAGCACAAATGTGACAATGATACCCCATACATCGGCGAATGGTGGCCATGTAGAGGTATAGGATACTTTCAGGCATAAGTAACTTTCTAGCATGGTAGAGAGAGCCCATCTTCCTCGCAGCAACCTTGGAAATGCTCTCGAAGTTATTTAGTTTATTTTAAAAAATGTTGACTCTCCTATAAATACGACACTGGGTACATGTGATATATTTTAGACATCAAAAGGTCATACATTCAAGATAAAATTTATACATTATGGTAAGAAGCAAAGCAGGTCACACAAAAAGTTTTATGGCAATAAATTACGATTGCAGGGTTTTTTTTGTTTTTTTTTACGGCATATCAATCTTTTTCAAGTTATTTAATGCTGAATCCAGTTATTTTGAAAATAGTATTCATGTTGCATTTTGTAGAAGGTTTTTATTCTTCAATTGCTAGTTTGTAGTGTTTGGTTTGGTTGTTATGTTTTTGTTCCCTGCCTTGCAGAACATGAGTTTTACAATGGGAGAGGGAAAAGGGTGACAATGTTTGGTATATTTTGATTAGGAAACCAGTCAGGAAGTTGGGGAGATAGAAAGAGAAAGGGGGAATGGGATAAAGGAAAAGGAGGGAAAAGGTTTTTTTTTTTTTTTTTTTTTTTTTTTTTTGGTTTTGCAGAAGGAAGTAGAAAAACAAAAAGCATCAGTATTAGGTTTCTTTTCGTCTCAGGAAGCCAATATCTTCAGACAGCACCAGGGAATATTTGAATATCCATGCATCTTATATACAGATCACGTGTTTGCTCCGAGAAGGGAGGCCCTTGGTTTCTGAGAACTTCGACTAAAGTTAAATGAAACAAAAGTCGAAAGCTTTCTCTAGGTTCACAAAAGCAAAATACGTCGTGAGACAAAAACTAAAAAAGATGAGGATAATATTTCATTTGTCAGCATCAGTACTGTTGTAAGATTCATTTATAGAAGTTCATACATCCTCGAACAAATGGAATTATAGCAAGTTTCACAAGAATTTTTTACAAGGTTCCAACAATTCTTGGAGAGAAATTGATGAATACAGATGAATTTCAGCCTTTCTTTGGAGTAACTACACAGTAACCATTACTATTAGATATTATCTTATAGATTTTAAAATAAATTATTTGGGGTCCTATTAAAGGACAGTGGGGCCAAATGGGTCAATAAATACAAAATGACCCCCCCCATCTCTCACGCATATATACACAAATGGGACAAAGCTTTCATGATATTTTCAAAATATCTATTTCAGCAAGCTAAGATTAAATTCACATTCGTCTTGCAATATATTTGATCATTATTGTAGGAAATTGCTGACATATCCTGAGAAAGAATTTAATCAAAGGGAGATAACTCATACAAAAAAAATTGATATTACTTTTTATAGTACTTTCTAATATTACTTCTGACAATTATGCACTCCCATCGTTACAAAGCCCTAATTCGCCCATGCACAGATTATTGTTGCCACATCTGGGCTGGTGCATCTACCACTGATCATTCCCTTTAATACAGGGTCTAAAAAAAAGAGTTTGAATCCCAACTGATCTCACACTATCACCCAAGCTCCAACCCATATTCCATCGCTGCATTGCTGTACCTCTGTGCCTGTTCTACAAGTACTTTAATGGAGTGTGCTCTGCCGAACTTGTAGCACTTATGACCTCTCGGCGTAAATACCCCTGACTAATCTAATAAATAAAAAAAAATTATTTTAAATGTATATTTTCCTGTTTGAGATGTTATCTTCCTTTCTTATATTTGACTTAGTTAGCTGCACTATTGGTTCCGATTAAACAAATTGTCCGCTGTATTATAATACAGATCAATGTGTGTGTGTATATATATTTATATATATAGCAAACATCTAAATGAGTATTTTAACCATAGTTCCTGATTTCAAAAGGCGAAAAATTAAAAGGTAAATTTCTATATATTTTTATGTATATACCTGTATATCTTTGTATATGTATATATGTGTCTATTTTTTCATATATATCCATGTATATATTTGAAATGTGGTACTTAAACAAACTTATAATTTAAATTCAAATCTATATTTTACTCTATTTCTTTTCTATCTCTAACCCATATTAATTTTCTTATAAATTTTAAATCCAGACCTTTTATTTCAATTTTTTTCAGATACATCTGCCTTACTTTTAATGCTAGGTTTATTTATGGTGTCTTTTAAATTTAATAAAAACCCTTCAAAATTTGCTGACGAGGAGACCTTGATTATTAAAAAAACTATATGTAATAATTATTGTCCGTAACTTGATGTCTAACACAATAAAAAGTATTGCTTTCCGAAACGATCGTACAGATAATTGATTTTGTTGTTGTTCCTTCTTATGAAACGGATTTTTAATTTAATTATAATTTGATTTTTAAATTTTAATTTATCAATCACATTACTTAATATATATATATATATATATATATATATATATATATATATATATATATATATATATATATATACACACACACATCCGTCCCGTCATACAAACGTTAGTGAGTAAAAAGGTGTTTCTTTTCAAGACACCAAAACACAGAATGAAACTTTTTTTAAATAGTAAAAAAAAAACAAGTCAGACAACACCCACCACCCAACATGAATTTATAATTTAAATTCTAGTCAACAGCTGCTGTTTAGATCAGAAACGGTCATTTATATATGAAAAAAAAATTAAATTATTGTCACAATTCTATGAGTTTATGTATATTAATACAAACACTGGTGGAGCATATTTTTTTTCCTGTCATTTTTGATGGACCGTGTACACTAGTATAAAAACACACAAGTTACACACTTTTATATTTTAAAATTGATATCAAAGATAACGTTCGTTTGCAGTTGAAGTTTGTTTCTATTTGTGGTTGTTTTTTTAAGTCCTGGGGTGGTAGTGTGGTAATAATTGCTGTAAGGGATCCTCACACTTCTTCTGCCTACACCCCCACTTTTTAATTTCCCTCTCTCCCGGAGACATTTCCGGAAGCTTACTAAAGCACAGACAAACAGAAGTAAAAAAAAAAATAAATAAATAAAAAAAAAAAAAAATTGTATATACGGATGTAACATCCGTTATTAATATTTCCGGGGTAAGTCCATGTGTGCCTGGGAGAACGTGCCGAAGGTTTTATCGTCTGTATTTTTACCTATCAGGATTCTGACTTAGTTTTGCTAGGTATTCATTCGATTTTTTTTTTTTTTTTTTTTTTTTTAAATGGTGTGTGTGATATAAATTTATACCAAGACTTAATCTCAAAATTATCGAATTTAAATAAGATATTTTTTTTTTTTTAATTTTTATCATACAACATGTGAAAGCATGTGCAATATTCTGCTCTCATCAGCTGTCAATCACTCTGCAGGGGGAGATAATCTCTTGCTTTAATTAATAATGGGAGATAACCATGATGAAATGGATAATATCATTTCTGCTTAAAGATGTTGGCAATCTTAACATGGTTCCTCCTGTAAGTACCCGATTCCAGAAGAAAACATGATGGACGGGTGGGTCTGATGAGGACAGCAGAATAAAAGATGTTCAAAAACATATCATCCTCGTTTCTTATCGTTAAGCAATTGCAGTTGAAATAAACTCTGTCAATTTAACTCTTATGTGCAGGTCATCATATAATGATTAGATCACTCTGACTGACGTTAAAAAACATTTAAAACTAAATGTTTAAATTTCAACGATATTTCTTGCGGTTAATGGTGGTCGAATGGATTAGGTGCCTGCTAATGATGCCAGAAATGGCTTCTGTTTGCGGGTTCAAATCTATCGACCAGTGTTAATCATGACACCCTGCACTGATGATTCCCAAAAGGATGAAACAATAGTGTTTGTAGGTATTTAATAATTATTATAGTAAACAAGCCATGCGTGCGTGGTCCCCCTCTGGTGCTGCATGTAAGATGACACCACAAAAAATAATGAACAAATGATGAATGTGATAATTGTGAAGGGCCAACGTTGCCTTCACATTTTCACCAAGTTTCAGAAAAATCTAATGGATAGGGCAAAGTTATGGGGTAAAAAGTGTCATTTTTTGCAATTTTGAGGCATTTGTAACCCCTTTTGAGCTCCTGGGAACGCCGAATCCCAGTGAAAATAAATAAACGGTGCAGTTTCATGCCTTAAGACATGTACATTGGAATTCAGCACCATGGAAAACCACTATATAGACATACATATCAAGTTTTTGAGTGATAGGAAAAAAGAGCTCCAAAAAGGCATGTTTTTTTTTAATCCTAAAAGTCCCAGAGGGATGCGAACCAGAATTTTGCTAGAGTCACCCATACTGAATTTATATTAAGACCAATGGCCTCCACATTTTGGCCAAGTTTCAGGAAATCCTAATCGATGGATCGAATGCTATGGGGCAAAAAGTGTCATTTTTGGCCATTTTGTGGCATTATTTTTTTTTCTACCTCATTGGAGACCCTGGGGACGCTGAATCCCAGTGTAAATGCATAACAGTGCAGTTTCAGGCCTTAGCACATGTACATTTGAACTGACCACCGTCAAAACCACTAGATAGTCAGACATATAAGTTTTTGTTAAGAAATATGAAAAAAGAGCCACAAAAGGGGGAGTTTTTAGCACTAAAAGTCCCCGGAAACACAAACCAGAATTTTACCGAATAAAATTAAATAAAAATCTTCCATTATTGGTAGTAATAATAAAATAATGAATATTTATTGAATTTAAAAATAAAATCAATAAATCATTCTCCTCAAGTATATTTTTACGTTCAGAGAAAATATCTGCTCCTTAGGAATGTGTTTTTACAGTAATCGGGAAAAAATACGAACTATATTATTAAATATTTACAGAGTATGGTTGGAGTACTACTGCCATATCTGGGCAGGAGCTGCTAAAAAGAGCCTATCCTGCCTTGACAGAGCACAAAATAGACTTTGTAGCCTAGTGGGGGATGCCTTTTCTCTTCCCTGCGACCTCTCCCCCACACAAGGGATATTGCGAGCCTGTCGTTGTTTTATCGTTATTTCCAGGGAAGTGCTCGTCTGAGCTTCAATCTCTCGTCCCCCAATCTTTCATGAAAAACACTCGTCTAGCTGAAACAACTGTCAAAAATTTTCTCCACTCTTTATCTGTGCCTAAATCCAAACGTAGATTCCATGAACAAAGCTTCTTTCTTAGAACTGCACGCCTGTAGAACTCTCTTCTGTTTGCCTGTTTCCCACCTGACTACAATTTGGATGTGTTCAAGTCCAACATAAACAAGTTCCTGATAAACCGCCCCCTTAAGTAAGACACTTTATCAGATCTCAATTACTAACGATTGCTACGATACTATCCCATTGATTACTGTACATGCAATAACCCTTATCTCTGAGTGGCTTCCGGGCCTTGATAAGTGGTGACTTCCACGTAAAAAAAGAAAAAAGATTTATAAAGAATCGGAATAGGTAATTGTGTCGGAATCAAAAAAAAAAAAATATTGGAATCGTCTCATCACTAATATATATATATATATATATATATATATATATATATATATATATATATATATATATATATATATATATTATAAATTACTAACTAGCTCTACCTACGTATTGAGCACTTTTGAAGTAAATACTTAAAGTTTACGCATAAATCTATACTTTCGTATATTAATTTTATGTGAGTAAATGAAGTAGTTATATATATATATATATATATATATATATATATATATATATATATATAACGCAAATATACATATTAAATTAATATACAGTTAACAATAAACTCTAACATTTTAAATTATTTCAAGATAGAAATATGAAAGCTATTCTCCTCCTAAAATGAAGTATTCCAGTTCATTGAATTGATGCTATATATATATATATATATATATATATATATATATATATATATATATATATATATATATATATATATATATATATAATGAAATGACATGCCTACACAGATTTGAATTCAAAACGAAGATAGATTAGCAAAATGAAGAAAGCCTCTACTTTTTCATATCCAAAATATTTTCCCGCGCGCAAATATCAAAATTCACAATAGAATCAAAGGAGACTTTCAACTCCCCTCCATTACACAAACTCTGCAAGATCTTTCAAAAATCATTTTGTGATTTCAATTCTTACCGTTCAAGAGAGTCTTGTGGAAAAACGCCTTTGGGGATTTCCCCTATCACTCACCTCCAAGCAAAGTGGAAGGATGGGGGAAATATGGGCTTTGAAACTTATGTTCGGCTTGAGATTTTCAATAAAAACGAAATTAGCCACTCCATTTCACCGACTGAAGATTCCAGAATTATTTACAGTCAGTATCAAAGCAAGAAGATATACGTATAACATTTTTTTTTCTCCAATTTTGTATAAAATTAATAAAACTGTAGAGATACAAAAGATCTTAAGGGAAAAAATATTTCTACAACTCATGCAGTAGATATTGCTGACATATTCGTATTGCCATATATTCACAAAGAGAACATTTACAAATTACACACACACACCCACACACACACCCACACACACATACACACACACACCCACACACACATACACACACACACACACACACACACACAGTTTTTTTTAAAAAGAAATCCAGCAGAGTGCTCAATTAAAAGGAAAATCTGAAATATAAGAGCGTATTTATATTTTGTGTACAGAAAGTTGTTAGATGAGACAAATCATTGGTACCGTCGGTTTCAAGCCCGATAATTAGGACCGTTTAAGATATCCATATCAAGCTCTCTTCAGCAATATATATATATACATATACATATATATATATATATATATATATATATATATATATATATATGTATATGTATATATATAATTTTCAGAATGTGAGAGATTATATATAATTATTTCCACAGCCCAAAGAACACCGCAGCCCACAAGAACCACGTCAGCCAACGAACCGGAAGTCTAAGACTCGAGTTTCGCCCTCATTTGGACTCATCAGTCAGACATATCCGAACCCGGGATTTAAAACCCCGGAGTGCGGAAACTCGAGTCTTAGACTTCCGGTTCGTTGTCTGGCATGGCTCTTGTGGGGTGCGGCGTTTTTTGGACTGTGGGAATAAATATATATATATATATATATATATATATAGAATTTATAAAATATATATGGCGATTAAGCTACACTGAATATTCCGCGTTTCATCCACTCTAGGACTCTTCAGGCTTATGCGCGAATTCTGTGGTTGTTTATCGTTTTTTCGCGCATAAGCCTAAAGACTCCTAGAGTGGATGAAACGCGGAATATTCAGTGTAGCTTATTCGCCATATATATTTAATAAATTACTAACTAGCTCTACCTACGTATTGAGCACTTTTGAAGTAAATACTTAAAGTTTACGCATAAATCTATACTTTCGTATATTAATTTTATGTGAGTAAATTAAGTAGTTATATATATATGTATATATATATATATGTGTGTGTGTGTGTGTGTGTGTGTATGCGGGAAAATAAAGCAGCAATGATATAAATATATATAAATAAATATATATGAATGTATAAATATTTATATATATATATATATATATATATATATATATGTATATTTGTAGTTATCGACATACAGTCCTGTTTCGTTGTATCACAACTCTTCAGTGCCGTTAGACGAGTACCTCTCCCAAGCTGTGGATTGAACCTAGAACCATCGCGTTGATAGTCAGCAGTACTACTGATCAACCCACGGGAACGGTGCCAGCAAATAACCTCACCAAATGTCTATTTATAAACATAGACGCTTATTTACAAAATACATACAAACATATAGATAAAATATATATGCATATACAAAATACTTGTGTATATAAATATATACGTATACAAGCATATATCTGCTGACACACATATATACAGTGTGACCCCAAAAAACGGGCCCCGTGTACACTTTATGTATGTGATATCTCCATTATTTATTCACCGATTGCGCTTATTTTACAGGACATGGCAGAATCAATGACCGTGAGTACACCAAGACCCTAGTTGGAGCTGGAACAAAGAATACACTGTGTTAAATTTTACTACAAGACAGGCTTGTTTAAGAAAACTCAGGACAGTTTCATGCTTCAGTTCGAATGTGAAAAGGCTCCATCCAATAAGCAGAATTCAAAACTGGGTGGACCACTTCGAGAAGTATGGGACCGTGGAGAACCTCAACACTGCCAGAGAGAACCGTCCAAGCCACTCGGGACGTCCCAAGAAGCGAACAGCCGAGCTGGTCAAAAGAGTGAGAGAGTCTGTCCAGCAGAGTCCGAAACGCTTTGTGCGTAAGCGAAGTCAGTCACTCGGTATGTCCCGTGAGACTTGCAGGAGAGTGCTGGTGAACAATATCAGGGCTTACCCATACAGAATACAGACGCTGCAGACCCTTACAGCCTCAGACAAGAAGCAGAGGAGGGCTATGGCAGTCAAGATGCTCGAGAAGACCGAGGAGACACCAAGTTTCCTTAACCTCCTTTGGACCTCAGATGAAGCCCACTTCCATCTTGATGGAAAGGTGAACTCCAAGACAAATGTCTTCTGAGGGTCCTCCAGACCCAATGAAGTAGCCACCAAGCTCCTGCACTCTCCTAAGTGCACGGTGTGCACTGCAATCTCAGCCAGAGGCATCATCGGACCAATCTTCATCGAAGAATCTGCCACAGCAGTGACAGTCACCAAGGAGCGGTATGTGGAGGTCCTCAAAATCTTCAAGAGTGGACTCCAGGCCATCTACCCGTCGCTCATGAGCAAGTTCTGGTTCCAGCAGGATGGAGCAAGTTCTCACACCTCAAACCTGTCCCGAGATTGGCTGAAAGAAAACTTCGGAGGCCGAGTGATCAGTCTCAAGACTGATTTTGAGTGAGCAACCCATAGCCCGGACCTTTTTTTCTTTTGGGCTATCTTAAGGAGAGAGTCTACGCAGGGAAACCCAGAACCATCACAGAACTCAAGGAAGCCATCAGGGAGGAGATGAGAGCCATTACAAATTCGGTCTGTAAGAACGTCATGGACAACTTCGTGCTGCGCCTCAAGAAATGCACGGAGCTAAATAGAGGCCATCTAGAACATATTCTGTAGAACGGAGAAAAAAAGGCCAAAGACCCTTGTGTTTTGATGTGATGTTTTGAATATAATAAACTAGTTATGACCAAAGTTTCATTTCATTCGGACAAAACACTAAGAAACGGGGCCTAATTAGAATTGGGGCCCGTTTTTTGGGTCACCCTGTATATACACTCAAACATACCTATATATACATTCATACACATATACAAACAGAACTATATATATATATATATATATATATATATATATATATATATATATATATATCTACATACATACACACAAATATTTATATAAGGAACTATGCATAGAGATCACATATATATGCACATAAACCTATAAATATATACATATATGATTGTGTACAGAAAATACACAAAAAACAGACTTTGAATATTTAAAATATACATATATATATATATATATATATACACACACACACTAGCACGCACACAGATATACGCACACATGATTATATATATATATATATATATATATATATATATATATATATATATAAATGTGTGTGTGTGTGTGTTTTGGCAGAGGAATTTTAATCGCATCATACTTATGCGCTATTGTACGGAATTCGTGTCTGCTAGTCATTTTTTCTGAAACCACAATGAAAAACTAAGCGCATATTCCTCGATTTCAAGACGAGGGAAAAAATGATGAAATTATAATTGGATTGTAAATGGATAACACTTCAGAATTATATCCAACAGAAAAATAAATCCAGATTTCTTGTTCTTCTGAAAGCAAAAATATGTATACGACCACAAACATAAGTATTTTTGAAGCAGATGTCAAATCTTTACCAATCAATTTTTTTTTTTGAAGCATCAAAGAATTCTTATTAGAATATTCGAATTGTGGTCGAAGTGATTCTCTCTCAAGTAGAAACCAGAAGAAAATGGATAATGAGAAAGAATTGGTTGTTCTCGTTACTTCTTTAAAAAAAAAATTCCAACTGACAACCTCAAACACTGTCGTCCTGGCAAAGGTCAAGAAAAAAAAAATCCTATGCATTACTGTTCATGGTTTTTGGCGATTTTTACAAGAACTTGTTTTCCTACCACAACTGCAAAGAACTCTCCTTACTTCTTGTGTGTGTGTAGTATCAAATGGAATTTCCATGAAGAGAGTTTCTTTCCAATAACTTCCAATTAGTGGAGCACGTTACTACAAGACTGCCTCCTAGATTCATGATTTTTGGCGATTTTTACAAGAACTTGTTTTCCTACCACAACTGCAAAGAACTCTCCTTACTTCTTGTGTGTGTGTAGTATCAAATGGAATTTCCATGAAGAGAGTTTCTTTCCAATAACTTCCAATTAGTAGAACACGTTACTACAAGACTGCCTCCTAGATTCATAGCCAATAAAGAGTTGTCATCAACTGTCCTTATAAGTAATCATTCCATTCATTTCTTTCCATGCAACGTAGATCCTCAATATTTACTAGCCAGGTTTCACTTCCATGCATCGTCACACTGCATACAGATGCCTGATATACTCTTCCCTTGTTCAGTAGTCGTTTCAGAGTCAATAGGGAACGAACTCACACACACAACCTACCTTTTATGTATAAGTAGAGATTTGAACATGTTGAATTTCTTTAATCAATGAATTTAATTTTGTATTGTGTTTTATTTATTTATTTATTTACTTTTGTATTGTGTGTTTTATTTATTTATTTATTTATTTACTTTTGTATTGGATGTTTTATTTATTTATTTAATTTTGCATTGTGTGTTTTATTTATTTATTTAATTTTGTATTGTGTGTTTTATTCATTTATTTAATTTTGTATTGTGTGTTTTATTTATTTAATTTTGTATTGTGTTTTATTTATTTATTTATTTACTTTTGTATTGTGGTTTTATTTATTTATTTAATTTTGTATTGTGTGTTTTATTTATTTATTTAATTTTGTATTGTGTGTTTTATTTATTTATTTAATTTTGTATTGTGTGTTTTATTTATTTATTTAATTTTGTATTGTGTGTTTTATTTATTTATTTAAATTTGTATTGTGTGTTTTTTATTTATTTGCTTTTGTATTGGATGTTTTAATAGAACAGCGTAAATATATAACAAAATAATAACAAACTAAATCTCATAAAACTCACTATATTCGTCTGTCTCTATTTTTTCAAACTGTATCTCCTCTGAGACGAAAATTCACAAAACGGCGCAAATCGGCTAAAATGATTGCATTTTTTATGGGTCTTTGCTCGATTAAAATAGTTGGTAAGGGGTTAAAAAATTGAAAGAAATTAGAACTTGGCAAGCGTAAGTCGACTTAAACTGCTCTTCTCCGTATGTGCAAATATATAATACATTTGAACGTTAATCTTTATTTAGTTTTAGCTATTTCTAATCCAACTGATTTGATAACATCTCATGCTGGAGTGCTATAAATTTTGGTTTTGGTTTCGATTCTAGCTAATGGCGCCAAAGTTGTATTTTATTATTATTTTTTTTTTTACTTTTGAAATTATAATTGGTTACAATATAATATGAAATAATCAATAATGACTTTTTAATGGAAATCGCTCGAGACAAGGTATGAAGCTACTTGCTGCAAGGAGCTAACAAGAACGAAAGTTGATTATTGCAAAGACAGAAGATGCCTATGCACATTAGTCTTGAAAAGACCAAAGCTGTAAGTACAAAGATAACAGTGAGCAGGGGAAGAGTTCCACAGCCTTTCAGTTCTTAGAAAGAAGCTACTGGAAAGAAGAAGCTGTATTACAATGAGGTATTAAAACAAATAATTGATGGAGACCACTAGACCAACTAGTACAAACGGGCTGGAACAAAGGAAGCAGGGAAATTGATCAGACAATTCTGAGGAACACATGGCAAAATAGTATTTATAGAAAAGACTGAGACTAGCAACATCACGTCTGTGAGAGAACAGTTGCAGAAAAAAGTGTGGAGGCCAATCAAATTACAGATACGTTTATGCAATTTATCAAGAACTTTCAAATTGGATACAGATTCAGCAACCCAAATATGGTACCAGTATTCTCTCATGATAAATGCAAAATCTGCATCAATTAAAATATGATATTTAAACGTATTTTAGGACCAGGCAACGCCAAGCGAATCCTGCTAGTATATATAAGTAAGAATATATATGTGTGTGTGAGGACACTTCTCAAACTATATACTCAACGAATTTTTTATTTACAGAGTTGAAATTTGGTATATAGGGTATTCAGCCATATGAAAAACTTATTAATCGGTTTTCATCTGGCAAGAAGGGCTGCTAAAGGAATCAAATTTGAAAACTTGGTACTTGGGGGTTCATCGCATTTTTATCTGTTTGTCATTCTGTGCCATTTTTCTCCCCAAGTTTCAAACAGAATTTTATTGCATATCGTTCTTCTAAAATCTGAAATTCACCAGCTGTGGCAAGTTTTAGTAGGATGCAGTCTATTTCCTATTTATTCCTTTGAACCTGAAATCATAAAAAATCGGTCAGTCATCCCATAAGCAATAAGATACTGAATTTTCAAGCATCTACGACAATTCTAAATGCCTGTACAAAAAAGTCTGGAAACTAATTTCAGGCACCTTGTAGATAGAAAAATGAAACTCCCTGCGAAAATTAGATATATGTGATTAAATCGACTGACCACATAACACCATAGAAGAATCGAGAAGGTCGAGAATCCGTATTTGACGACCAGTCCTTGATACTTGGGGTTCATCGCATTTTTTTTATTTTTTTTTTTTATTTATTATTTTTTTTTTAATTACATTTTCACCCCAAACAAGGCACATTGCCACTTTGGAGTAGGGGGATACTATCAGGGCAACAACTACTGGAGTACTATGTAAGGATTTGGGCAGCAAGATGTCGGTTCACGTTGCACTTGAACTTCACCACGTCAGTACAGTTGGGGAAGCAGGGACCTGGAATGGAATTCCAAAGTCATTCTGTTTCACAAGTTTGAAAACACTTTTTAAATATCCCAGCAAATTGGTCTAATGGTTATCGCACTTGACTCACTGTCTTTACGTTTTGGTTTCGATCTCAGCTCAAGTATTTTTTTTTTTGCTTAAAAAGGTGAATTGTTTAGGAAAAAATAACATGATACTCGCATGCAAATGTCTCAGTATCTTTCCTTTTTAATTTCATTTTTTTTAAAGGAATTTAATGTTAGGTTTAATACTGGGCAACGCTGAGTACGTGTTCTAGTATATATATATATATATATATATATATATATATATATATATATATATATAAATATTTTTCAACCAAAATTTTATATACTATAATTTCGGTAATGCTCATACACCAATAAATTCAAAATAAATTTACTCAGTTATTTAATTTTCGTGATATAATATTTTCGCAAAAATCAAGACAACAAAATATAAAATGAGAACATCAAATGGTGTATTTTCGTATGTGTTACAATTGTTTCGTAACCATTTGGGCAATTTTAAACATTATATCATTAAAAAATATTTCAAAATAGTTATCTTCAGACATTTTGATTTTATTTTAACTTTTTTATCTTTCTCTCCATTATCATTTGTAATATCTTTATGTTTTAAGGAAGATAACTGTATTTTATCAAATTCCATGCATTTATATATTAATATTTTAGCTTTAGTATTTATTAATCACATTTGTTTAATTTTAAACTTATAGTTCTAACATTATCTTCTTTATAACAATCTTGGTTCAATTTCTCACTTAGTTTTCTTCAACTTCATATTTTGATTAAATTTATTTTAATCCATCCTAATCTGTTTGCCTCCATATCTTGCAGTCATTTGATGTTATATTATTTTTATTCTTGTGTTAATGAAATTACTCAAGTGTTATTTTATTATTCCTAACGATTATTAAAATTAAAAATCACTTCTATTTCTCTTATTTAAGTTATAATTATTTAATCCATCTGTTTGTCTCCCTATCTTTCAGTTACTTAATGTTAGATTTTTTTCTCCATTCTTGTATTATTGAAATTACTCGGGTGTAATTTTATTACACATAACCATTATCAAAATTACTTCTATTTCTCCTATTTAGGTTGTAATTAACGATTATTAAAATTAAAATCACTTCTATTTCTCTTATTTAAGTTATGACTATTTTAGTTGATGATCTAATGATTTATTTATTTATTGTATCATTTTAAAATCTTAATATTAAATTTAACATTCTCTTTCCACACTTACATTTCACTCTCAACATATTCTGTACATTTTTCCTTTTTAAAATTCATTTTAATCAGGTTTTAGATGTGATAACAGGAATTTATTTCTATGAAGACAGCTTTGTATTTTTTTTTTTTTTTTTTTTTACACAGTGATCACCACTTATCAAGGCCCGGAAGCCACTCAGGGATAAGGGTTATTGCAAGTACATTACGTTAGTGTTGAGATTTGCTGAAATGTTTACTTAAGGGGGCGGTTCATTAGGAATTTGTTAACATTGGACTTGAAGACAACCAAGTTGTAGTCCGGAGGGAAGCAGGCAGATGGAACAGAGTTCCACAGGCGTGCAGTTCTAAGAAAGAAGCCTTGTTCATGGAATCTGCGTCTTGATCCAGGCACAGATATAGAGTGGGGGAAATTTTTCACAGTGGATTCAGCTAGACGGGTGTTTTTCGTGAAAGATTGGCGAGGGGGGACTAGAGATTGGAGTTCAGACGAGCATCTGCCATGGAAATAACGATAAAACAAGGACAGGCTCGCAACGTCTCTTCTGTGGGAGAGAGGTTGCAGGGTAGAGAAAAGGGCATCCCCCACTAAGCCACGAAGTCTATTTTGTACTCTGTCAAGGCAGGATAGGCTGTTTTTAGCAGCTCCTGCCCAGATATGGCAACAGTATTCCATCCTTGGATGTACTTGGCTTTTATATAGATAGAGAATTGCATCCATAGTGAGATATCTTCTGGAGCGGTAGAAGGATCCCACCATCTTTCCAGTGACCTTGGCAACAGACTTGATGTACGTGTTCCATTTCAGATCAGGAGTAAAGGTCAAACCCAGAAGCTTGTCAAAACACAGGGCCTCACCCAGACGAGAGCCATCCATCACAATTGATGCCAGATGGGGATCAGAGCGTTGATGATGTAAGGATAGGAGTTTGGTTTTGGATGCATTAAAGGTAACCAGCCACATCTTCCCCCACTGAACCACGCGCTCGAGATCAGAGGAGAGAGAATCAGAGAGAACTTTGTCATTTACAGCCTTTGATGTGTTGCCGTAGATGGTCGTGTCATCTAACATCTAACTTTTTGTTTAATCTTTCCTGTTTAAAATTCACTATGTGGTATTCCTCAAGTAAACATGGATTATATTTTTATAATTTACTCGTTTTATACTTTCTAGCTTTATGTACTATGTACCATTCAAATTTAAATTCTTTTTTATTCTTACATAGTTCCCTAACCCATTCACCTAATACAGTTGTGTTCCTTGCTTGGTCTCTTTAAATAGAGATTATGAATGCATTCATATATGTATAACGAATGTATTTTGCCGTCTGAACAGTAGCCATTTTGGAATATTTTTAATAATATCTATAATATAAAGCTGTGTGTGTGTGTGTGTGTGTGTGTGTGTGTGTGTGTCTGGTCACGAATAGGCTCCTATATGGTTGACTATTTTAAAAAACTGATTACATATAATGATAGAAGATGTATCGAGACACAGGAATGGGTATGTTTGATCTGGCAGAACGGTGGTTCATTAAAATTGTGGTGTCTGCGTTCACGCCTGGTCCACAAAGTATGAAAATAAAAAATTTAAAAATTAAAAAAAACAAACATTTACAAGTGTTTTTGATATAGATGTACATAAGAATACTTTAATAAGTATGTTTTTACTTAAATAGGGATGGTATAATAAAATTGTGGGGTCTGTGTTCGCGCCTGGCCTCCATAGAATGGAAATAGGCACAAACTTTAATAAAGACTTTTCATATATATCTGCGTACGTATACTTTGATAATTGTTTCAGTTTGAAGAAATATGGTATAATAAAATTATGGGGTGTTCGTTCGCGCCTGACCTCCATAGAATCAAAATATTTCACAAAGTCTAATAAGTTTTTTTTTAATATAAATCTACAGAATATTGTGATAAGTGTTTCAGTGTGAACAGGTATGGTATGATAAATTATGGGGTTTATCTATTTTATTTTCACTTTCATCATATTTTGCTTTGGTTTTGATACCCCCAAATTCGAAGCTATCTTTTTACAACCCTTCCTTTTCACAACCCATCATACTTTCATGAATCAGAGTCCATTTTCTGTAGGCTGTTTTTGAACCCAGTCAACGACGGGTACTTTTGCTAGTTTAATTAAAAATTGTCCAAATGGTTAAAAAACAATTGACAGAAGTAGCATGCTTTTGTGCCATTAGCCATGACTGGATAGAATTCCTAAGTAATTCGTAATCGTGTTTTGAGTGAGTGTCACTTAAAAGATTTTTCGACAATAGTGAAAGTTTTATGGAATTTAAGCTTGGTCCAAATTAATACGTGCAGAGTAACCATTTTTTTTTTTTAAGTTAAAAATGGCTATAGATTTTTTTGGTGATATTTTAAGTGGATAACAACTTTAATTGTTGTAAATACACAATATGATGTTCTCATTTTATATTTTGTTGTCGTAATTTTTTCGAAAATATTAATTATGTATGTGGGTATTTATTTGCTCCCCCACCGAGCAAATTAGGCACAAGGCCGATTTTTAATGTGAGGAGTGAAGGGAAGGGGAAGGGGAAAAAGGGGGACCAGCTCCGGAGAGGTGGGAAATGGGAGCTGGTTAAAGGTCAGGTAGATATTTATTTGCTTCCCCACTAAGCAAATTAGGCAGGAGGCGGTTTTTTAATGTGGAGATAGGGGAGGGAAAGGGGGATCCAGCTCCCGAGAGGTGGGAAGTGGGAGCTGGATTAGAAACTGTTGGTATGAAGGGTTGCCCCTTCAGTGACCAAGGTCAGATATGTCGGAACAGATACTACACTGTGATCTTGTCCCGAAGGCCAAGTATTAATTATGCATGTGTAATCGAAATTAACTTATAAAATTTGTATAACCGAGAATTTTATATGTTTTCATAGTTTCTATTTTAAGTTTCAATTGATATTTCACCAACAGTAACAGGCAATATACCAACCATTCGATATTCAAATAGAATTTCTTTTTATAGTCTTCAAGTTTTGCTCACCGAAGCACATAATATGCAAAACTTCAAGTATGCAATGATATAATGCAATAATCGTCTTGGTACAAAAAAAAAAAAGAAAAAAAAAAGCTAACCATCGTTTAAAAGTTAAGAAACTTAAAATACTAATCACTTGTTTTTGCTTTCTTATTTAAATAAAATAAATATATAAGAAATTAAATATAATTTGATTTATACCCAATTAAATGCTATACTGAATTTTAGGTAGGAACTTTTTTTTTTTAGACGAAATAAAGATAATCTGAAGAGCGAATAAATTCCTTGAACGACTGCAGATTCCTTCAAATTTGCTTCCAGTTTTGTTTCTTCTTTTACTGCTTGGCCATTTTTCGGTAAAACTAATGGAATAAATCCGAGAAACAATTTTAATCCGTACTTATAAACACAATGTAGACGTTTTGCAAAGTTCTTCAGAATTTAGAGTTATTCTTTTTTATTCTTGCAATTCAGGGAACTGTGTCTTTTTCGTGAAGAATAGACAACATTCTTCAAGAGGTCATTGTTGAATAAATATTCGAGAAGGGGGAAATAGCATGACCCTAAAAGATCCTTAATGAGCTCATGAGAAAACTCAATTTTTTTCCCTTTGATGACGATAATTTCATATATATATATATATATATATATATATATATATATATATATATATATGAATGACTGATTGATTGATTGATTGATTGATGTTATGTATTCCTGTCAGCAAAAATGGAGGTTGAAGTTATTGAGATCCTCTTCTATCTACTTACGCTCGTCAGATACAAAGGTTCAAATCTTATATTTTTATAAGGGTATTATTTCTTATGACTTTTTTCTTTCTTATTCTCTATTTTTTTATCAATAAGTTATTTCGTTTATGAAGACCAACAGAACGAGAAAAAAATAAAACAATCATTGTTTTTTTTTTATTGAGTTTTCTTTTCTTTTTCAGCTTTATATTTTTAAATATGTTTTTGTCATTTTTTATTTTTTACTTATTTTCGATGGCAGGACGAGTCCTACCGTGTTCAGTTTTTTTCGTTTTTTTTATTGTAATATTATATATATATATATATATATATATATATATATATATATATATATATATAGAGAGAGAGAGAGAGAGAGAGAGAGAGATAAGGAACAAACCAAGTTATGCGTCCATCAACGTTTCGTCTTTATTGCAAAACTTCCTCTGGAATAAAGATGAACCATTCATGGACATGTAACTTGGTTTGTGCCTTTGTGTCGCTCTATTTCGTTGGAATATTTTTTCCATTATTTTCATCATTATATATATATATATATATATATATCTTAAGAATATGAGAGAATATATAATTATTTCTAACAGGCAGACAACGTTGCCACTCATAAAGGCCAAGAAAGCCAACAAACCAGAAGTCTAAGACTCGAGTTTCGCCCTCATTTGAGCTCATCAGTTAGACACATCCGAACTCAGGATTTGAAACCCAAGCCTCTTGCATGGTAAGCGAGCACTCTACCAACTGAGCAAACATGCCACACCCATGTAAGGACAATGCTACCACGACAAGTTAACCTAGCAAGCAATCAGTAATAGAATTCGGAGTTCGGATGTGTCTAACTAACGAACCATAATGAGGGCAAAACCCGAGTGTTCGACTTTCGGTTTATTGGTTTTCTTGGCTCTTGTGAGCTGTGACGTTGTCTTGCTGTGAAATAATTACATATATATATGCATATATATACACTTACACATATACATATATATATATATATACACTTATATATATATATACATACATATATATATACACTTATATATATATATATATATATATATATACATACATATATATGATGATGACAGCAAATTCGCTTTCAAACATTGCCATCACTCGATATAGCACAAAAAAAAAGGTATATAGAAACACGAAAACATTCAGTGATGGGCCGCACGAATGTGGCTTTTAAGCTCTGCTAAACTCTGGCATTCCTTGGCACACACTGTACAGACATGTGCACCACTAGTAGCACGTTCTTGATGTTCTTTTTTATGCAGGATCAGTTGCCGTTCCAAACCCCCTGCCGTTTTGTACGTCCACCCGCAGTTGAAACAGGTTAACTCTGGCAACTCAAGACTGCTTTGTGGCCCACTGTGCCGATGAGTAGACTGGTGGCTCATCAGCCCAGCTCTGCTCAGACGTATTCTTCCACACACCTCACACTCCAAACCAATTTGGCGCCCCCTCTCATCAACGGCTCCTTTCACTCTCCCTTTCCGGATATCGCGCTTCAGCCGCTCATACTGGGTTCGATCCGCCTCAAACTTGCCCACACCTCCCCGCAAGGTCCTTCTCCACCCTCTGCGATCCAAAGCAAGACTCTCCCAGGTTCTTTCATCAATCTCACATTTTTTTAAGGTGGATCTTAAACAATCCTTAAATTTCAATTAAGGCTTTTGTGCCAGACGTCTTCCCTCGTTGTTGTTTGGGAAGTCGACTGCCTAACATCCTCACCACATATCCTCTATCTCAGTCTATGCTTGATAACGTGAGCCTCAATGCTAAGGCTCTGGATGATGAATTATCCCCTTAATGTTTGAATGTTAGGGCAAATGTCACATAGTCCACTGCACAATTCAGGTCATTACCTTCCCAACGAAACCTTATGTCTTAATTTCTGATCAATAGTCGCTAAGATTTGGAACTTATAAAACTGCCAAAAAAGGTGGTATATATATATAGTAGCCCAATTGAAATCCTTATATTTTTGGTTCTATGGGACGAAACTACAAGAAAATTTGCATGATTTTTGAAGATTATAATAACATTCTATGGTTAAAATTATGACAATTGGTAAAAAAGAACCTATATTTTCAAACCAATATAATATGCCCAAATTGGCCTATATATATATATATATATATATATATATATAGTGTCCTTCAAGCCAGCTTTAGTTTTTCTGCTTCAGTTATCTTCCCCGAGGCCTTGACAGGCCACTTATATATATATATATATATATATATAAATAAAATGAACTCATTTTTTCACGTCGGATTTTGACCTTAATAGGATTAAAAATCAAGCTATTTCATGCAAATATAATATGCACAAACGGCAGAACAATATCTGAGGTGTGTTATAGGCTTATTATTTCTCAAATTCCTCGATAATCTTAGATTTCTATACTTTTTCTGCTGAGAAGTCACGGCCAAAATCGGTTAAGATCAATGGAAGTGGTAAAATATTTTCTCTCTAATAAATTCCTCCTCCCCCTGCCACCACTTAACACCGTTTGGGGATCGTTCACAAGGAACAGTTGAGAAGAGAACACCGGTTTGGCTTCGTAGTTCTTTCATGTGAAGTTATTTAAAATCACTAAACTAAGCTGCAGTGCTCTGTGGCGTAGTGGTTAGCGTGCTGGACAATTCACATTATATTTTCACATTCGCGCCGACCTACCGTAGTTGTTTTTTTTTTTTTTTTTTCCTAAACAACTGGAATGGACTTTTCTTGGTGGCCGAACTGTTAACGTTGCAGATGTTTTTTTTTTGTTTGTTTTTTTCACACTTTATTTTCCTACTTTTACTCATGACTCCGGGTTTGATCCTTCCTACTTACCTACCATAACATTTTTTAAAACTCCCCGCCCCCCCGTCCCGGAAACAAACACTCGGGCAACGCCGGGTACCCCCGCTAGTATATATATATATATGCAGGTTAATTTTCTTTTAAGATATATTGAGGTCTAATACACCAGTATAAAATGTACGCAACTTATTATTATTCATCTTATTTGAGGTTTTTGGAATACTGTTCTCATCTTGAGTTTCATTTCCACAACGTTTTGGTCGATGTAACCTTCGACCTTCTTCAGGTGTATCTCATCAAACTTAGGAGTCTTTCTGTCAGACTCGGGAATCTGATCATCATAAATCTGCACGGAATTTCAAACGGAATGCTTTACTTAATCAACAGGAGTTGCATGCTCTTGTTCCATAGGGACCCGTAGCATAGTGGATATAGTACTTGGTAAAATTTGTATGCAAAGTTGCACTCTTCTAGGGGCTGAAGGTTCAATCCTTAATGTGGGTGACACTCAAAATACAACTGTAAATTACTTAGGACTCAGTCTACCCAGTCATGGCTGACGGGACAAGAGCATTCTACCCCCGTGGATTAGATAAAGTGTTCTGTTTGAAATTCCGTGTAGATTTATGAGTTTAACAAGATACACCTGATGAAGGTCGGACGTTATATATTGACCAAAACGTTGTGCTAATAACACTTAAGCTGAGAACAGTCCGATTAATCCAAATGATATAAAGGTCCGTATTATTTCGACTGGAAATCATTTACATTGGTCTGTAATGTTGCATTTCAAATAGAATTTTTCTTTGGTCTGTCATGCTCAAGTCTGAAATTGCATTAACATCAATCAACGTGATTAACTTTTAAATTAGATTTTGTCCGACCTGTAATGATTAAGTTTGACATAAACTTGACAGGTCACCAAAAATCGTACTTCAAACTTAAGCCTGGCAAATCAGAGAAAATGTTATTTGAAACTTGAGTATAATACCCCAACGAAAATGTTAAGTTTGGAATGATATTTTCTTTGATCTGTCAGGCTTAGGTTTGAAATTGTATTTTCTTTAGCCTTTTTTTTTTTTTTTTTTTTACATGGGGATCACCACTTATCAAGGCCCATAAGCCACCTGGTGATAAGAGTTATTTTGTGTACAATAATCAATGGGATAATATCGTAGCAATAGTTGGTATTGGAGATTTGATAAAGCATCTTACTTAAGGGGGCGATTAATCAGGAATTTGCTTATGTTGGACTTGAAGACGTCCAAGTTGTAGTCAGGTGGGAAACAGGCAAACGGAAGAGAATTCCACAGACGTGCACTTCTCAGAAAAAAGCTATGTTCATGGAATCTACGTTTTGATTTAGGCATAGATAAAGAGTGGGGGAAATTACTGACAGTGGTTTTAGCTAGACGGGTGTTTATCATGAAGGATTGGCGAGGGGGGACCAGAAATTGGAGCTCGGACGAGCACTTGCCATGGAAATAACGATAAAACAAAGACAGGCTCGCAACGTCTCTTCTGTAGGAGAGAGGTTGCAGGGAAGAGAAGAGAGTATTCCCCACTAAGCCACGAAGTCTATTTTGTACTTTGTCAAGGCAGGATAGGCTGTTTTTTGAAGCTCCAGCCCAGATGTGGCAGCAGTACTCCATCTTTGCACGTACTTGGCTTTTATAGAGATAGAGAATTGCATCAGTAGTGAGATATCTTCTGAAGCTTAAGTTTTAAATAATATTTTCTTTGGCTTATTATGCTTAAGTTTGAAATAAGATTTTCTTTGTGTAACGTTACATACACGTTTACATATGTGTTAACATATGGATACTCGGGATCCAACACATTGTAGCAAAGGAGACGAAGACGAGGAAGGATATTTCCTTTCTGTTAGAACAACAGACATTTATTTCCACCTCTTTAACGTGATCCTGATCATCGATCTATGCACATGTTCGTCTTTTCTTGTCGTTTTCTTTTTCCTTGCCATGACGTCACTTCTCACAAGGCTTGGTCATTGGTATAGAGCTTCTTTTTTTTACTTGGGAGTCACCACTTATGAAGGCCCGAAGGCCACTCAAGAATAAGAGTCTGTGAATTCAAGTTGGGAGTATAGTAATCGTTAATAGATTAAATTGGGTAGGATTTTATTATTTATGGGGACAGCTCAGCAAGAACTTGTTTACATTGGACTTGAAGGCTACTATATTGTATTTAACCGGGAGCAAGCTAGTGGAGCAGTGTTCACGGGCGGGAAAGAAGCTTTTTTCATGAAATCTGTGTTTAGATTTAGGCACAGATAAAGAGTGAGGGAAATCGT
>NC_136510.1:103526946-103624446 GCF_053919585.1 Euprymna scolopes | reverse complement strand
TGATAAAATTTTGGTTTGATAAAATTCAACTTGGCGTAATGGAAAGATATTAAAGGTATTTGCAGCTTCTCTTCCAATTTCCGAATTTTAATCATGTCAAATCACACTTCATTTCTTTTTGATTAATTGATTGTTGCTATTTCTTCTGATGAGTTAAGGGCAAAATAGATTCACTGATTGATATAATAATTAAGTGATTGATTTTGCGCTACGAAACAGATACTGTCAAGAATTGTAAAAGTCAACTGAATTAAAGGAATAAATTATAAGATGGTCAACATCATGAATTTTGGAACTTAGTTTTTTTGTCAAGTATTCTCTTTATTGCTCTGTAATTGCATTGAGCTTCTTAAATAATGATTGGTATGTATTATAAGAAAATATAGTTCTACAGAAATATATATATATATATATATATATATATATATATAGTAGAGATTAAGAAGGCTATCACAATGTGAGGAATGAGATATACGTAGTCGGTGTTGTTTGAAGACGAAAACAATTGGCGATTTACAAATCAATATGTACACACATATATGTCTATATATACATATATTTATTCAGTTGTATTAAATACAAATGTCTTACTTGTTATGTCTGCGACAATATCCATAATAATTTCGGAAAAAAATTCCCTTGACAGATCGATTCAAAGCATGCTGGATGATGCGGCGGAAATTGGATGGCTGATGTATATATAGACATATATGTATGTACTTATTGATTTGTAAATCACCACTTCTTTTCGTCTTCTTCACAGAACACCGACTATATTTCATTCTTTGCATTGTGATAGCCTTCTAAGTCTCTACTACATACCTA
Source organism: Euprymna scolopes (assembly GCF_053919585.1). Classification (NCBI taxonomy): domain Eukaryota; kingdom Metazoa; phylum Mollusca; class Cephalopoda; order Sepiida; family Sepiolidae; genus Euprymna; species Euprymna scolopes. The sequence goes on along the minus strand of NC_136510.1, from coordinate 103,623,621 downwards.
TCTCACACAATGCTTCAAGCAAACTACATATGAATTATATATATATATATATATATATATATATATATATATATATATATATATATATATATATGCACACTAGTAGTCCGGCAAGCATTACTCGGTGGTAAAATATGCATAAATATTATATTTTAATTTATTCAAACTTCACATTTATTGTTACAAAGCTAATACGCTATTAATTATAATATTGTACTTAATATATATTAACGATTTCAAAAGTAAAAATATATATATATATATATATAAGTATGGGAGAGCTATATGTTTTTATTTCGAATATCTATCTATTTATCTATCTATCTATCTATATATATATTAATTTTTTACATGGGGGTCACCACTTATCAAGGCCCGGAGGCCACTCAGGGATAAGTGTTATTGCGTGTACAGTAATCAATGAGATAGTATTGTAGTAATCATTAGTATTGGAGATTTGATAGAGTGTCTTACTTAAGCGGGCGGTTTGTCAGGAATTTGTTTATGTTGGACTTGAAGACATCCAAGTTGTAGTCAGGTGGGAAACAGGCGAACGGAAGAGAGTTCCACAATCGTGCACTTCTGAGAAAGAAGCTCTGCTCATGGAATATATATATATATATATATATATATATATATCACTGGAGAGTTGTATATTTTTATTTGGAAAAAATATATAAGTGTGACTGGACCGGCGTTCACTACCGTCTAAGCTAAGACAACATGCATATAAAAGCTTTACAAATGAACCGAATTTACAATAACGGAAAAATTTTATATTTGCACAAGCGTAGAACGAAATTTTCGGTCGACCTACCTCTGCAAGTTCCATTTTTTTTTTTTTTTTTGGCAATTTTCACCTCTTAGCAACTGGTTTTACCGACTAAAGAGTAAATCGAATTTGTTCCACAGGTTTAAATTCTCTATAGATCAAGTTTCAAGTCTGTAGACTAAAATTTGAGGGAGGAATTTGGTGAAGACCGTTTCTGAGACAGACAGAGAATGTCACTTTCACATACGCACACCCACACACACATTATATATATATATATATATATATATATATATATATATAATGTATGTGTGTATGTGTACGTACTCTGAAAAACATGGATAAGCTAGCCAAAGAAAAGAAAATAAGAAAACGCTGTCGTCTTAAGTGAGGCCAATTTTTTTTATTATTTTTTATAATAAATCTAAAAAGTCTATATTATCATTATGTCAAAAGCGTCCTTTCGAATGACGACCTCCTCCCCTGAATCGCTTCCCCAATTTGGCAGGGTAATAATGGGACAGTGTGGATAAAAGAAACACAAATGGCACTTAACATGGCCTGAAAACAAAAATATGGACAAGTTAACCTTTCCACTTCTTTGTTTGTTGGACATGTTCCTGATTTTGACCATGGGAAAATAGCAAACATTTATTTTCTTGATTTTGTATATATATATATATATATATATATATATATATATATATATATATATATATATATATATATATATATATATATATATAATAAAACCATAACATTTACTTACTTCTGAAAACGTCCAAACCCCACCCAAACAACCTAAACCATGTGTCACACATTTATGTATTCATTATAGATTATTATACATTTTCCAGATTTTCGAAGTAATGGTGGCTAGGGGTTTATGACACGGACTGACAATCTGGGTATGCCAAGTTCGAATCTAGTTCGGAATGGGGAGTGTTTTCATAGACATTATTTTCATTATTTTTGTTTTATGGAAATCGCTTCAGGCAATGGTCGTGGATATGACCTTACACTATATCCGATGGTGAGGCTCTAGCTTGCGGGCTTTGGAGAGTGTGGAGCCACCTTTGAATTGCCATTGCTCCCAGGTCTACTCTGACCCGAAGTGGTAGTACCTGTAGGGTCCCAACTATGGCTCAAATAGAAACGGACTTGAAAAAAAACAAAAACAAATATATTCTATTAAAAAATTTTTCTTCAAAATCACTGGATTCGGCATTAAAGGAAGTGGTTGATATGAGATGAAACAAAAATGCCATAAAACAAAAATGCCATGAAACAAAAATGCCATGAAACAAAAATGCCATAAAACAAAAATGCCATGAAACAAAAATGCCATGAAACAAAAATGCCATAAAACAAAAATGCCATGAAACAAAAATGCCATAAAACAAAAATACCATAAAACAAAAATGCCATAAAACAAAAACAACCAACCAACGCTTTGGACAAAGTATGAAGCCACTTGATGCAATGAACTAACAAGAACGAAATATTATCACTGCAAAGACAGGATATGCCTATTAGCTTTGGTTTTGAAAAGACCAAGGTAGAAGGAAAACAGAATTTTTATATAATGGAACCTACGAGGACGAACGAGCAGAAATTAGCTAGTATGTAGATTTAGAAACGGCTCCATTTTAGTTTGACGAAGATTTTTAGTCCAAAAGTTTTCCCACGCACAATTGCAAGCCTGTTTTGATAAGGTTCTCCACGAGAGATAAGTTGATGAGTACTGCGTAGTCATTTGATACAGATTGTGACGTGTGGCTGGAAACGATTTGGGGAAGTTGGAAAGTCACTTTCGGTACTGGAAACAAGAAAACGAGACGTGTTTTGAATATGTACCTATTTACTATGCCTCCCCACGGGACAGAGTTAGACACCAGGGTCGTTTTTTAACGTGGAGAAAAGGTACAAAAATAAAAATTGTCTCAGTCGTGAAGGATTTCTCCTCCACCGAAAGAGAACAAGAAATAGAAGTGCAGCATCTGAAGAACAGATGGTATTTATTTGCTCCCCCACCGAGCAAATTAGGCACAAGGCCGATTTTTAATGTGAGGAGTGAAGGGAGGGGGAAGGGAAAAAGGGGACCAGCTCCCGAGAGGTGGGAAATGGGAGCTGGTTAAAGGTCAGGCATGTGGGGTTGCCCCCACATCCGGTCTTTGCTAGTCATAGCCAGTCCTAGCCAGTCATAGCTTGCAGTATCTGCCGGAACAGATGGTATTTATTTGCTCCCCCACCGAGCAAATTAGGCACAAGGCCGATTTTTAATGTGAGGAGTGAAGGGAAAATGGGGACCAACTCCCCGGGGAGTAGGGGAGCTGGATAATGACAATTGGTATGAAGGGTTGCCCCTACATTGACCAAGGTCTTATATGTGGAGTCGCCCCCACATATGGTCTTTGCTTGCAGTATCTGCCGGAACAGATACTACACTTTGATCTTGTCACGAGGGCCGGCAAAGTCGTGTGAGCATCTGAAGAACAGATGGTATTTATTTGCTTCCCCACTGAGCAAATTAGGCACAAGGCCGTTTTTAATGTGAGGTAAAAACCAGCTCCCCTAAAAGTAGGCAAAAAGGGGGCACTCTGGTTACCAAAAATAATAATTGTCCCAGTATAGAGGGTTTCCCCTCCATTGATTGGTACAAATTATCTTAAGTGCAGCATCTGCCGGAACAGATGGTGTTTATTTGCTCCCCCACTGAGCAAATTAGGCACAAGGCCGTTTTTAATGTGAGGTAAAAACCAGCTCCCCTAAAAGTAGGCAAAAAGGGGGCACTCTGGTTACCAAAAATAATAATTGTCCCAGTATAGAGGGTTTCCCCTCCATTGACTGGTACAAATTATCTTAAGTGCAGCATCTGCCGGAACAGATGGTATTTATTTGCTCCCCCACCGAGCAAATTAGGCACAAGGCCAATTTTTAATGTGAGGAGTGAAGGGAGGGGGAAGGGAAAAAGGGGACCAGCTTCCGAGAGGTGGGAAATGGGAGCTGGTTAAAGGTCAGGCATGTGGGGGTGCCCCCACATCTGGTCTTTGCTAGTCATAGCTAGTCATAGCTAGTCATAGCTTGCAGTATCTGTCGGAACAGATGGTGTTTATTTGCTTCCCCACTGAGCAAATTAGGCACAAGGCCGTTTTTAATGTGAGGTAAAAACCAGCTCCCCTAAAAGTAGGCAAAAAGGGGGCACTCTGGTTACCAAAAATAATAATTGTCCCAGTATAGAGGGTTTCCCCTCCATTGACTGGTACAAATCATCTTAAGTGCAGCATCTGCCGGAACAGATGGTATTTATTTGCTCCCCCACTGAGCAAATTAGGCACAAGGCCGTTTTTAATGTGAGGTAAAAACCAGCTCCCCTAAAAGGGGTCACTCTGGTTACCAAAAATAATAATTGCCCCAGTATAGAGGGTTTCCCCTCCATTGACTGGTACAAATTATCTTAAGTGCAGCATCTGTCGGAACAGATACTACACTTTGATCTTGTCCCGAAGGCCAACGACTCCGACTCCCCCACATCGACCAAGACGTAATGGCGAGGGGAGAGAACGAGGCAATGCGTTTCTAAATCACAGTGTCTTGAAGTTCGCAATAAACTGTATCGAAAAACAAGAAGTCTTACGAGTTTACATTTTTGTAGAGAAGAATCGGGTAGAGAGAACAACAATGCGTGACACAGTTCAACTGGGAGGACCTATATATATATATATATATATATATATATATATATATATATATATATATATATATTAGTTAGATTCTGTGAATATATAAGTATATTTAAATCTAGAATTTATTGTTCCTATTCACAATGCGTTCCCACGGGACAGAGTTAGACACCAGGGTCGTTTTTTAACATGGAGAAAAGGAACAAAAATAAAAATAGTCTCAGTCATGAAGGATTTCTCCTCCACTGACAGAGAACAAGAAATTGAAGCGCAGCATCTGAAGAACTTTGAGGTATTTATTTGCTCCCCCACTGAGCAAATTAGGCACAAGGCCGATTTTTAATGTGAGGAGTGAAGGGGAAATGGGGACCAGCTCCTCGGGGAGTAGGGGAGCTGGATAGTGACAATTGGTATGAAGGGTTGCCCCTACACTGACCAAGGAGCTGCTAAAAATAGCCTATCCTGCCTTGACAGAGTACAAAATAGACTTCGTGGCTTAGCGGGGGATGCCCTTTTCTCTACCCTGCAACCTCTCTCCCACAGAAGAGACGTTGCGAGCCTGTCCTTGTTTTATCGTTATTTCCATGGCAGGTGCTCGTCTGAACTCCAATCTCTGGTCCTCCCTCGCCAATCTTTCACGAAAAACACCCGTCTAGCTGAATCCACTGTGAAAAATTTCCCCCGCTCTTTATCTGTGCCTAAATCAAAATGTGGATTCCATGAATAAAGCTTCTTTCTTAGAACTGCACGCCTGTGGAACTCTGTTCCGTCTGCCTGCTTTCCACCTGACTACAACTTGGATGTCATCAAGTCCAACGTTAACAAATTCCTAATGCACTGCCCCCTTAAGTAAACACTTCATCAAATCTCAGCACTAACGTAATGTACTTGCAATAACCCTTATCCCTGTGTGGCTTCCGGGCCTTGATGAGTAGTGACCACTGTGTAAAAAAAACAAAAACAATATACAACATAAAGAGCTTCATTGAAGAGCATGATATTCTGTGTTTGGATTGGCCTGCACAATCTCCAGACCTCAATCCTATCGAATGCGCATGGCACTCTATCAAGCAACAGCTATGCAGTGATAAAATTTGAAATCTGAAAGATATCTCCCACTCTGATGTAAGGATTTTGACAGACATGTGCACGGACTTGGAGTCTATATTCGAAACACTCTCTCCTTGACTACAGAAACGAACCTAGAAACAGATGATCAAGTCTTTATGTGCTTTAGACTTAACATGCAACATAACATTAGCTACTTTTATTTTCTCTACCGCTCTCCCTTGACCCAGGACTGCACTCTAATAAACAAAGTTTCTGACAGCATAGATACAGCACACTCCCTTGACACTAACGCACAAGTGCATGTATTTGGTGACTTCAATGTCCACCACAGCAACTGGCTTGAATTCTCTACTTAACCAGATGCAGCTGGTAGCACAACACATAGCTTCTCTATATCTCATTCCCTATCACAAATGGTTACGTTTCCAACCCGTTTCCCTGACCAGCAAGAACACGCATCACTTCTAGATCTGTTTCTGACCACAGTTCCCAATGATTGTATAACGAATGCTCACAGCCCACTCGGGAACGCTGACCATGTAGTGATAATGGTTGAAATCGCCCTAAACTCTAGAGCTAAAACTGAAGAGCCATTGCTCAAAACAATGAGATATTATGAAAATGCTAACTGGGAAGCCATCAAGAATCTCATCAGAGATGCCCTATGGGGAAATATCTTTTCTCTTCCAGCTGAACAGTGCACAAATGAGACCACTGAATGGTTCAAAATTGAAGCACATGTTCCCATGCGGAAATTTTATAGCAAGCCCCAGTCTCCCCAATGGTTTACTTCTACTTGCGCAACTGCCATTGCTCAAAGGCAGCTTACATACCGCAGATTTAACTGACATAAGTCCAGTTCAAACAGACATAAGTATATAGAAGCTAGAAGTAACGTTAAGAAAGAAATAGCGACAACTAAGAGAGAATTTACTGAAATCACAAAAAAACGCATCGAAGCACATAAATTAGGAACCCGTGATTTCTGGAAAATCTACAACAGTGTAGTAAATAATGGGCAATCAACAATTCCCCCACTATCCAACAATCATGAGGTTCTTTGCTCAGCAACTGAGAAGGCTAACATGCTTGCCAGACGGTTTGCCTCCAACTCTACACTGGACTCTGCTAACCACCCCCTCCCTGACTTTCCTTTGTGGACAGACGTCACACTAGACGATCTGAAAATCACCCCTTCTCAGGTGCATGCTATCATACAAAATCTTGACACTTCAAAAGCATGTGGACCTGATCTCATCCCAGCTGTTCTATTAAAAAAGTGCTCTACCGAAGTAGCTCCAGTTCTCTCCACACTCTACAACAAATGCCTTAATGAATTTTGCTTTCCTGCTTGCTGGAAAACTGCTTCTGTGGCACCAGTTTTCAAGAATTCTGGTGAAAGAACTGACCTATTAAATTATCGCTCCATTAGTCTCCTCCCACTTTTTGTCAAAATACTTGAGTCCTTAATTAACCAAGCTCTACTCCATCACCTTACAGGTGCTAAACTTCTGACCGACCAACAATATGGATTTAGGCAAGCCCGTTCCACAGCAGATATCCTAACTGTAATCTCTGCATGTATATACCATTCACTGGACAAAACAGGGGAGGATAGAGCGGTAGCTCTAGATATGTCTAAGGCTTTTGACAGGGTATGGCATGGAGGTCTTCTCAGGAAAATCAGATCATACGGTATCACTGGACGAATACTTAACATAATTAAATCCTTCCTAGATAAGAGAAAAATCCAGGTTGTCCTCGATGGTCGTACATCTAAACAATATGAAATAAATGCGGGTGTGCCTCAGGGGTCAATCCTTGGATCTTATTATTATTAATATTCATAAATGACTTCCCTGACAAAATTGTCTGTGAGATGGGTATATATGCTGATGAGACCACACTCTACAATAGGCATGACAGGGAAACAAATGAACACATATCTAAGAAAATAGCAGAAATACTAGAGGATGACCTCCGATCTGTAGTGGAATGGGGACAAAAATGAATGGTCATATTCAATGCTGCCAAGACTAAGCTTGTCTCCTTCAATAATTACAAGAAACCTTCTCTACCACCAATAGCAATGGCCAAGAACACATTATCTAAAAGTACTTCTCTTAAACTTCTCGGCCTATCGTTCACAGAGAACATGAGTTGGAACAATTACATTGAAAGCATTGCCAAGACCGCTGTGAAGAAGATAGGCTCTCTCTACCATGCTAGAAAGCTACTGATGCCCAAAAGTATTCTCTACCTCTATAAGGCTACCATTCTCCCATGTATGGAGTATTGCTGTCACATTTGGACTAGTGCATCTGCTACTAGTCTCTCACTCCTAGACAAGGTTCAAAAGAGAGTCGCCAACTGATAGGTCCTGAACTGTAATCTAAGCTTCAACCTCTGCCGCATCAATGAAATGTTGTATCCCTCTGCCTGTTCTACAACTATTTTAATGGTGAATGCTCTGACGAACCGCAAGCACTTGTACCCCCTCGACGTAAATACTCCCGACAAACCCGACAAGCAGCTAAATCCCACCCAAACACAGTTGAGATCCCTAGATGTAAGAGAACCTTCTACTCCAGTAGTTTCTTCCCCAGAACTACTAGACTTTGAAATTCTCTTCCGGGTCCCTGCTTCCCCAACTGTACTGACATGCAGAAGTTCAAGTGTAATATGAACCGACATCTTGCTGCCCAACTCCCTACATAGTACCCCTGTAGCTTATGTCCCTGATAGTAGCTCTCTACATCCAAGTGGAAATGTGCCTTGTTTGGAGTGAAAACTTAAAAAAAAAATTTTTTTTTTAAGTTTGGAGTATTGCCACGGACTAATTCAACGAATGCCCAAAAGTTGCAGACTGTCAAATATAACAAAGACTATGCTACTAAACATTAACTAATTCACTGTGTTGCTGTTGTATTTGTGTTGCAATAATGTTTTAAAGTTACATTTAAATAGCAATTTCCCATTGTGCAGAGTTTCTATTTGATTTTTTGATTTGGAATTTGGTGGAAATAAGCCTCTGTAAGGTCCCAGTTCTCTTTGCACGCCTGTGGAATTGTCTTCCATTTTCCTGCTTTTCAGCTGTCTATAATATGGTTGTCTTCAAGTCCAACGTGAACAAGTTTCTGATGAGCCGTTCCACTTAAGTTAACAAATTTACCGAACTTCCATTACTATCGATTACTATATTGTCCTTTTGACTGCTGTACACTCTTTAACTCTTATCCTTGAGTGGCCTATCGGCCTTGATAAGTGGTGACGCCTATGTAAAAAAAAAAAACAACAAAAAATCAGGCATAGACTGAAGTTAAACGATTGGATTGATTATTCCCCTTTTCTCCTATTTTTATTTTTTAAAATTTTTTTCTGACTTTGACTGTTCCTGAGTTCCGGGTGGTCACTTGGTACTTGGATGTCTGGTCAGTGCTCACTCATCGGTTTTGCCTTTCTCCTTGACTTAACTTGACTAACCCTAACCCGATCGGTCTCACTTTGGGGGAGGGGGGTTAGAGAACTTATAGGTATGCAGCTTTAATATTCTTCGTTCCGTGTAACGCTTCATGTTTTCTCTCTGCAGCGGTTTGTCTGCCCTGCGCTTGTGGTTTATGTGAGTTAGTTTCCACATTCAAGGGCTTTTCGCAATACTTCAGCTGTTTTCATGACTGTTGTTCGCTGTATTTTTCCAGTCACTTCTTTGTTAGCTGTCAATTCCAGTCTCTATGTTCTCATCGCATTTTCAATCACGTTGATGATCCTGCTTGGTATTTTATCCATTTTTAAGCATTCTATTATCTATGTTTGTGGGATCCTGTCGTATACCTTTATGTAGTTGATCCATGCCATGGCTAAATTCATGTGTTCCTCTTTTTCCTTTCTCTTCCTCGATTATTTAGGGAGTGGTAGATTTGTTCCCTCAGTTGTGCTGTTAATATTTTCAACATAGTAAGTAAGCACATGATAGGCCTATAGTTGCTGGGGGTGGTTCCTTTCTCAGTGTCCTTCTGTATCAGTGTGGTTCTGCCTTTTGTCACATAATCTTTTTTTCTTTTTTTTTTTTACATGGGGGTCACCACTTATCAAGGCCCGGAGCCACTCAGGGATAAGGGTTATTGCATGTACAGTAATCAATGAGATAGTATTGTAGTAATCATTAGTATTGGAGATTTGATAGAGTGTCTTACTTAAGGGGGCGGTTTGTCAGGAGTTTGTTTATGTTGGACTTGAAGACATCCAAGTTGTAGTCAGGTGGGAAACAGGCAAGCGGCAGAGAGTTCCGCTGGCGTGCAGTTCTAAGAAAGAAGCTTTGCTCATGGAATCTACGTTTGGATTTAGGCACAGATAAAGAGTGGGGAAAATTATTAACAGTAGTTTCAGCCAGACGGATGTTTTTCGTGAAAGATTGGTGAGGGGGGACGGGGGATTGGAGCTCAGACGAGCACCTGCCATGGAAGTAACGATAAAACAAAGACAGGCTCACAACGTCTCTTCTGTGGGAGAGAGGTTGCAGGGAAGAGAAAAGGGCATCCCCCACTAAACCACGAAGTCTATTTTGTACTCTGTCAAGGCAGGATAGGCTGTTTTTAGCAGCTCCTGCCCAGATGTGGCAGCAGTAATCCATCCTTGGATGTACTTGGCTTTTATACAAATAGAGAATTGCATCAGTAGTGAGATATCTTCTGGAGCGGTAGAAGGATCCCACCATTTTCCCAGCGTCCTTGGCAACAGACCTGATGTACGTGTTCAATTTCAGATGAGGAGTAAAGGTCAAACCCAGAAGTTTGTCAAAACATGGAGCCTCCCCAAGACGAGAGCCATCCATTTCAATTGATGCCAGATTGGGATCAGAGCGTTGATGATGTAAAGATAGGAGCTTGGTTTTGGATGCATTAACAGTGACCAGCCACCTCTTCCTCCACTGTACCACGCACTCAAGATCAGAGGAGAGAGAATTAGAGAGAACTTTGTCATTTACGGCCTTTGATGTGTTACCATAGATGGTCGTGTCATCAGCATAGATGTCAACGAATGATTTAAGTATGTGTTTTGGGAGATCATTGATGTAGATCAGGAAGAGAGTTGGGCTCAGGATGGACCCCTGAAGGACTCCAGCATTAATACTGTAGGCTTCTGATTTCTGCCCATCAACCACTACTCATATGAACCTATCGGAGAGAAATGATTTAATAATTGAGAAAACATTTCAAGTGATACCGTAGCTGGAAATCTTGTGAAGTAGGCCCTTATGCCATACTTTATCGAAGGCCTTCAAGAGCAATTGCCCTGGAAAGGAAGCCTTTTCAAGAGATTCACTAATCCTATGAGATATAACCGTTCGCACATCTGCTGTAGATCTTGCAGAGCGGAAACCATATTGCATGTCACTAAGAAGGTTGTGTCTGTTGAGGTGGTTGACTATTTCTTTATTTAATATGGATTCCAACAACTTACTCATGACACACAGGAGACTTATTGGTCTGTACTGAGAGGGAGATGACTTTTCACCTGAATTCTTAAATACAGGGTATACTGATGAGGTTTTCCAGGGTGTTGGAAAGCACTTCTCCTTAAGGCAACGCTTAAACAGTTTTGTAAGTATGGGGGCAAGTTCTGGTTGAAGCTTTTTCAGCACTATAACTGGAATGCCGTCAGGGCCAGTTGCTTTACTGGAATCAAGGTTCTTGATTAGCTTGGCGACCTCATGCACAGATATTTGTATGTTGCATAGCGTGTTGTTTGTTATAGGGGGAATTATGAGGAGTTGATGGCCTTTGTCGCATAGAGTAGAATTAGCTGCAAAGTTCTTGGCAAATAGTCTGGCCTTGTCTGATGCTGACGAGATGACCTCAGGTCTATTGATGATGGTTGGGATAGAACGCACACTTCTGTTCAGGCTCCTGTTTGCTATTTGCCAAAATTGGTGGGAACCAAGCCGCTGCTCAGCTACTTTGAATTTAACAGACTGAGCATATATCTCTCTTACATTTTTTATTACTCTTTTACAGTGGTTGCTGGCAGTCCTGAAAGCAGCTTTAGTCTCAGTACATCTATTACATTGGTAGCTATGGAAAAAGTGATTTCTGTGCGCGATGGCAGCAGCACATTCTGGGGAGAACCATGGCTGGTTGTTAGGTTTTTGTTAGAATTTTTTGATGGTATGAATCTGTCTATGCCTACAATTAACCATTCGGTCAGGTCTGATACTATGGAGGACACGCCCTTTTTAAACATGGAATGCAGAGGTCGATCAGATATGAATGTACGGAAGCTATCCCAGTCAGCCATAGAGTATCGATATACAGTACGGTGGAGAGGTACGTCTGAAGACTTATTACATTTCATTTTTATCTTAACTGCTACAACAGGGTGGTCGGAGGATCCCAGAGGAGATAGACGGGACATGAACATGAAAAGGTCTAGAAGGCTTGCATACTGACCGGTAGTATTGGGCACACGGGTGGGTTCGTGAACATTATTTCCTGTATACGCCTTATCATGTTTTGGGGTAGTTTTTCGTGTAGTAGTAGTAGTAGTAGTAGTAGTAGTAGTAGTTGTGGTGGTGGTGGTAGTGGTGTTATCATCATCATCGCATAAGATTACAGTTTTAAATAATATTTCATAGTTTCACAGTCATGTTAAATGGACACATCTTTCGAATATGAACTCGTGTTTTCTCACAAGACGAGCAATCATTTTTTTTTTTTCGCTAATGAATTGAAAACAGCTTTTGAAGAGAAACAATTAAACGCAGTGTCTCATCATTGAATATTTGAATGTCATCTTCATCTTACAAGTTGTTTGTCCCAATTCCTGACTGATCCACATCCGAAACGAGCACACAAAAGGGCACTTATATTAATTAAAATCAACAGACAGTCTCTCATGTTACTCATATCGGCTGACACCAAAGAAGGAATCGACCTATTTTTTTTCTTTTTTCTTTGTGAAACTTGATGACTTTCAAGATTCTCCCTCCATCGACTATCCTAGCAGGCAATCAAGTCATCTGATTTATTTACGTCCTCGGAAAGACGCATCCAATGGTCAGCCAACGGGACCGATTGTTCATTACGGGATTTTCTGTGGCCTTCTCTTTGGGCTTCGCTTCATCTTCATCAATCACTTTCTAGAACTATTTACTTATTTGCTTCTCAGATAAGATATAATCACGTTGACATATCGGTGCTCGTTAGATCACCGAAGTTTTTTTTTGTTTTTTTTTTACAAGGGAGTCCTCATTTATCAAGGCCCGGAGACCACTCGAGGATAAGGGTTAATAAGCGTACAGTGGTCAATGGGACAATGTGGTAATAATTGTTAGTCGTGGAAATTTGGTAAATCAAATTACTTAAGGGGAACGGCTCCTCAAGAACTTGTTTACATTGGACTTGAAGACGACTATATTATAGTCAGCTGGAAAGCAGGCAAAAGGAACAGAGTTCCACAGGTGTGCAGTTGTAAGAAAGAGACTTTGTTCATGGAATCTACGATTAGGTTTAGGCACAGATAAAGAGTGGGGGAAATTATTGATAGTGTTTTCAACTAGACGAGTGTTTCTTGTGAAAGTTTGGTGAGGGGGGACCATAGATTGGAGCTCAGACGAGCACTTGCTATGAAAATAACAATAAAGCTGAGACAGGCTCGCAACGTCTCTTCTGTGAGAAAGAGGTTGCAGGGAAGAGAAAAGGGATTCCCCCACTAGGCTATGAAGTCTGTTTTGAACTGTCAAGGCAGGATAAGGCCTTTCTAGCAGCTTCTGGCCAGATGTGGCAACAGTACACCATCCTTGGCTCTTATATAGGTAGATAATTGCATCAGCAGTGAGATATTTACTAGATCGATAGAAGGATCTCACCATTTTCCCAGCTACCTTGGCAACAGATTTGATGTATGCATTCCATTTCAGATCAGGAGTAACGGTTAAGCCCAGGAGCTTGTCAAAACATAGAGCCTCCTCAAGATGAGAGCCATTCATTTCAATTGATGCCAGATGGGGATCAGAACGCTGATGATGTAAAAGCAGAAGTTTGGTTTTAGATCCAGTTAATTAGTTAATTTAGTTAAGCAACGTTGATGCTGGCCAGTACCAGATGGGTGATAATTTGGGGAATATCAGGAGTTCTATGTAGGACGTCGACACCTACCTGCAAAAACTGCAAAAATTTAATATCGCGCTTTTGTTAAGAGTTGCATTACTTTGTTTAGAAAGACATTCAGTGAAAGTGACGTCATACAAATTTTAAGGTACGGATGACCCATAATGTAGCTTTAAAAAAAAGCAAATATAAAAACAGAAGTTTTATTCAAACAAGTTTTATTTGAAGTTTTATAACAAAATTATAACTATTGGGAATACTAGAAGAGGAGGTCGACACCTTACAAGAACTGCAAAAACCTGACGGGGATATACAAGCGATTGGAGATCTCTTGTGAATTTGATATTCCCATGAAGTTTCTTCCTTAGGAGGAAGCCCGTTTACCCCACCTAGGGTTAATACCAATTCACATTTTCTTCTTTATCTAGCAAGATGTGACACAAGGCTAAAATGTGACTAAAATCAACTGTCTCAAAGAGGAAAGCAACTCTGACTGAGTTAAAAAAATAATTAAGAATGAACTCGTCCGCATTCCCTGCAAGAGCGCCTCAGGCGACTGATAATACACAAACCGCTCTCTTGAAGGAGGTAATGGCTGGGATGGTCTACTTCATAGGAACGAGCTGGATCATGCTTCATCCTGACAAAATGAATACTAATGCTGTCCATTGAGTAAAACCGCAGTTTAGTGGCCGAAACATAATGCAATGAAAACTTTACAGTCGATAAATATCGTTTTCTTTTTGTCAAATATCAATAAATGAGGAAACATATCGAGTTCAAATTCAGTTAGTATTACGCATGTAATCTTAAGAAAAACTTGATAGAAATGTGTACATATGCTGAAATAATCGCCAGAAAAAAAAATGTAGGCGTAATACAAACGGAAGTTAGGGATGGACTAAAGTTTATGGGCATCAAACATATATGAATTGCAAAAAAGATTGTGGATTTTATGAACGATTTGGTTCCATTTCTGTGGGATCATTGAATACTATGCAGGGACAATAAACATGTCTGTCGAAAGGATAAATGAGATAGCACTGTCTCTGGTCTCTCGATCAAGTTTGAAGTAGCATTTTGCTTCGTCTGTGATGTTAAGATTTAGATTAAAAATTTCTTGGTCAGTAATGAAGAGGCTTGAAATAGCTTTTTCTTTGGTCCGTGACGGTGTTTTAAATAGCTTGTTGTTGTTGTTGTTGTTGTTGTTGTTGTTATTATTATTATTATTATTATTGTTATTATTGTTATTGTTATTAATAATAATAATAATAATAATAATAATAATAATAATAATAATAATAATAATAATCATCATCATCATCATCATCAGCGGTGGTGTTTGAAATAGCTTTTTCTCTAGCTCGTGGCGCTGCTTTCTTATTTATTCTTGAAACAGCTTTTTTTTTGCTTTTTTTTTTTTTTTTTATTAATCCGCGTCGCTGTTTGAAATAGCCTTTTCTCTGGTTAGTGGAGCTGCTTAAAATAGTTTTTTCTTTGGTCCATGACGCTGTTGGAAATAACTTTTTCTTTCGACTGTGGCGCTGATGTTTTAAATCGCATTTTCCTTTGTCCGTGACACTAATGTTTGAACTAGCATTTTCTCTGATCTCTTACCCAAGTTTAAAATCACATTTTCCTTTGTCCGTGACACTTTAGTCTAACATATCATTTTCATCGTTGAATAATAATATTGCCCGATCTTGCATTAACTTTAAAAGAAAAAAAAAATGGAGGAAATAAACAATTCTTCAAGAATCGAAACAAAGAAGCGAAACAATTTTATAAAGTGCTACCCTACCTAGTTTCGCGATCTCACATTAAAAGACAATTTCGGCTCATTTTAAAATTATTTGTCATAATTTGCCAAATTAGTTTTAATAGAATTTTCTTATGACCAAGCCATCTTGTATACGCTTTTTTTTTTCTCTTTCTCAATTGTCTTTTCCATTTTCAACTTAAGCACCAAAATATAAAAAAGAAATAAAAATAGATTTAAAAGAATAATAGGAAATAGACCAATAAGAAAGACATTTTTATTTTATTTTTAAATGTTTATTTTTATTTATTTATTTTTTTGCTACCAAATTCATTAACAATACCAATCTTACACGCTAAAACCTGACTCATACGTCGCTTAATTAACCCCTGCTCCATAAAGAAAATGTAAAATGAGAATTAGTTATTTGACAAAAATTTAAAAAAAACAAAAAAAAAAACACATAAATAATAAAAACGCATCTGGATATAAATTGTAAAATGAAATGAGTAGGTTAGAAAAATTAAATAAAAACAAAAAATTTAAAAAAAAATACAATAGAAAATTTAATGTTTTTCTTTTTTCCCTTCCTATCACTGCAAAAAAAAAAAAAAAAAAAAAATTATTTATTTTTTTTGACAAATAGAAATTTCTTTAAATGAGTCAAAATGAGTCTTACGGAATATAAACCTGCAGATATATTAATGGTGTGGAAACTATAAATGTTCATAAAAATTGAACGCTTACAATGAATGAATAATAAAAGAAGAGACTAAAGATGGAGGCGACATGAAAAAAAAATGGCGGCGGGGGGAAAAGAGATCGTCTGCTTTTTGTCATTTTTGTTGAAACAAAGCCAAGAAGACAGGCGAATTTAGTTTGATGGGTCTCATTGCTATATTGGAACTGTCATCTAAAGTGATTGTTCGATTATTCTTTATGGTATGGCGAGGAAGAATGGAGAAAGAAAAAAAAAGACAATTACTTTGGATTATATAGAAATATTCAAAGAATTTTTTTTTCTTCTTCTTTGAGTAAATATGCATGAGAAAAAAAAGGCTAGAAAAAAACGAAAATTCTTAGGGACTAAAGTGACTAATATTATAACAATGAACACCAACAAAGATTTTATTTAAAAAAATAAATAAATAAAAACTGCATTCAATTTCTATGCGATAAGTTTTTTTTTTAAATAGAAAAAAAATGAACAAAAAAGAAAAGGGTGTACAGAAAAAGGGAGGGGGTGAGAAAAGGAAAAGGAAAAAGAAAAGAGAGACAAAGAAAAGAGGGGTAAACGAAGGAAAAAGGGATTTAAAAGGAAAAGGGGAACAAAATAAAAAGGAAACAAAGATAAGAAAAAAGAGAAAAAGAAAATAGAAAAGAGAGGAAGAAAAAGATGAGAAAAGGCATAAAGAAAAATGGGAAAGGAAAAGAAAAAAGCGAAAAGGAAGAAAGAGGTAACAGAAAAAAAGGAAAAGAAAAGAGCGGTCAAAAAAGGGATTCCAAGGGAAAAATATTATACGAATGGAGAAAAATGGAAAAGGAAGAAAAAAAGAGAGGGGAGAAAAATTAGAAAAAATAAAAAAGGAAACAAAAGAAAAGGGAAAAATAAAAAAATGGAAAAGTGGAAGAAAAAGAGGGAAAAGAAAAAGGAGAAAAATAATGAAAAAAGGGGAAGAAAAGAGGGAGAAAAAGAAAAAAAGAGTTGAAAATGAAAAAAAGGGGAAAGAAAAATAGAAAAATGGAAAAAAGAAAAATAAACGACAATTTGCTCCTGCAGATTCTCGATTCATGTAATATTTTGGCACAAAAAATAACTTCTGATTTTCCCCTTTATTAATTCCTCACAAAAACAAACTTTTTGTTTAGACATAGGGGGGAATATTTTGATTACCTTCTGCATAATTTATTTTGAATATATATTTTGTTATATTCTTGCAAATAAGTATCTCAAAGTGTAGTATCTGTTCTAATACTAAACTTCTGCTGTTTTGTTCTTGGGCAGTGAAGGGGGAATGCTTCGAAACTGAAGTCATTTTTCTATCCTAATCTACAGTGGCCCTTTTTGAGGAGCTGGATTTTCATTCACATTAAAATCTGACAATGCGTTTTGTCATTTTTGGGCTGGTGAATCTCTGTCCTATCTTCTTCTCTGCAACCTCTCTCACACAGACGTGATGTTGCTAATCTCAGTCCTTTCTAGAAATACTATTATAGTATACACACCTCAGAATTGTATAATTTATTCCCTGCTTCTTTTGTTCCACTCGTTTTACTCAATGGTCCAATGGCTTCCATTAATTCGGTGTTTTGATACCTCATTACACAGCTTCCTATTCAAGTAACTTATTTACAAGAACTGGAAGCGTATGGAACTCTCTTTCTGCTGACTGTTTTCCTCTTGCATGTGCCTTGGTATTTTCAAGACTAAGGTCACTAGGCATCTTCTATTCTTGTAATAATCATATTTGTTCTTGTTAGCTCCTTGCATCAAGCAGCTTCATACCTTGTCCAAAACGATTTTTATTAAAAAAAAAAAAAGAAAAGAATCTGACCTTGTAGGGAGCCAAGTAAAGATGGGAATCATCCATTTTTTTTTTTTTTATCAATACAAGTCAATCCTTAATTAATGTGTGGTTTGCTAGTATAATTGCTTACAAACATGGCACTGATTGCCATGGCCGACAGCACCCTCCCAGAGTCCAACCGGAAGTTTGGTGCTACCAGATCAGGCTGTCTGAAGATACTGGTTGGCGCTTCTACAAAATCAGGACGGGATTTTGTCGTCAATAAATAGAACTTTCAGAATAAAAAACAATGGTTTCAACTGATTTTTTTCTGTCAATTCTAATAAGTTAAAATGTTAGCTTCCAAATTATGCAGTCGAAATTACCTGAATATTATTGAATTATTAAAAAAAAAAAAAAGAAACTTTAATCGTGTTAGCAGGTGAAAAAATTGCCGCCATTTTCTTTTAATCAAAACGGAAAATTGCCTCCCTGTTGAACTCTCCTGCGTCTTACGATCGTTTTCATCAAATTCTATTTTTATTTTCTTTAATAAATAATTTTCTACCTTATCGATTTTCATAATTTTTGGGTATAATCATCTTAAATATACGAGGAATACGTAGATACCATTATTTTCATGTGAAATTCAGTTTTATGATTTCTGAAATTTCATCCCAATAGTGTAGAAGCGCCTACTAGTTTCCTGACCTAAAATGAACCAAGCATTGATGTTATCTTTCTGAATTTTTAAGATGAGGACTGATTATTTGTGTTATTTGGATTCTTTGGACTGGTGTTCTCCTTTCACCATAGTTTGTATACCATACATTTAGGGTTTGTCATAAAACAAAATTCAAAGAATATGTAATCCATTTGACATCAGGACAGCATTCAGGAGCGACCAAACTCTCTGAGTTCGACAGAAAGATTCTCAAGTTCGACAAGATACACCTGAAGAAGGTTGGAGGCTACATCGACTGAAACGTTGTGAAAATAACATTCAAGATGAGAACAATAATTAGTAGATGTCATTGTTTTTCTCCTCCTGCTGTAAAACTCAATCATGTTCTGCAAAACTAAAAACAAAAACTACATTTTTCGCACAAAACACCCAAAATAAACACGATATTGGAAGATATAGACAACTTGATACATTAAAAATTTTGCCAAAATAGCTGAACCCAAAAAGGGTTGATGTGCCGTAAAACAAAACAACCAAACCAAACATAATGAATAAATATTTGAATATATAAAGAACTTAAAGCATGAAAACTTTTTACCAAAAACATTAAATAACTCAAAAAGGGTTGATATTAACGATGTACCGATTATCAAATTGGCCGATTATCAATTAATCAGCCGAGTAATAGGTTTTCTAATACCAATTTATCAGGGAATTTTGTCGTCATAAATAATACTAATATTAATTATATTGGTAAGGAAGACAAATTAACTCACTCTTTTGCTTGCCAGTGAAAATTTATCAAAGAGACATGCATCGTTAAACCATATTATCAAATAACAGGCATGACGTGCTGTTAACATGTAAACTTTTACAACTGCATTGAATTTGTGGTAAATAGATGGAAAATTTCCCTCTTTTCTCTTCCTATCGAATTATCATTATTTTTTTTACTTTAAATCATTTGTCAAATAAAATTATTGCTTCATCTTTCAGTTTTCAATGTTGAGGAATTATACAGTAAATTGCAACGATGTGTAAACTGAAAATAAAGCATTCTCCATCAGTCATACTCTTGTTCCTCATTTTTGGACTCTACTACCATTATATTTTTTTCATTATATTTTTTTCTGGTTTAGGTAATGTACATTTTATTGAAATAATTTACTAATTAAATATCAGACATAAGTAATTTAAATATGTAAAAAAATAAATAAATAAATAAATAAAAATAACTAAATATTAATAACTTTCAACCATTATGGCAACCAGTTTCTGCTTGAAGTATTTTGATGTCAATCTCAATAATACGGCTGCCTGCAAGTTTTGTCAAACTACAATATCAAGGGGTGGCAAATCAGCAAAAACTTTTATGATGACTAATATTAAACCATCTTAAAAATGTTTATTTTTCTGGTGTAGATAATGTATATTTTATTGAGATAAATTACTAATTGTGAATTTAAGGCAAATAGATGTAAGAATATGGAAAATTTCCTTCCTTTCTCTTCCTATCGAATTATCATTAATTTTTTTTTTTACTTTAAATCATTTGTCAAAAAAAATTATTGCTTCATCTTTCATTTTTCATGTTGAGGAATTATACAGTAAATTGCGACGATGTGTGAACCGAAAATAAAACATTCTTCATCAGTCATACTCTTGTTCCTCATTTTTGGACTCTTGCTCCCATTACATATTTTTATTTTTCTGGTTTAGATAATATTTTATTGAGATAAACTACTAATTAGATATCAGACATAAGTAATTTAAATATGTAAAAAATTAACTAAATATTAAAAACAACAACCTTCAATCATTATAGCAACTAGTTTCTGCTGGAAGTATTTTGATGGCAATCCCAAGAATAAGAATACAGCTGCTTGCAAGTTATGCCAAACCATTATATCAAAGGGGGTGATTAATCTGTGAAAACTTTTACAACAAATATGTTAAATCATTATAGAAAGATTGGTTCCAAAGAAGCAAAAGTTGCAGATAAAAAAAGGAAGAAAAAAATGGATATTCAGGAACAGACATTCCAGGAACAAGTGGTAGCAATTACAAGGATTCAGTGAAACACCAAACTACTATACAATATTGGCCAAAAAGAAAATTTGGGATATTTTTTATCACAGGTCACAAGAGATTCATTATCTGATAAGAGAAATGATTGCAGTTGATATGAAACCATATTCTGTAATATCTGACATTGGATTTAATAAACGTATTGCAAATTCTTTTCCAAATTACAGTATTTGATCAAAAAATGTCAAACCATTACAGCAAAAGGTGGTAAATTAGCAAAAACTTTTCCAATGACTAAATCATTACCATAACCATCTTAGAAAGGTTTATTCAAAAGAAGCAAAAGTTGCAGATAAGAAAAGGAAGCACAATGAATATTCAGGGACAAACATTCCAGGAACAAGTGGCAGCAACTACGGAAACACCAAACTACTATACAATTAATATTGGCCAAAAAGAAAATGTGGGATATTAATGATCACAGGTCACAAGAGATTCATTATCTGATAAGAGAAATGATTGCTGTAGATATTCTGTAACATCTTACATTGGATTTAATAAGCTTGTTGCAAAACTTGTTTAAATTACAACATTCCGTCAAAAAAGTACTTCACTGAAAAATAATTTCAGATATATTTACAAAAGTAAAACTGTTTCTTGCTGAAATTAGCAACATTTTATGAACTATAGACATTTGGACAGCTACAACAGATAATGTTTCCTTTCTGAGTTTGACAGGTCATTGATTTTCAAATAACTTTGAACAGTGCAGAGCTCTACTTAGTGTAGTTCCATTCCCTGGTGCACACACAGGTGCAATAATAAGTGAAGAATTGCTCAATGTTTTGGATGAATATAAAATCTTCAATAAAGTTTTCTTAGTCTTGCAGGATTCAAGAACAAATATGGTTGCTGATGTCAGGGAATGTGATTTAGAATAACTATCATACATTATAACTCTGGCTGTGAAGGCAATCATTGCATCCAACAGAAATAGAGTTTCTCACTTTAATTTGCTTTCTATTAGCAAATTAACTGAAATACAGGATCAGCTTAATTTGAAAAAACAAACTCATTCAAGATATGACCACATGGTGGAATTCAACACATTATATGCTGAAAATAAATAAAGAACAACGAAAAGCTCTTGTAATGTGTGCTGTTGATAAGATTCCTACCTTAACAATTTGCCAATGGAGATTTGTTTGAAAAAATATTCAGTTCCTGAGTCCATTTGAAGAAATCATCAAAGAAGCAAGTCACAGAACATCAACCATATTAATGATATCTACAAATTTAGCTCTGAGGTTATTTCTGTCAGAATCTGTCCAATCTAATTCTAGTATTTCTGACTTTAGTGGAATCCTTCTTACCATTGTTGAACAATTCAGGTTATCAATGGAAACAAGATTTTCATCTAAATGATAAAAACTTGTGTATGTCTACTTTCTTAGACCCATGATTCAAATGTTAATTTTAAAAGATTGGTATAAAAAACATATTTAGAATTAGATTCTACATCTACTTTCCACTGATGATAATGAAGCAGAATCAGCAGGATACACTACCCTGCTGAGGGTCAAGAAGTACAAACATGTGTAAATTATAACATGGCAACTCTGAAACCAACTGACAATTTCGGTCTTCATTTTTGAGGTGTGAAAAGTGAACATTGCATCATTTATAATAGCAAAATTGCATTGATGGACAATTATTAAAGTATCATCAAATAAAACTGAATAAAATGGCAGTAAATATGAACATTCAATATAATTCTATATATAATGATTATTATGCCTATTTTTAAAAACAATTCCAACTGCAAATTCATTATAAGTTGATAAAAATGCTGATATATTCAATTTTGTCAGCTGAAATAAAGTAACAAATGTCATAAACATATATTCATTCCAAAATCACAAATCACAAAAACTGTTAACATATACAGATTTTAAATCTTGCATGCCTAATCAATACATATTGTAGAATGCTATATCCAAATGTCAGCTCTTTACACCATGTACTTCTAAAATAATATCTTCAAGAAAATGTAATAATTTTATACAGTATCTTTCACTTTGTTTACCATGGCGATGTAATTAAGTAAACGTACATGTTCAACATCAATTATGTTCAACATCAATTTCATTTTAATAAAAGTAAGAACTGCATGTCATAAACGTAGAGTTCTTTATAAAATTGGTATTTCTTTACGATTCTGTTGAATTCTTCGTTTGGCACTGATCACATTCGTCCATTTGAGGTGGTTGCCTCAATCCCTACCCCAGTCAAACACATACAGAGAAAAAACGTCAATTGTTCTTCTTCAATGCTTGTGGCACAAATCACTTGTTTTGTATTGTTTATTAAATTGTTAGGTGAAAGTTTAGACTAGTTAGAAAAACACCCTCTACTCCACATGTTAAGAAATGAGTTTCCAAAAAATTCACTGCATGATTTATTTCTGGTTTGTGTGGACCGTTCTGCTTTACATTGAATGCCCAGAAAAAGTCCCTTCTGATTAATGTTTACCAGTTTTAAAATAAGCAAATGAACTTGGCTGTTTTTCAGAACAACAGAATATTTTTTATCTGGTAAACATTAATCAGAAAGGACCTTTTAGTAGCATATATGTGAAGCGGAATGATTTGCATAAACCGGAATTTTTTCATAAGAGATTCATAATTTTTTTTTTCCATACGAGAATTTTCGACGCTATAAAATTCCTAGCATAACAACTTACCATTGAGGACTTGTTCAAGAAATTGTCCAGTTACTGAATCCATTTGAAGAAATCACCAAAGAAGAAAGTCACAGTACATTAACCATATCAATGATAATACCTGCAATTTTAATTTTGAGATTATTTTTGTCAAAAGCTGTCCAATCTAATTCTGATATTTCTGACTTTAGTGGAATTCTTACGACTGTTGAACAATTCAATGAATCAATAGAAACAAAATCTTCATCTTATCTAAATTATAAAAACTTGTGAGTCTACTTTCCTACTTCCAAGGTTCAAATTAAATTTCAAAAGAATGACATGGAAAACACTAAGAATTGGATTCTACATCTGCTATTCTCTACTGATGATAATGAATCAGAATTGGCAGGATACACTTCTTCAAGCTCTGTTGAGTGTCAAGAAGATCAAAATAAAAGTAAAACTGTATCTCTTTCAAGTCTGTTTGATGAATTAGCTTCGAATAAGCCTACAGTAACGAATCAAAACTTAGAGCAGGTAAAAGCTGAGTTAAACCTGGAGAGTGCAACTACAACAGAAATACAAGAATCAAAATCTAAACTCAAAAGGAGTAAATCCCTTACAAAAGAACTTGACCATTACGTAGCTTTACAACTACTCACAAGAGGTGAAGATCCATTTAAATGGCAGAAGTAGACACAGGAGACCTTACCACTGCTGAGTAAACTGGCTTCAAAATATTTAAGCGCACCATCTTCATCTTGGAGGATGAGAGGCTTTTTAGTACATGTGGTAATGTGTTTGAACCTATGAGGAACAGGCTGCATCATGAGAATAGAGAAAATCTAACGTTTCTACATTACAACTTTTAAGTAATCAACTTTCAATACAGAGTAGAGGAGGCAGGCAGCAAGAATAGAAGAGGAAATAGAGCAGCAGCAGGTGCAGAACTTCAGCTTATAGTTATTCACTTAAAGAATTACAATTTGTACTTTGTAGTTGGTTTGTAATTTCTTTTTATCTAATTGTTTAATTATATTGATTTATGAATTAAAAATTGTATTTTGTAATTTTAGTTAATAAAGGCAAAAAGCCACAATATTGGCTAGACACGTAAGAAATGTTAAGTTACATTAAGAGTTATTATGTTAATGTGTCAAAGCTATCCGATGGGTCACTTGGCAGTGATGCACTGATTTAAATTTAATAGGAAAGAGAAAAGTAAATAACTGGCAGATAAATCAGCAAATTTGCCGATTACCAATTAATCGGTAAAATGGCTGATTAAGCCGTTAAGAATTACCTGCTGATTAATCGGTACAACCTTGGTTGATATGCCATAAAACAAAACAACCAAACCAAAATGTAGCTAGGTACTGGAATCGTTCGACATGTTAAAAGAAATGTTGGAGTCCACGTGTAATTCTGATATTCTTTCCACTGAAATCTAGCAAAATGTAGGATTGAATGATAAAGTTGTCGCTCTAAAAAAAACAAAAAAACTACAATTTTATTTTAAAACTTTTATTTAAAAAAATCCATTCAGGTAAATTGATTATGTAGTAGAGCTGACATCTGTCCAATGTAGCCACCTTCAGCCTCAATCACTGCCTCAATACAGGTCCAGAACTGGAAGCATGCCTTTTTCACAAGCGCTGGTGGGAGCTCGGTGAATACTCGGTGGATGGCAGCAATCAAGCTGGCTTTGCTGTTGTGAGAGGTTATGTTGGTGATGTTTCGATGTATGACCAAACAAAGTAGTCCAGCGGATTCAGATCGAGGAGGACGCGGGGGGGGGGGGCAGTGAGAGAAGAGTACAAAGTCATAGCACTCCTTCTGAAGCCAAGCCTGGATCTCTTTGGACTTGTGGACTGGCACCAAGTCCTGCCGCCACATCCAGGATCGGCCAGTGGCTACCTGATTGCACCAAGGAATCACCACACTTTTCAGCACATCCAAGTACACTTTCAAGCCAAGTTAGGAAATGTGAGGTGGCATGATGTGGCACTCACTTAAAACCACACCGAAGACCATAATCGTGGCAGGAAACTTTGTTTTCATCACCTTCGGCACGTCCTTGACATTTGTGACAATCTAGCGATGCATTTTGAAGGTGCTGGCAATGGTTCTGTTGCCATAACTTGGATCAGTAGCGAGCAGGACTTGTACAGTGGCGCATCTCCGATCTCGTTTGTTGAACATTGTGTCACTTTCAGACATGATAGAAGGCTCCTATCGCTCTTGGGATTTGTACACAACTGGTCAACTAGTTAGATGGTCTGCAACAAAAAAAAAAGAAAAAAAAACTGTTTTTTATCAAATGGAAATGGAATCATGTCGATTTTTCTAGGGCAACAATTGCATCGTTCCACACTAATTTTCCAGTTATCGGATTTAATATTCAAAACTCTTTAATAAATCAAAATCTGCCCAATTAGCAAAGGGAGATAATTAAGAATAATCATGCCGATGTATGAAGAAATTAGCATTGAATGACCATCATCTCAAAGGAAGTAGTTTATGCGGGAAGGATTCTTTTTTTTCAGGAGGAATGAGTTTGCTTTTTGTTTTTTGTTTTTTTGTTTTTGTTTTTTTTTGTTTTTTTATTGCGTGATAACAATTTGACGTAATTGCATTTATACTATTCTTTTCCTATCAGCATCTACTAGTGCAAATTCATTCCGTATATAAATATAGCATCTTCTAGAAAAACAAACAACTAAATCTAACAGAAAAACCGAGCACCGGACAGCTTGGATTAACATATTTGGAAGAGCAAACAGACCAAAAACAAAAACAAACAAAATAAAATGAATAAATAAAAGGAAAACAAGAACACTTCCTTTGTACTACAAACTTCCTCAAAGAGTGAAAAAGGGAAATAACTCTTTTTTTTCCACTCCCTGGCGTGTATATACCAATAGAATTCGGTGATGCATGAATGAGTGATTGAACATTCCCCGCATTATAACCCATTTTTATCCATCCGTACAAAGCGACAAAGTCCATCTTTCCACTGATCGGTCACCTTCGCCTCCGACGTCGCCTTAGTCGTTCCGAGGGAAAAGATCAAATCACTTGGTAAGCCATCCTTTTGGGCTCGGTGATCAACATTATCCGGTATGTATGCATAGATGTGTCCGTTCCAATTGCAGCCGTGCCGCCCTTGTCTTTGTTGTTGTTGCCACGGCAATTACGATGCGCGTTCGGAACGTTCTCATTGGCCGACTCTTAATCCAACTCATTCATTTATAATCTTGTCTCTTTGGTATCACAAGGCGCTGATGAGAGGCTGGGAGGGGAGGAGGGGGTGGCGTGAGGTGTGGACACGCGGACATTGTCTGCTCCAGTGCTTACTTTCAGACTTGTTGAATCTGTTGAGTAAGTGAAGGGACTAATCCTGCTATTTAACGAAAAGTCAGTCCAGTCAAGCGGATATAAGTCTTACATATATTTATGCAACGCTTTCTCTCCAATGATGCGCGTGGATACATATATCAGTGTTTGCATGATATATATACATATACAGATACACGCACATATGTATATACATATATAGATACATGTGTTGGTTGGTTGTTTTACGGCAGATCAACCCTTTTCAGGTTATTTAATCCCGAATCCAGTGATTTTGAAGAACAATTTTTTAATAGAGTATATTTGTTGTTTCTTAAAAAAAAAATTTTTTTTAAGTCGGTTTCTATTTAACCCATAGTTGGGACCCTAACAGGTACTACCAGTTCGAGTCAGAGTGGACCTGGGAGCAATGGTAATTAAAGGATGGCTCTACACTCCCCAAAGTCCTAAGCTGGGGCCTCACCATCGGATATAGTTTAAGGTCATATCCAGGACCTAGATACACGTGTATATATATATATATATATATATATATATATATATATATATATATATATATATATATATATATATATATATAAAGTGGACATATCTGTGTGTATGTGTGTACATTTCCCTACGCAATAACTTTGTCAATTTTAAGTCTAAAGAGTCTAATTTTGATATACAGAGTACTGAGATTTGGGAAAATCTTTGTGATCGGTTTTCGGCCAGAAATATGGCTGTTAAGGGGTCAAAGTTCAACGAGTTGAGTTTTGAAAACTCTACCAAACTCCTCCGACAATTTTGGGTCTAAACACTTGAAATTTTAGATATAGGTTCCTTGGACATGGATCCAACTTAATAACTTGATTTAAGCCCAAAACAATAAATGTTAAGGGGTCATAATAGGAGTCAAAGTTTAAAAAAAATTGACCTCGGCGGCGTCTACCAAACTACTCAGACAATTTATGGTCTAAACATTTGAAATTTTACATAAAGAGTATTCAGAGCTAGGGCGAGCTTTTTCATCGGTTTGGGTCGAAAATCTTTAGTTACCAATAAATAAATGTATGTATGTATGTTTGTATGTATGTATGTATGTTTGCATGTCTGCCCAACACTTTCGACAGAGACGACGGATTTTCTCAAGATCAGTATCGTTTTGAAGTTCGACCTTTCAGACGACAAATATCGAAAAATTGGCTAAAAACATCAACTGGGCACTTTTCTACGGGGGGGGGGTCGCTTTTTCGCCGATATTTTTTAAAGTCATCCTCTCCTTTCGATTGTCTAGCCTAAATTTTAAAAAAATGTCACTTCCGGTTTGGCGGTGGGCGTAATAGCATGGACGTCAGGTTTTTTCCCCCCGTTCTTTTCCTCCTTTGCGGTACGGGTTCGAGCCTGCCTTCCTACTACCACTTTTTTTTTTTTTTTGCTTAACATACACATCCAAACATGCGGGCAACGCCGGGCTGAAATGCCCGTATATCTATAAAAGTGTACGTATCTGCGTGTGTGTGTGTGTGTGTGTGTGTGTGTGCGTACATTTCCCTACGCAATAACTTTGTCAATTTTAAGTCTACAGATTCGAAATTTGATATACAGGGTACTGAGATTTGGGAAAATCGATGTGATCGGTTGTCGGTCAGAAATTTGGCTGTTATGGGGTCAAAGTTCAACGATTTGACCTTTAAGAACTCTACCAAACTCCTCCGACAATTTTGGGTCTAAAGACTTGCAATTTTAGATGTAGGTTCCTTGGACAGGCATCTAACTAACTTAATAACTTGATCTGAGCCCAAAACAATAAATTTTAAGGGGTTATAATAGGGGTCAAACTTTAAAAAATTGACCGATTTAAAAATTTTTTGCTCAACATGCACCTCCAAACACCTGGGCATCGCCGTGCTGAAATGCTAGTATATATATATATATATATATATATATATATATATATATATATATATATACACGTATGTAGATAGCCTAGTGGTAGAGGTTTTCCCATTTCGAATCTCGTTAGATTCAGCCACTCTGATGATTCGTAGACAACGGAATACGTGTCAGTGGATAATTATATTTAAAAAAAAATACATATGTGGACACACACACACATATATATATATATATATATAATC
Organism: Euprymna scolopes; assembly: GCF_053919585.1. Taxonomy (NCBI): domain Eukaryota; kingdom Metazoa; phylum Mollusca; class Cephalopoda; order Sepiida; family Sepiolidae; genus Euprymna; species Euprymna scolopes. The sequence goes on along the minus strand of NC_136510.1, from coordinate 103,594,830 downwards.
GTGGGATCTTTCTTTCTATCGATCCAGTAGATATCTCACTGCTGATGCAATTCTCTATCTATATAAGAGCCAGGTACGTCCAAGGATGGAATACTGTTGCCACATCTGGGCAGGAGCTGCTAGAAAGGACTTGTCCTGCCTTGATAAAGTTCAAAATAGACTTCGTAGCCTCGTAGGAGATGTCCTTTTCTCTTCCCTGTAACCTCTATCTCACAGAAGAGATGTTGCGAGTTTGTCTCTGATGTATCGTTATTTTCATGGAAAGTGTTCGACTGAGATCCAGTCTATGGTCCCCCCTCGCCAAACTTTCAGAAGAAACACTCGTTTAGCTGAAAACACTATCAATAATTCCCCCCACTCTTTATCTGTGCCTAAACCTAAATGTAGATTTCATGAACGAAGTTTCTTTCTTAGAACTGCACGCCTGTGGAATTGTCTTTCGTTTTCCTGCTTTCCTGCTTACTTCAATATGGTTGTCTTCAAGTCTAACATAAACAAGTTCTTGATGAGCTGTTCCATATAAGTTAACAAATTTACCGAATTGATGACTATATTGTCCAATTTCTACTGTACACTCTTTAACCCTTATCCTCGAGTGGCCTCTTGGCCTTGATAATGTGGTGATGCCTGTGTAAATATATATATATATATATATATATATATATATATATATATACATATGCCGCTCCCCATGTGGCGGTACCAAATTGGTAAAAGGGAAAATTATTCCTAACTCACATTCAGGTAAAACTTCACTTTCATATAAATAATTAAATTCATTCAAAAAGTATCACAAACAAAAAGAAATGAATAACATCTACATAAAAACGCGATACAATCAGCAGATAGTTCAGTGGAAGAGGTTTAGGCTGTTTACCATGAGGTCCTGATTTCGAATCTTGCTGTATTCAGCTATTCTGATGAGTCATACACGACGAAACACGTGTCAGTGGATAATCATATTTTAAAGACAATATATACATATGTAGATGTATAGATATATATATATACACACATACACACACACAAATATATATATAATGTGTATGTATGTCGGGGTGTGTGAAACGGTCTTTACCAAATTACTCTGTCAAATTTTGGTCTATAGATTTGAAACTTGATATATGCGTGTTATTGGTTTTTCTGTCCCTAAAGCTAATTTTTTGTGCTCTCCAAAAAAAAAAAAAAATCAGCTTTATCAAAACATATTTGTTGATTAAAATATTTCTCATTCCTTGGAATTTCCACAGGTTTTTCTAGCAAATATTATAATTGTAGATTATTACTGTTAGTTAAATCCCTCTTCCAAGCAAAAATACATAATAATGCATCGTGTAAATTCCAAAATTATTAACAAAATACATTATAGATGATCGTCAACAAATACTTGTCGAAATCGTCGTCATATGACATCAAATTTTATACATTCTGTACCAGTATTATACAAACTGTTTCCCTATACAAGCGTAACACAACACACCGTAACATAACACAACACAACGTAAGGTAATATAACACACCACAATATAACCTAACAATGTAAAACAACATAACACCGCATAACATAACAATATAACATAACTTAAAACAACAGAGCATAACATAACACAACATAACATAGCAAAACCTTTGCCTACCAAGAGCTTTTTGTTCTTTGTCTAACACTAAACAAGTACATCCAAGGATGGAGTACTGCTGCCACATCCGTGCAGGAGCTGCTAAAAACAGCCTATCCTGCCTGGACAGAGTGCAAAATAGGCTTCGTGGCTTAGTGGGGGATGTCCTTTTCTCTTCCCTGCAACCTCTCTCCCACAGGAGAGACGTTGCGAGCCTGTCTTTGTTTTATCATTATTTCCATGGCAAATGCTCGTCTGAACTCCAATCCCTGGTCCCCGCTCGCCAATCTTTCACAAAAACACTCGTCTAGCTGAAACCACTGTCAGTGACTTTCCCCACTCTTTATCTGTGCCAAAACCAAAGCGTAGATTCCATGAGCGTCGTCATATCACATATACTACACTATCCTCTAATTGATCATTGAAAGATAGAATAGTAGTCAGATATCTGGTATTGTAGTAACTTGAATTGGGTATTAAAAGATAGTGCATTAGTAGACATAGTAGTATAGCTTCGGCTTCAGACATACAAATACCAATTCTCCATCTATATATATAAAAGCGAAAATGTATGTATGTATGTGTGTGTGTTCGGTTTTTCTGTATGTCTACAAAAGGCTATTTTCAGAGAAGCGGTCGGTCGGTTCACAACTTCTTAAAACTTTTTATATCACATATAAATCGTAATATCTCACAGTTAACAATGGAGCTCGCCTGTCTATTTAATTTGCTCGACTTCGGGAAGATAAATATTCAACATTCGTCGCTCGCCGCATGTGGGTTAGTCTTTTTCCTATAACATCTTGGGAAAATAAAAATAAAAAAAGCGTTTCCGCATTAAATGAAATACTATCCCGCAGTCAAACTTGACCTCATTAAGTCATTAAAACGTGCACCTGCCAAATCCAAGTAATTAAATAAATTCAAACGTGCTTCCGTTAGCATCTCGCGGTGGCCCAAAGGTTAAAACCGTCGCACTCTTTTTTTTCGCACTTTAATTTACAACTTTGCCTCAAGGCTTCAGGTTCGATCCTCATACTTACCTACCAAAACATTTTTTTTTTTATTTTAACCCCCCCCCCCCGGAGTTTTGATTTACCCAAAACCACACACACCTCCAAACACCTGGGCAACGCCGGGTACCACTCGCTAGTCTATTATATAAATCTTATCTGTCTGTTTAAATGTATGTATGTATGTATGCATGTATGTCTGCCTAAAACTTTCGATAGAGACGATGGATTTTCACGAGATCAGTACCGTTTTTAAGCTCGAACCTTCGGACAACAACTATCGAAAAATTGGCTAAAACATTAATTCCTACACCCTCAACTGGGCACTTTTCTACAAGGAGGGGTCACTTTTTTCACCAATATTTTCCAAAGTCATCCCCTCTTTTCGATTGACTAGCATTAATTTAAACCTTCGCCACTCCGGTTTGGCGATGGGCACAACAGCAAAGTCGTCAGTTTTTTGGGTTTTTTTTCATTTTCTTTTCCTCTTTCATGGTACACGTTCGAGCCTGCCTGTCTGCCTGCCTACTACCACTTTTTTATTTCTTTTTGCTCAACTCACACCTTCAAACATCCAGGCAATGTCGGGCACCCAGGCTAGTCAGTAATAGAAGTAAAATATTACAATTAATAGAAGTAACAGCATAGTTTCAGCTTCAGACAAACAGATACCCAATCTCCATTAGTGATAGACTTCATTTCACTTAAAGATGTGTACCATTCTTCATTTCACTTAAAGATGTGTACCATTCTTCATTTCTTAGCAAAAGAGTTTTCAAATAATTATAACTTGTTTGACTTTTCCAACCCCCATTGATTCCTCTTGCTGAATCTTATTTTTGCTGAATAGTAATAAAAATGGCTCCTATTATACGATTGTCTTAGCCGTACTAATTAAAAGAAATAAATTACATTACTATGTTGCCAATAACATGGTGCAACAATAACAAATAGAAATTGGCTAGTCAGCTTAAATGCTATTAAAGCCCGACTTTTTAAAATCTCTCAAGATGCTTTATATCTAACGTATAGAAACTAGATAACGAAAATTATCTCATAGTGATACCACTGTTGATCAAGGAAAGAGTTTGTTAAACATGTGTATGCAGTGTGTTGATGTTTAGAAGTGAAGCCTAACCAGTGAGGGTTGAGGATATGCGTTGCATGAAGAGAAATAATATGAGAATGAGGCATGTGTAATAGATGTAGTTCTGATGACCTCAGAGGAAGATTAAATCTAGATAGTATAGGAGATATGTTTGTATTACTTGTTTTGATTGGACTATTGTTCTCATCTCGGGTGTTATTTGTGCAACGTTTTGGTTGGTGTAGCCTCCAACCTTCGTCAGGCATGCTGATCGCCATCTTTTTTCTTTTCCAAGATGGTGACCGGCTAAAAAATTCAGAACTGTAATAGGAGATATGCGCAGAACTTTGTATGGCCATGTTGAAAAGATGGGAAAAAAGTTCACGGATTAGTAAATGCTGAGATAGCAGATTTAATTTACAGAGAAAGGCCAAGGAAAATATGCCATGCCATTCACCATAGATGGGTTGAACCAGTTTCCTCCGAAGGAGAAAGTGTCAAGGGAATATTAAATTCACAGTCCCCAGTCTATCCTGGTCAGGGGAGATAGCAAGGTAAGGTTTTAGCAGTTCTTGCAGGGAAATTGGAGTTCAGACGAGCACCTGCCACGGAAATAACGATAAAACAAGGATAAGCTCGCAACATCTCTTCTGTGGGAGAGAGGTTGCAGGGTAAAGAAAAGGGTATCCCCCACTAAGCCACGAAGTCTATTTTGAACTCTGTCAAGGCAGGATAGGCTGTTTTTAGCAGCTCCTGCCCAGATATGGCAACAGTATTCCATCCTTGGCCAGAGATAGGTTAAATATATGCCAGCATGATCTTGTTTATAATCATAGAAATGTATTCATTCATGTCTAAAAATTAATGGACGTTTAATGTGAGTTTTAAAGAAAGGTGTTGTTCTGATGACCTCAGTGAAAGATTAAATCTGGAAAGTAAAGAGGAGAAATGTGCAGAACAGGAGACTGAGCTGGTATGGCCACATAGAATGAATGGATAAGAAGGCTTGAATGAGTAGATGTAGAACAGTTGAGATACCAGAGTCAGTTGGTAGAGGACGACTACAGAAAATATGCAAGAAAGTGGTAAAGATTGATTTGGGAGAAAATGGGGCAAATAAGGATCTTTTCAGATATGGATTCCTTTGAAAGTCAATTTCTAAAAGCCGTCCACACATGGACGGAAAACAAACATTAAACAGATGATGATGATGATGATGATGAAAAAAGAATGGATGAGAATATTGTGGTTAGTAGGTGTAGAACAGTTGAGCTAGCAAGATCATTTGGCAAGGGATTATCATAAAAAAAACATGGGATAAAATGATGAAGATGGATTTGAGAGAAAGTAGGATAAATAAAGGCCTCGTATTATCATTTGGATTCTTTGGATTACAGTTTTGATCCCAAGTGTCATTTTCACAACGTTTCCGTCAATGTAACCTCCGATCTTCTTCAGGTATATTTTGTTGAATTCGGGCAATCTTTTTGTAAAACTCAGAAATCTGGACTGAATTTCGAACGAAACTCTTTATTCACTTCACGGGGGTAGCATGCTCTTGTTCCATCAGCCATGACTGGATAAAGGTCCTAAGTAATTTGGAATTGTATTTTCCAGTTGCCCACACTGAGAATTGAACCTTCAATCTTCAGAAGAATAGAATATCAATTTTAAAATCGATTTTCCAAGTACCCTAATCACTGCATCACGATGCCTTGCAGATAATTCTAGTACGGATTTTAATGAGTAGATGTAGAACAGTTGAGATAGCAGGGTCAGTTGGCCCTTAAATATATTTCATTTCTAGTTGTAAATATCACTATTTATTACTCACTAGCGGTGGGAAAAGGGGCGCCCGGCTTTGCCCGGTCGGAAAATACGCTTAAATATGATATTTTAATTTGTCCATATTTCGAATATATTATTATGGAGTCATGATTTCAATGTAAAATAAAAAGACCTGGGTACCATCAGCTAAAATCGAAATGGAAAGCAAAACTCTAGCATTCACAGATGAGGTTATTACTGTACCAACATGACACGCATATAAACTGATTAAAAATAAACTAAGATGAATGTACTAAGTGTATAAGGATTTTCTTTTTTTTAATTTTGACGCCTTTTAGATCCGTTAAAAATTATTTTAATCGGCTAAAGACCCACAAAAGAACGGCCTATAAAAATCTAATCATTTGACGGCCCTAGCGTCGCTCTGCGACTTTTAGTTCCAGAGGAGATACAGTTTGAAAATATGAAGACAGACAGACAGACAGAGAGTGAGTTTTTAAAAATTAGATTACTATATATATATATATATATATATATATAATATAAAGCTGACCGTCTGTGTGTGTGTCTGGTCACGAATAGGCTCCTATATGGTTGACTATTATAGAAAACTGATCACATATAATGATAGAAGATGTATCGAGACACAGGAATCGGTATGTTTGATCTGGCATAATGATGATTCATTAAAATTGTGGGGTCTGCGTTCGCGCCTGGTCCACAAAGTATGGAAATAAAAAATTTAAAAATTAAGAAAAAAAACGTTTACAAGTGTTTTTGATATAGATGTACATAATAATACTCTGATAAGAATGTTTTAACTTAAATAGGGATGGTATAATAAAATTGTGGGGTCTGCGTTTGCGCCTGGAAAGAATGGAAATAGGCACAAACTTTAATAAAGACTTTTCATATCTATCTGCGAAAGTATACTTTGATAATTATGTTTCAGTTTGAAGAAATATGGTATAATAAAATTATGGGGTGTTCGTTCGCGCCTAACCTCCATAGAATGGAAATATGTCACAAATTTTAACAAGGTTTTTTAATATAGATCCACAGAATATTGTGATAAGTGTTTCAGTATGAACAGGTATGGTATAATAAATTATGGGGTTTATCTATTTTATTTTTACTTTCATCATATTTTGCTTTGGTTTTGATACCCCCAAATTCGAAGCTATCTCTTTACAACCCTTCCTTTTCGTCAGCCTACAGAAAATGGACTGTGATTGATGAAAGTATGATAGGTTATGAAAAGAGGGGGTTGTAAAGAGATAGGTGTATATACTCAAAAATTTTACCCTAAGCAAAATATGATGAAAGTAAAGATAATTTTCGTGAAAATATATTTTTTTATATCAACTTTGTTTCCATTCGTAGCCAAGAGTGACAAATGTTTCCTTACAAATAAGAAAATGTTATATATATAATAATATAAATATACAAGAAATAAATGTTGCCATAGTCAATAAAGTTACTTTTATGGTAGAAAAGTTCATTGGTTTGTATTTTTAAGTAGCTTGTAAAAAAAATCTTTTTTTTTAATTTACGAACCGGTTTAAAAAGATAAAAATGGCAGCAACTTTGAAATGGAGAGCCCCGTTTTCAATTTGAAGGAGGGGCACCTGAGCATTCTGTGTTAACAATTTAAGAGAGTTCTGTCAACGTAAGGAATATTTATAAGCATATTTTAATGTTTTCCGTTATTTTGTGCTTGAGGAATATTCGATTATGGCATGTGTAGTTTATATAAAAATTCATTTAAGTAGTTATCGCCTCAAATTTCGTTTTAATTTCGGTTCGCTGAAATTATTTAAAGTAAAGAGCATTAAAAACTATTTCAAAACAAAAAAAAAAACACGAGCTGACTATGGTAACATTTATTTCTTGTATATTTATTTTTTCGGGTAGTCGTTTGTTGGCTTTTCTGCTAAACACTCTTACTAAATAATATCGACGAAATATCGAAAAACAAAGAAACAAAAACAGTTTTGAAAAATAATGAAGCTTTACTTACTTTAGTAAAATAATCCGAAACATCAAAATGGGATATTAAAAAGTAAACACGTAATTACTTTAGTTTTTTAAAGTAAAGAATCCATGTAAATATGAATAAGAAGAAGATGGCGCCCTTTTCAAGCAGAACATCATCGTTTCAGTTTTACAGTATTGAATGGTGTAGTATTGCGCCGTTGGATTCAGGGTTGTACTATTGTAATGTAAAGAACACGCAAAAAGGGTTGTAATCAACGGAATTCCTTCTAGAACACTGACAAAAAAAGCTTAAACAGATATATAAATAAAAATAAAAGGTTATGTGAGTGTTTTTAAAAAGACACGCAATCACGTGAGCAGGATTTTTTCCTTCTTTTGACAGGATAATAAGTAACGTTCTTATTTTTTATTATTTATCTATTTATCTATTTTTGAAAGGGTGCCACGTGCAAGTGGAGAAGGAAAAAAAACAGAGTTATGCAAAATTTGTGTCGAGAATTGTCTAAAGTTCCGACTTTTTTTGGGGGGGGGGTTCACTTTAATAAGACGGTGAATTTATTCAACACATTATGATTAAACTAAAAAAAATAAACAAAAGCTAACGTGAATAAAGATTAAAGTTAAGATGCTATTGTGGACCCTCACCCCCTTTAAAAAAACTTGTTAAAATTTGTGACATATTTACATTCTATGGAGGTCAGGCGTGAACGAACACCCCATATTTTTTTATACCATATTTCTTCAAACTGAAACATAATTATCAAAGTATACTTACGCAAATAGATATGAAAAGTCTTTGTAAAAGTTTTCGCCATATTTCCATGGAGTACAGGCGCGAACGCAGACTCCACAATTTTATTATACCATCCCTATTTAAGTTGAAACATACTTATCAAAGTATTATTATGTACATCCATATCAAAAACACTTGTAAACGTTTTTTTTTTAATTTTTATTTCCATACTTCGGGGGCCAGACACAAACCCAACAATTTTAATGAACCACCGTTCTGCCAGATCAAACATACCCATTCCTGTGTCTCGATACATCTTCTATCATTATATGTAATCAGTTTTGTAAAATAGTCAACCATATAGGAGCCTATTCATGACCAGACACATACACACACACACACACACACACACACACAGAGATGTTCAGCTTTATACTATAGATATATATTGTATATATAATAATACTCAAAAAACAAAAAAATAGAAAAGCTAAATGGAGGCCATCTAGAACATATGCTGTAGAACGGAGAAAAAAAAAGGCCAAAGACCGTAGTGTTTTGATGTGATGTTTTGAATATAATAAACTAATTATGATCCATTTCATTCGGACAAAACACTAAGAAACGGGACCTAATTAGAGTTAGGGTCCGTTTTTTGGGGGTCACTTTGTGTATATATATATATATATATATATATATATATATATATATAGTAATATAACTATATATATATATATATATATATATGTGTGTGTGTGTGTGTGTGTGTGTGTGTGTGCGTGCGTTTATATGTATATATTATTGTTTACTTATTGCTGTATCTATTATTTATAATTAACAGTTTCCATATCATGTAAAATTCTAGACGAGGTATATTTAGTAATTAATAGTTTCCCAGCATATGTGCTGCTTCTTTCAGTCGTCTTACTCTTCATCGTTCTTCTCTGTCTATAATTTTTACTTCGTCTGATAAGGGATGATGGTAGATGGAATATTTTCCCTCCAGATAGGAACTCTATCCAGTCATGCCTGACGGAACGAGAGCATGCTACCCCTGTGAAGTAAATAAAGTTTTTCTTCGACATTCCGTCCAGATTCCCAAGCCAACAAGATACACCTGAAGAAGGTCGAAGGTTACATCGACCAAAACGTTTTGAAAATCACATTCAAGATGAGAACAGTAGTCCAAAGAATCAAAATAATACGAATAACTAATCCTCATCTCAAAAATTCAGAAACGAAATAAAGACTTTGTCTCTGAAATTGCATCTGGTATATCCATTCACTGATTATAACATGTAAAACAGTTGAAATAGCAGGTCCAGTTCATATGAGAAGAAGCCATAAAAATGGATTTGCAAGAAAGAGGGATAGATAAAGACCTAAGCAGAGATAGATGAAATATATACCGGCATGTAAAACGGGGGTTAAACCAAATATGATGATTATGATAAGTGACCTTTATCATTTGATCCACTGGTCAAAACATCCCTTAATCACAACGTCCGTCTACTCCCTTCCGCAGCCATTCTCCTATTTTCCCCACACTTGAAATGTCCTTTCGTCGTATTTTAATTCCCGCTCAAACAAAAGCGGTCAAGATGCAGGTCATCCACATTGCTCTGAAATGATTAATATGGATGATCTACAAAGACTTCCTGATTCGTAATTACTATAATTAAGCAATATCTACTGGATTAATTAATAATATCCCAAGAAAGTAGAATGATAACAATGAAAATGTCGCATGCCTCGGTAACTATAAAAAAACATGGCGTCTTTAAATAAAACCTCCTTTATGTTTTTTTGTTTTTGTTTTTGTCAGTTTCCTTAAAATAGTTTATGGCTTTTAAACCGTAAAATTGGGTTAATAACCTGTTGTTCAGAAATGTGAATAATTACGAAAATATTTAAGTGAAAAACTCTAGATAGATGGAGCATTTTTCTCTTTTCTTTTCGCTTTTTTTTTTTACATAGGCATCACCACTTATCAAGGCCCAGAGACCACTCGAGTGGAAATTCGGTAAATAACTTAAGTGGAACGGCTCATCAAGAACTTGTTTACGTTGGACTGAAGACAACCATATTGTAGTCAGCTGGAAAGCAGGAAAACGAAAGACAGTTTCACAGGGGTGCAGTTCTCAGAAAGAAACTTTTTTCATGGTATCTACGTTTAGGTTAAGGCACAGATAAAGAGTGGGTGGAATTATTGATAGTGTTTTCAGCTAGACGACTGTTTCTTGTGAAAGTTTGGCGAGGAGGGGGGGCATAGATTGAAGCTCAGTCGAGCACTTGTCATGAAAATAACGATAAAGCAAAGACAAACTCGCAACATCTCTTCTGTGAGAAACAGGTTGCAGGGAAGAGAAAAGGACATTTCTTAACTAGGCTACGAAGTCTATTTTTTATTATTATTTTTTTTTGTCCTATGTTATTTCAAACTAGCGGGATGGGGGCAAGGGGGGCGCAAGGCCTTGGCAGATCGTAAAACACGCTTAAATATATTTTTATTCATGCAAATTTCGTATTCATTATCACAGAGCCAATTCCTTCAAAAGAGTTTGTTAAAAAAATGAATTGGGTGCTATCATCTAAAATCGAAACCAAAACATTTAGCGCTCTAGCCGCGTTCCCTACCGATATAACTATCGTCAGATAGATAAGAAAGATTTAAGATTGAGCCACTTCAATGAATTCGCGCATGCGCAGAAAGAAATAGAAATATGTCGGCCAGTTGGAATGAACATTTCGCATTTCAACTTGCCGACATATTTCTGTACGCGTTATTCATCCAAACAAAGATTTTACTGGCTATAAACCATCCTTGGTGTATGATTACTATTTCCTGTTAATCTCAGTGTCATGTGAACAGCAGTTTAAAAGTTTATCGGTTAAATATTTTCACGCAGACGCACACACATACATACATACGTCTACTGTTTCTAACTAGTAAAAGTAGTCGTTTCAGGGTTAGGATTCATGAAAAAAGATGAAACTTTTACTACAAAGTGACGAGAGAAAAATGACACTCCTGAAATCCTTCGTAAAATGTGAGTCTGTGTCTGAATTGTCCACCAAGTTTCAATCACGAATGTCCAGCAGTCTTTGTTTCATCGCGTTTCAATAATAAGCGTACCATCAATTATCAATATAAAACAAAATTAATTTAAAATTAGGTACGGTTTTACTTGCAGGATGCCCCATCCCCAGCACACACAAACACCGCCCGCAGAATCGTTAATAAACTCCATAATCCTTTCTGCAATCCAACAATATTTAGTATAAATAAACGTAAGTCTGCGCCTGAATTGTCCACCAAGTTTTAACCACAGATGCCCAACAGTCTTTAATTTATCGCCGTTGTTGATTGTTTCATTTGTAGGCATGAACAAGAATGAACTTCACACTCACCGTATCTGTCGGATTATATTAAGGATAATTCTTATTCCTGAACTGGAGCCGATCAGCACAGTCCAAAGTACCGAGTGAAGTCTGTCAGAGTTTCTGATTAATTATAGCAGAAATTATTATTATTATTGAGTTGGAAGCCATGTTTAGTTTTAGAACAGTTTCCGATGGTTAGTTGTTCTATACAAGTCATGGAGGTGACTGGTTCTCAGTAGACAGTTCTTGAGTTGGAATCCACAGAGCAAAAGATTCGTCCCGTGTTAACACGGAGAAAACATACGTGAAGTTGCTACAGAAAAGGTTTAATTTTTTTATGGAGCCATTCTGGTTTCTGATTGGTTGGTAGCAGAACGTGATTCGTCAGTTCCTAGCAGCATCGTTTATAAATAGAATCTTCCAACCGCGAGAGACCGTACCTGATTATGTATCAACAACACTGCAACAGTTGTTGTTGTTATTGTTATTATTATTATTATTATTATTATTATTATTATTATTAAGTACTATTAGAATTTATGTGTTCTCCCTACCTCCCTCCTCATTGATGACTCATTACCTTGCCCCTTTAGACTGGCAAGATTTCCGGTCCCTGTTGCTTTAGGGGTTACGTGAGGTAGCTTATAAAAACCCTCGCATGAGTGTAACCTGCTTCTTTTCAATGCCATTTTAATTTCAGCAACAGGACACGACTGAAGCTCGTTGACACAAGCCCGAGACGGTAGTCACTGAAAACCAGTCAACTTCCTGCCGTTACCAACCTGAATTGAAGAATATTTTATGACAAGCCCTCGACGGCAGTTACAAGTTAGCCATCATTTATCTCTGAATACGTGCTTGGATTGCAACCACATCCGACAGGAAAAGAGCCAGAATTGAGGGATACACACGTGCAACCGGTTACTCGCACTTTCCACCCCAGATAAGTTCCCACGAAGCACGTTTTTAGCAAATCTTTTTCTTTTCTGTACAATTAACTTTTTCTTGTATCATCCATTTATTCAACCAGCAAAATTGCTTTAAATATTGTATAAACGTGTCATGTTCTTCTCACAAACCAACCATCGTCATATTTCTGTTTAAGATCTTATCCTCTATTTGTTGAGAAATTAACCCTTTTCCAGGGTAAAGTTAATTCCAATAACACCTCCAAAAGTGTCACCCTTGTAATTGTTTGGCGAATTGTTTCGATCATCATTTTTGAGAAAAACCTCAGGGATCTGAGGGGGGTATGACCCAATAAGTATGAATCCCATTCAGAATCACACCTCTTACTGATGAAACGAACACTAAAGTGTCTCCTCACACACACACACACACACACACACACACACAGAATTGCAACCCTTTCTTTAAATAATAGAGAATTATGTATACAAATCTGAATAGGAGCGTTGTTCATTACGTCATCTGTTATTAATTAATTAATTCAAGACTCTGTAAATAATCCAAATAAACCTTTTTCAAATTTGGGTATATCTGAAGTAGAAAAGCCCCTGAAGTAAATGTGGTATTATGGTGACTGAGATATTTCTAGTTAAGACTAAGATAGACAATTTTAAGTATTCGAGACAAAGGATGACCAACGGAATCCATTATCCCCACACTTTTGAATGACCTTGTGCCTATATATGTATATGTATCTATAATATGTAATTTTTATATTTTGTGCAAATAAATATTTCCAGGTGCTGCAGAGTACCATCTGAATATTTATCTTTAAAAGGCTGAATTTATAGGTATTGGGTTTATTTTTGAACGAATGTCAAATTTAAAATCGTCGCCGCGAAATAATTTTAAGGACATTAACACCTTTATTGTATGGCACAATCACGATGACACACCGGTTCTCGCCAGATCACCGAAGATAAGCAACGTTGAGCCTGGCCAGTACTAGATGGGTGACCATTTGGGAAGGCCAGGCGCTGTATGTACTTCTGGGAAGGTTGGGCGTGGGGCAAGCACCCTCAACCCGAAAAAAAGAGAACTTTTCGCTACGAAAGTATCTACAAAGATGTGGATGGGCTATGCCGCTTCACTCTTCAGGGGCTCAAGGCTATGGATAAGCTGGAAGACCTTTATTATCCAATGTATTATTCAATGCTTTTCGGTGGTCGCCATTTTGTCTTACTCAGCAATTTTCGTTTGAGCATGCACATTGTTCGTCGGGTGTCAAAAAGTAGCAACCACCGAAAGCCATTAGAGAATGAGAGGTTGGATGATAAAGGTTTTTATATCATGAATATCTCGACGACCAAGTAATACTCGTTCAAAACAGACCCGAATACTTCTAAAAATCATCTTTTTAAAGATTAGTGTTTAGTTAGTACTCTACAGCATTCCAATACCCCGCCAAAAACACCTCGCACCCAGTATTTGAACACGAATATTTTTATTAGCCATAACTGTGAGTACATCTGTCCTACACTCACCCGTTTAACTTCCTAATATCACCCTTGCGCGCAGAGCCATTTTGGCCATAGAGGAATAATGAAAAACGTAACTCCCGCTCTACGAACGAGAAAAAATAACGGTGGCATAATGTGTGCACTGGCCATGTTTAAATTAAACGAGTTGCTTGATTCAATATATTTTTATTTATTCTTGCCTTGTAATCGTTTTGTGTGGTTCTCCAACTCACTAGAGAGCTCGTAAAAGAGCGCGGTGGTAGTGGTGGTGGTGGTAGGGGGATGGGTTAATAAAAAAAAATGAAATCTTTTTAGTGTTCTATGTCACTCATATTACGACGTCGAATTTAAAAAAAAAAAGTGTTTATTTAAAAAAAAATAAATAAAAAAATAAGATTCAATTTGACCCCCCTCAAAACGTATTTGCTGGAAAGATCTATCTCCGGTTACGAATTATGAAGCAATTAAGATTATCAAAGTATTTATCGGTTAATTCATTTTTATTTATTTATTATTTTTCAAGAAATATTTCAAATCACATTGTTTTTTGTTGTTGTTTTGTTTTTTGTTTTTTGTTTTCCTTACAATTTAGCTGGCTTTAATTTCCTTCATAAGCGTCATAGTATCACTATGAAAGGCTTGGTCAGTCAGTTGGTCGCCCGATCAACCGATCTGTCACGCTTAAGTTTCATTGCTAACTCTACAGATTGAATAGACGCATCTAAGGTAAGATACATCCAAGCACAAGCACCTCTATAAAAGGATCTGTTTGTCAGTCTGTCATGCGTCAGTTTCAAAGAGCATTTTCGTCGATGGGTTACGTATAAGTTTGAAATAGCATTTTTTCTTCTTTTTCTTAATCGCATGCTTAGTATATTAAGAGTTAATCATTTTTAATTAAAAAAATATATGCGTGTTTACGCGTACAAAAATGGCCACCGCGTATAACAAAGAATTACATTGATTAATATCCGGAAAACTACTTATTTGCGGAAAATTTGAATACGATATTCGTTTTCAGCATACCCGAAAATCCAAAGAAGTCGTCATTTTAAAGGAAAATTAAAAAAAAAAAAAAAAACGATTAACTCTTCATTATCTTGAAAATTTGTTTCTGTTTTGAACAAATATGACCGACGCGTTATATTACTACATGAAACACGCGGAAAAGTATCTTTTCGGTATCGTGAAATCTAGTTTCACGCTCCAAATTTGAATGCGATATTCGTTTTCAGCACACCCGAAAAAACTTAAAAAAAAAAAAAAAAGAAACACTTTTTTTTTTTTTTTTTTTTTTTTTTTTTAGGTAGGTTTTGTGCTGGTCTGCCAGGCCACAATTACCATAAATTCTTGTTTTTCTGTCACACTTAAACTTGAAATAGAATCATATTTAAAGTAGTGATGGAACGATTCCAATATTTCTACCGATTCCGATACAATTACCGATTCCAATTCCGAGTCTTTATATTTCTTTAAATATTTAACTATAGAGTTGCTATTTTCCACAATCAGTGTAAAAACACGTGTTAAATGTGCAGATATTTTCACAAGTGTAAAAGTACACTTGTCGGGTGGGGATGATATATAGGTTTTAGTTCAACTTCCAGTTTAAAATCAGTAAATATTTATTATTTTATCATCAATATTAACAGGGAAAGGTGTTGCTTAAAAATAATCAAATAAAACAAAGACAATTACAAGAATCGATTGTAGCATCGGAAAATCAGCACAATTTTTACCGATTCCGATACCCCTAAAAATTCCGATTTTTCTGATTCGATTAATCGTCCCAACATTAATTTAAAGTATTTCTCTCTTTCTGATTTGTTTTGAAGACTAGGATTCTTAATATTCGGAGTCTTGTTATCATCTTCAGTTTCAAGATCCGGTGATTTGGAGGTTCAATCCTCAGATCCGGCGAGACTAAGAATACAGTTGTGACTTACTTAAGATTTCTACCCAGTTATGGCTAACGGAACGAGAGCATGCTACCCATGCGGATTAAATAAAGAGTTCCGTTTGAAATTCTCTGCAGATTCACGAGTTCGACGAAATACACTTGAAGAAGATCGGAGATTACATCGGCCAAAACGTTGTGAAAATAACATTCAAGGCAAGAACAGTATTCCGAATAATACAAATTATCTCCCTTTTTCATAATATTTCACAGTATTATGACTTATACTTGCGTCTTTGTGGCATACAATTAAGTAGTTGGCATCACCAGACCTTTGCATGCAATTACATATGTTAGATTTAAATTTCGTATAGAATTTCCGTTTGTCCGTTACGCTTAAGTTTGAAATCATTGCAACTGCATATTGAATGGACGTAACTAAAAAAAAAATAAATAAATTAAAAAAATTCGTTCCTGGTGTTTTGTCCACAACAAGCTTAAACCCGAAATCTCAACTTAATAACGTGGGAAATAAAATAAAAGCTTTCGGCTTTCAAAAAAAAAAAAAAAAAAAAAAAAAAAAAATCCTTCGAACAGACGGAATTACAAATTTGTACTTTTTTTTTTTTGTTTTTATTAAAATCAACGAATTTTATTTTTTGTTTATATTGTTTGTTTTTGTTTTGTTTTTTACTTTTTTGTTTTAATAATTTATTTTATTCAAGCGATAATTTTCCTTTCAGTTTGTCGATATCGTCATTGATTTAGATTATCTCCCTTAAATTTGTTTGCATAAGTAAAAAAAAAGAAAGATCTTTAAACTCTCACTACAAACGAAACAAAAAAATCATCATCATCATCATCAAGAAGAAGAAGAAACATTTATATCAGTTCATTTTACGTTCATTTTGTTTGGTATCCGCCATTTTTGTTATTTCAAGTTCATTTCTCTTTCGTCACTTTTCCCGCTATTCGGGTCTCTGTTTTATTGTCGTCTGCTCTTCCAATTTATTTATTTATATATATATATATATTTTTGTTCTTATTCGTTTAAATTGTTATGTCACTTAAAAAGATTATTGCCAATAAATAAACAACACAAAAAAGTTCCCAACGATGGAACATTGAACAAAAGGCGTGCAATAGCGACAGGGCAAGAGACAAGTTGGCAAAGCAGGATTATTTAAAATAAAAATAAATTAAATATAAAATAGAACCCCCCCCCAAAAAAAAAGAAGAAAAACAAAGAAAAACAGAGAATAATAAAAACACGGTTAGTTTGGATAAAGTCTAATAAAACTGTAGATTGGAAAAACGATCCTGTATCAAAGTTTAATGTTATGATTGGGATTAACGTCGACTTTTATGTAAGAAGTATAGATTACATATGCGTTGTCCGTTTGTATATAAATGGGAATTTTTTTATTTTTTTATTATTATTTTTCTTTTTTTTTTTTTTTGAAGAAATGTGTGAAAAAAAAATGGCGGAAAAGTTTGAAAATAAACATGCAAAAAAACTATACAAATTTGAGTCGATTACTTTCTGAAGAAATCAACACCGTCATAATGTTAATTTATTTACCTAGGTTTATCTTTTGTTTATATTTATTTCCAAATGTTTATTTGCTAAAATTTAATTCCCTTTCCTGGGCATGGATTTTATTTTTCTGTCAGGTTTTCAATTATTTCTCATTCGGTCGCCATTATGTATGATAGCTTTTGTTTGGACACACACACATGTTGACACAGTATATATGCACATACATACACAAAAACATATGTAAAGCTGTTTGTTTGCAAATAATGCAGATAGCTCACTGCCGATGCAATCTTCCATCTGGATAAGAGCTAGGCACTCCTAAAATGGAGTACTGTTGCCACATCTGGGCAGGAGCTGCTCAGCGATCCCCCTCTAGTCTTGACACTTCAAAACCGTTTTCAAAACCTAGTACGTGATGCCCTTTTCTCTCCTCTGCATCCTGCTTCCCACAGAAGAGACGTTGCGAGCCTGCCTCTGCTCTATCGTTATTTTCCTGGCAAGTGCTCGACTGAACTCCAATCTATTGTCGCCTTCGTCAAACTTTCACAAAAAATACTCGACTAGCTACAACCACTATAAACGATTTCCCCCACTCGCTATTTGTGCCTAAATCTAAACACAGATTTCCATGAACAAAGCTTTTTTTCCCAGAACTGCCAGCTTGTGGAACACTGTTCCGCTGTCCTGCTTCTCGGTTAATACGACATGGTCGTTTTCAAACCAAATGCAAACAAGTTCTTGTTGAGCCGTCCCCATAAATAATCAAATTTTACCCAATTTACACCATTAACGATTAATACACTACCACCTTACATTCATTAACCCTTATCCTCGAGTGGCCCTTAGGCCTTGATAAGTGGTGACCCCCTCTTGTAAAAAAATAACAAAAATAACAAAAAAAAAAAACAAGTGGAGCACTTTAAAAGCGGCGATCAATGTTTATATAAAGATACGGGATAGATGATTTACGAGCACTGATGCCGTGGCCTCCTCCCAATTAGATGGTTGTAGGTTCGATTCCTAGCTTGTGAAGGGGGTTCTAGCCTAGCCGCACAAAAAGCTGTAATACAACGAAAATGTCTGTCAGCGGATGACTATATCAACCCCCACCTTTTGGGTAGACCACTTCCGTTAAATTATATCGCCTGCTGCTTCCTTCGCGTAATTCCAGCTAATTGTTATTCTATGAACAAATGAAACACTTTAAAAGTGGCGATCAATATTTAAATAAAGAATTTGGCGATATCCCATAGCTTAGTGAACAGGACTGCTAACTATCCCATAGCTTAGTGAACAGGACTGCTAACTATCCCATAGCTTAGTGAACAGGACTGCTAACTATCCCATAGCTTAGTGTTTCGACTCTGCGAGCAAGTTTGCTAGTCTCTGACGTCAATTCGTAGAGTATGGTTCAAGGATTTTTTTTTTATCAGCCATCCCGAGTGTTTTCAACCTTCGTGATTGTCTTCAGGAGTTTGATTGTTTTCCTTTTCGTTATGCACTATTAATAACAACTTGCAGCTTACGCACGCATATGGTGTGACACAAGGGAGTGTGTAAATATCTCCACTAAACGATCTGTAAAAAGTTTAATATTGATTGTAGCAACGAATTCTGGGAACATGTTTACCAGAAATGACAGTTGACAATAAGTTATACATCATCCACTCTGACAATCCAATTTCTACAGCTAAGTACCTAGAAAATGGTGCTATTAAACCTGACATAATGATATGGGACAAGAAGGAGAAAGAAGCAACCTTAGTAGAAGTCTGTGTTCCCAATGATAAACAGAGCTGAGATGGGAAAAGATAACGAAATACCAAAGTCTTATTTATGATATGAAAAGAAATTGGAATCTTAGGAAGATCTCTTATAATTCCAATAATTATAGGAGCAACTGGACTCATGAAAAAAAGACTCAAAAATTACCTGGAAAATATGACCGGTGAACCAAATGCAAAAGACATACAAACGATTGTGTTTAAAGGGACAGTCAGAATCCTAAAACGATCTCTTGGTTGGAATATATGCTATAGCGGGTGAATGTTAGGCATCTGGTACGATACCCCATCCCAGTTTGTTGGTTTGTTGTTTTTGTTTTACGGCATATCAATCCTTTTCAGGTTATTTAATGGCGAATCCAGTGATTTTGAAGAAAATTGTTTTAATAAAAAAATTTTTTCTCAAGTCATTTTCTATTTAACCTATAGTTGGGACCCTAACAGGTACTACCACTCCGGGTAAAAGTGGACCTGGGAGCAATGGCAATTAAAGGGTGGCTCCACACTCCCCAAAGCCCCCAAGCTGGGGGCTCACCATCGGATATAGTTCAAGGTCATATCCAGGACGCATCCCTAGTTTAAACAAACTAATAAGAAACTTGAAAAATAAATAAATAAATAAATAAAATAGTAACAGCACGAAACTGGATACGTCACCAGACCAGATGAATTCTTGTCCTGGAATGCAGCAAGACTAAGCGATTACAAGAAAGATGTACTATAACTTATTTAAATGGTCAATTGGGGAGAGAAGAATTATGTTCTGAACTTTTTTACTTTTTGGAAAAGTAAAGAAGAACTTCAATGAAATATTCGAATATTTATGTCAAATGGAGACCAAGAATTAGCCACAGAATGTACTTGATATTTAAAACTCGATCAACCATTGATACAGGTGGTTTCAGAAATTGTGAAAAGCCGATCCTGTTGAAACTAGGAAGTTCCATTCTGAATCAGCAAAATTCAATTGCGAACTCTGAGGAATATATAAATCTTTGTAAAGATACAATGGTCGATGATGATTACTAACTGTAGTCAAGAACTGCAGATATGGCATTTCGAAGCTAAATGCTTCTCGTCAGAAGAGTAGAAAAAACTCGCATCATACAAAAGTAAAGGTAAAAGGGCGACACCGACTTTGAAAACATTCAGATTAGAAATAGAAAATATTCGAGCCTGGAATTGGAAAAGAATTTACAGAGTGAGGGTGATATATATATATGTGTGTGTGTGTGTGTGTGTGTGTGTGTGTGTGTATATATATATATATACACACACATACATATATATATGTATATGTGTGTGGGGAGGAGTATCTTCTATAAATATAAAAGCGAAAATGTATGTATGTGTGTTCGCTTTTTCTGTGTGTCTACAAAAGGCTTCTTTCAGAGAAGCGGTCGGTCGGTTCACAACTTTTAAAAACTTTTTATATCACATATAAATGGTAATATCTCACACTTAACAACGAAGCTCGCCTGTCTATTTAATTTGCTCGATTTCGGGAAGATAAATATTCAATATTTGTCGCTCGCCGCATGTGGGTTAGTCTTTTTCCTATAACATCTTGGGGGCGAGGAAAAAAGCGTTCAGCAATAAATGAAATCCCGCAGTCAAGCTGACCTCATTAACTCATTAAAACGAGCACCTGCTAAATCTAACTAATTAAATAAATTCAAACGTGTTTCCGTAAGCATGTTGCGGTGGGCAATAGTTAACGTGGCACTTTTTTTTTCACAACTTTGCCTCAACGGTTCGGGTTCGATCCTCATACTTACTTTTTTTTACCCTCCCCCTCCTCCACACACACACACACCTCCAAACACCCGGGCAACGCCGGGTACCCCTCGCTAGTATATATATAAAATAAGAATTACAGTTAAGTTTACCAAAATGATCCAAAATGGCAAAACTAAAGTAAATTATAAATATTAAAGAATTAATATTTATAAAGTAATCTCAACCAGATGTAAAATCTCGATAAAACCAAATACGAGATAGAGCTTATAATAAGAACACGTAGTTAATAAAACATGTTAAAAAACACTTTGAAAAAGAGTTAAAAACATATTTAATTTGAAAAAGGAAACACTAAATAAGTGGATAGTCCTTAATCTGAGGAGTTTCGAAGAAATATATATTCCTTCTCATCAGAGGGCAGGATTTAGCAAAATGCGGGATCGGATTTTGCTTGCAAAAGTATTTGATGAAACTACAAGTAAGTTATAGATCTTACTTGATAACAAAAAGTGAAGCAGAGGGAATAGGGTGAATAAAAAAGTGATATCACGTGAATGGATAGTCTGGTGAAGGGTAAAATAGCCAATGACGGTAAAATCCAAAGATGCAGAATCCAAGAAAGTTAGTTAAATTTCCATTCGCACAACTAAAATCCAAGGGAATCGCGGAATTGGAAGATGATCCAAAGTAATCCAAAAGGCAGAGATCCGTGGAATAATTCACAAATAGGCACAAGGAAAAGGGGAAGAATTCCAATATATTATTAAAAGAAAGATAAAATGAGCGTAAAAAAAAAAATGGAACAAATATACAGCTCGACTGTCGAGGCAAGGCTGTATATATATATATATATATATATATATATATATATATATATATATATATATATATATATATATTACTCACGTGGCATATCGCCACTTGGACGTAAGACTAGCACCTCTCCAAGCCAACGATTGAACATACAACCGTCGTGTTGAAAGTCTGCAGTTCTATCACTCGACCACGGAAGCGATGCACGCAAATAACGTCGCCGAATCTCTATTTTAAACAAACCACTTTTATAGTGCTCAAACCGCCGGTTTTTGAAAATCTTCTGTTGATGGTAGAATGCATTATAAAGTATACCATGGTTTCATGTCAAAGTTGGGACGCCTAAACATACGAAAATAATAATAGCATTCTCTTTTTTGGTCTGAGGAGGTGGTCTCTTTGAATTGAGATTCCACTGAAACATGCATGCACATTTGTAACCAATAATGTTTGTATCATACACAAACTATATATATATATATATATATATATATATATATATATATATATATATATATATATATATATATATCGCAATTGGGAAAAGGAAACTTATTTTTTAATATTTAAGATTTTTGATATTTAAGATTGCACGTGATAAAAGAAGGGGAAAACCTACAGAGGGAGTATCTCTTACATTTGAACAAGATTAGCCTCTAAGATATTTCGACATTGTATATATATCATAACGCTGGTTTTATATATATATATATATATATATATATATATATATATATATATATATATATATATATATGCGCAGTCATGAAGCAATTAGCAAACAAATAAAATTCTGATGACCTGCACGTACGATTTTTTCGATTTTGACCCCTTAGTAGCCACTTTTGCTGATTAAACTGATTAAAAAGTTTTCCACGGGACTGAATATCCTATATATCAAATTTCAAGTCTGTAGATCAAAGATTTGTTGAGTATATAGGTTGAGAAGTGTCCTCACTCTCACACACACACTTACATTCTGATTTTTATAGATATATATACATAGATGTTGGAACTCTTCTGAAGAAAACCCCGTTGGGCTATGAATTCAATATATTAGGTTCTTGCGGAATTTATAATTTGGATTGCAAATGATGTATTTTCAAATAAGTTTTCGTTATAATACCTTTATTTTATATATGATTTTAATGATCGTTTTTCGCTCCATTTAATCATTTAAATAACAATCGTTTTAAAATAATTATGTCTTTTTTTTTTCAGAACGTTGAATACAAGATGGAAAAAAATCAAATTCGCACAATTTTCTTTTTTCAATTCAAGCTAGGTCGAAAACCTGCTGAAACAGCTCGCGATATCAACGAAGCGTTTGGCCTATGAACTACTACTGAATGCACAGCACAATAGTGGCTTAAGAAATTCTGTGGTGGTGACGCGAGTCTTGAAGATGATGAGCGTATAGGTTGGATGTTTACAACGATCAATTAAGAGTCTTGGTTGAGCCCTAACCCACGCACAACTGTTCGGGAACTTGCTTCTGAAATAGACGTAACGTATACGACGATTTCCAGCCACGTGAGAGAAATTGGAAAGACAAAAAACTTGATAAATGGGTGCCTCCCGAATTGAATGACAACAAAAAGAAACGCCGTTATAAAGTGTCATCTTCCCTTCCTTTACGCACAAAGAACGATCCGTTTCTCGGCCGGGCCGTGACTTGCAATGAAAAGTATGATTTTTACGACAACCGGCGACACTCAGCTCAGAGGTTAGACGCTGATGAAACTTCACTAAACTTCCCGACGCCAGAGTTGCACAGGCCTCCATTATATCCATTACAGTTTTTTTCTTTTAATGAAGGCGAAACCATTACGGTGAAGAAGTATTGTCAACAAATCGATGAAATGTATCAGAAATTTCGACAACAACACCCACCATTAGTCAACAGAAAAGGCCTAATGCTCGTCCACGACAATGCCCGACCGCATGTTGCTAAACCGACTCAGCAGAAGTTGAATGAATTAGGCTTCGAAACTCTGCTTCATCCGCCATACTTTCCAGACCTCTCACCTACTAAGTACCATTTTTTTTAAAGCATCTCGATAACTTTCTGCGTGAGAAATGTTTCGAAAGCCTAAGCAATATCAAAAACGCTTCCAACGACTTCATCATCACCAGAACGCAAGATTGGTTTTACATGAATACATAATACACTTGTTTTGCATTGGTGAAAGTGCGTTGATTCTGATGGTGCTAATTTTGATTAATAAATTTTTGTTTGAACCGAAATATGTTTTTTTAAAGTTAAAAACGGCAAGAACTTTCTTGTCAACATGATTATATATATATATATATATATATATATATATATATATATATATATATATATATATATATATATATATATATATAATGTACGTTTGTGTGTGTAGGTGAGTGCAGTGACAAATTATTTGAAAAGCGAAAGGCAACAAAACTCATGTTTCCACGGTTGAAAAAAAAAAATAACAACAACAACAAAATGAATTGCTTCTTTGATGGCCGCCTGCAGGGAATCAAAATGCATTTAGTGGAAAACTCGTTAATTCATTGTAATGCAACCAAGCTTAAGAGTTCATTGTGGCGAGCCTTACATGTTGGCAGCGAATACATTTGAACTTTCTCAGCTAATACCGCTAACCCCCAGCAACCTTCCCTCCCATACACACGTATCCGACTCGTTTCGAAAACCCTACTCTCCCAAAACGAACAACCCTCCAGCTCACAATGCTCCCTTCCCACGATTCCGATGTATGTATATTCGTTATCCACTCGACGCACACTGCAACCCCACCCCACCCTACTCGGCTGTTTTCCCATCTATTAGGAATGGGGAGATATTACAGCAAAGCATTCTCATAGATCTTACCATTATCTGGAATCACCCTCTGAAATAGCAGCCGAAAAGATTAGTTCAAATATATATGTTCCTATTATATATATATATGTTCCTATTATATATATATATATATATATATATATATATATATATATATATACCCTTTTGAATGAACCCTTTTTAGGAGTCAACGGCCAACTAGCACCATGTGTGTTTGTGTGTTGGGGTGGAAAGGGCTCCCATAAGCTGTGGTGAAGGAAACCTTTCTAGGAGAAGCAAATCTCTGATTTAAAAAACCATAAAGCGGGAGACCAGTACCCGCATTAAGCTGGTCTGCAGTTTAACTTGTTGCTGGCTATCTTGCTCTTGCTTGTTGCTGGATCTCAACATTTTGAACCAAGAGAGAGACTTAGCTGTCGTACAAAGCTAAGACTCTGTAACATCACCTGTGTATAGATACTCCCTCAGGCATTTGTCTATACAAATGGTCCTGTGGCGATGGAAAAGTTATGACGCATGGAGGCTTGAAACGCTGGAAACATGTAATAATTGATCTCAATGACCGTCTGCAGTATCATGCCTGCGTGAGCGTGTGAATTCACCAGTAGGACTAAGAAAAAAAAAAAGGTCATTTCTGGGCTCACGGACATTAAGTGTCTGAGGGAGTGGCACTCGTCTGACAAGACGTTTGCAATCATCATATATATATATATATATATATATATATAATCGTTATCAAAGAGTAAATCTTTAACAAAGCAAAACTAATCAAGATAAGAAATACTCAACACTATTAAGAGGAGCAAACAATAACATTACATGAAAGGTGAGGGATAAAAGTTATATATAACTTAATTATATCATAAGGACAAGAAGGAACAGTTAAAGGGGAAAATTAAAAAAAAAAAACTCTTTAGGCCATGGCATTTCGGAGCTAAATGCTTCTCATACGAAAAGGAGAAGGACCAGAATGATATAAAATTTCCTGCATTCTCATTTCGTATCTAAATATCTTTTAGTAGGTTTTCCTGTATTTGCATTTTGTATAATCTAGCCCTTCTCTTTTTTCTGATGAGAAGCATTTAGCTTCGAAATACCATGGCCTAAAGACGTTTTTTCTTCCTTATTGTTCTAATATAATAGTTATACTTTTTATTCCTTATCTTTCACTTAATACACACACACACACACACATGTTCGTCATTCTCCATGTGTGTGTGTGTGTGTGTGTGTGTGTGCGTATTTTGTATGTGTACACGTATGTGTAGTAGCATGCGTAGAAATGTCTGAGTGTACATGCATGTGTGCTTGTGTGCGTGGGTGTCCACTTCAACATTTTCTGAAAGACTTGGTTTTGGATAAAGGCCACACAAGTTGCTGAATATTTAAAGTCAAAAATATTATGATTGTCGTACTCAGATACACTTTAACCCCATTGGCTATATACCTGTTCTTCTCCTGCTGTAAACCCTGTCCGCCCTGCACTCGTGTATCAATCAATCATACTGAATGTGTGTATATATATATATATATATATATATATATATATATATATATATATATATATATATATGATTTTCAGAATGTGAGAGATTGTATATAATAAATTCCACAGCCAAACAACGTCGCAGCCCACAAGAGCCAAGACAGTCAAAGAACCGGAAGTCCAAGACTCGAGTTTCGCCCTCATTTGGGCTCATCAGTTAGACACATCCGAACTCAGGATTCGAAACCCGAGCCTCTTGCATGCAAGGCAAGCATTCTACCAACTGAGCAAACGCCCTGCACACAAGAATTTAAATTAACCAACACAGATCAAGCAAACCGCGCCGAAATCCGACTGTGGCTCTTGTGGGCTGCGACGTTGTTTGGCTGTGGAATTCATTATATATATATATATATATATATATATATATATATATATATATATATATATATATATATATATATATATATATTTAATTCATTATATATATATATATATATATATATATATATATATATATTGAATTCATTATATATATATATATATATATATATATATATATTGAATTCATTATATATATATATATATATATATATATATATATATATATATATATATATATATATATATATATATATATATATATATATATATATAATGACTCCTATTTTCTATTCGACCCCAATGGATCAGAGGGGATTACAAATTGCATTGTTTTGGTAACCGAACTCATGCATTCATGATCTGAAAGTTTCATCTCTCTGTTGTAGATATTAACAGTGTGAGACTCTGAGAAAGCAGCAATCCCTGTCATGGACGTACGTAAGAAGCAGAGATGCGTCATTGACACCATGGTAGAAGTGCATTGAGAATGGTGGTCACTATATATATATATATATATATATATATATATATATATATATATATAAAGCTGAATGTGCGTGTGTGTGTGTCTGTCTGTCTGTCTGTCTGGTCACGAATAGGCTCCTATATGGTTGACTATTTTTAAAAACTGATTCCATATAATGATAGATGTATCGAGACACAGGAATGGGTATGTTTGATCTAGCAGAACAGTGTTTCATTAGAATTGTGGGGTCTGCGTTCGCGCCTGGTCCACAAAGTATGGAAAGAAAATATTTAAAAATAAAAAAAAAATGTTTACAAGTGTTTTTATATAGATGTACATAAGAATAGATTGATAAGTATGTTTTAATTTAAATAGGGATGGTATAATAAAATTGTGGGGTCTGCGTTCGCGCCTGGCCTTTTTTTTTTTACATAGGCATCACCACATTATCAAGGCCACTCAAGGATAAGGGTTAAAGAGTGTACAGTAGAAATTGGACATTATAGTAATCATTAGTAATGAAAATTTGGTAAAGTTGATAACTTATATGGAACGGCTCATCAAGAACTTATTTACGTTAGACTTGAAGACAACCATATTGTAGTCAGCCGGAAAGCAGGAAAACGGAAGACAATTCCACAGGCGTGCAGTTCTAAGAAAAAAGCTTTGTTCATGGAATCTACGTTTAGGTTTAGGCACAGATAAAGAGTGGGAGGAATTATTGATAGTGTTTACAGCTAGACGAGTGTTTCTTGTGAAAGTTTGGCGAGGGGGAACCATAGATTGAAGCTCATTCGAACACTTTCCATGAAAATAACGATACATCAGAGACAAACTCGCAACATCTCTTCTGTGAGATAAAGGTTGCAAGGAAGAGAAAAGGACATCTACGAGGCTACGAAGTCTATTTTGAACTCTATCAAGGCAGGCCAAGTCCTTTCTAGCAGCTCCTGCCCAGATGTGGCAACAGTATTCCATCCTTGGACGTACCTGGCTCTTATATAGAATGGAAATAGGCACAAACTTTAATAAAGACTTTTCATATCTATCTGCGTAAGTATACTTTGATAATTATGTTTCAGTTTGAAGAAATATGGTATAATAAAATTATGGGGTGTTCGTTCGCAAATGACCTCCATAGAATGGAAATATGTTACAAAGTTTAACAAGGTTTTTTAATATATATTGTGATAAGTGTTTCAGTGTGAACAGGTATGGTATAATAAATTATGGGGTTTATCTATTTTATTTTTACTTTCATCATAATTTGCTTTGGTTTTGATACCCCCGAATTCGAAGCTATCTCTTTACAACGCTTCCTTTTCATAACCTATCATACTTTCATAAATCAGAGTCCATTTTGTGTAGGCTGTTTTTGAACTCTGTCAAGGACGGGTACTTTTGCTAGTATATATATATATATATATATATATATATATATATATATATATATATATATATATATCTTAGAGTGTTAAGAGAATAGAGTAAATTCAATTCTTTAGGAGTTGGGGGTAGAGGGGGCTCTTTATACTTCTAACCTCCCCTCCCGACTAAATGTTTGTACACCGTTATTAAACAAATGAACAATTCTATATTCACCAATATATAATTTTTGTGACTTCATTTTCCATTCTTATTGCCCCCTCTCTTTCTCTCTCTCTCTCTCTCTCTCTCTCTCTATATATATATATATATATATATATATATATATATATATATATAAACTAATTCATTTACTCACATAAAATTAATATACGAAAGTATAAATTTATGCTTAAACGTTAAGTATTTACTTCAACAGTGCTCAATACGTAGGTAGAGCTAGTTAGTAAGTTATAAAATATATATGGCGATTAAACTATACTGAATATTCGTTTGACCTCCGGTTGACCCGTTCCTTTGTGTGTGCTATTTAGCCTAGATATCTAGTGTCTTGACCTGTTTTAAATCTAGGTTAAGTTTTTTTTATATGTTAGTTTATATATATATATATATATATATATATATATATATATATATATATATGTGTGTATGTGTAAGTGTAGGATAGCAAATTTTTCATGAAGGCATAATTTACATGGATCATCTAGGTCTCTACATGTCTGACATGGTCTTACTATTTTCCATTTGACTACCGGTGAACATCCGCTTTCCTTGAGTCCCAGTATTTGTTTGTTAGCATTGCTTTCATACGGTGTTTTTTATTATTGAATGTACTTTTGTGGCCATAAGATCGAGTTTTGAAATCCAAGGACGTCATACCTACGTAATATTTCTTGTTATTCGTGTTTTCTTTCGCAAATATTGTTGCCTGGTAAACTATGCTTTTGGTTAGACATTTATTTTGAAGTGGGCAAAGTGTGCGGTATCTACAGTTGCATTTATCTTGTTCGTTATTAGTATTTTTTTTATTTCTAGTATGGTTGTTGTTCGGAGTCGGTTTATTATTATTATTATTATTATTGTTATTATTATTATTATTTCTACTAGTTACATATGTGTCTTTTGTGTTAGTTTTATTTTTGTCATGGTGTCCACTTACTTTATTGTTTATTTTGTTGTTGTTTTCATTGCTTTTATTTAATATTTTGTTGTTATGTGCTTTAATTATCATCTCGAAATTTTCGCAGCAGCTGTAGGATAACTTTAGGTTATTTTTATTAGAAAATTTTGTGTAGGGGGTTTGTTGCAGGAAAGTGCTTTTCGATAAGATCTAGAAATTTCTTGCCAAGTTTTGTTTTTAACATTTGATTGTATGGCGCCGTATACCAGATTATATTTCTTTTTCTTCTATTTTTTATTTTATTGTAATTATAGGTGTTTTGTTGCTTATATTTGATATCAATATTTTTGTATCCACTAACATCAGGCGATGTTGCTTTTACAATGGTCCAGTCATACTATAACTTGTTGACTGAAATATACTCATGAATGTGTAGCGCTACCTAAATGCTTACATAAAAATAAATAAAAAGTATATATTTATTAATTAGATTAAGGACCGTACTTTAAAAAAAACAACATCGCCTGACAATGTCTCTAGTTAGTTATAACTAGTTAACTGAAACATTCTCATAAATGTGTAGCGATATATAAATGTTTATGTAAAAACAAAAGACAAGTATATCTGGCTTTATTTTAGTATTTAGCACTCATGTATAAAACTCGTTGAATTCAAGGATGAAAATTCGATGACCCCCTCCCTATACCAATTTTTCAAGTTTAACCTCTTTAGCAGCCCATTTTTCGGATAAAAACCGACTAAAAAGTTTTCCATATGTCTGCATACCCTATATACCAAATTTCAAGTCTTTAGATAAAAAATTCGTTGAGTATATAGGTTGAGAAGTGTCCTCGCACACACACACACACACACACACACACATTCTTACTTTTATAGATATACTAGCAAGCCGCCAGTTGTTGCCCGGTCAACAATATTATAACTCTGTTAATTTTCAGTCCATAGACTCGAAATTTGATATACAGGGTAATGAGATTTGGGAAAATCTTTGTGATCCGTTTTCGGCCAGACATTTTGCTGTTAAGGGGTCAAAGTTCAACGATGTACCTATGAGAACTGCACCAAACTCCTCCGCCAATTTTGGGTCTAAACACTTGAAATTTTAGATATAGGTTCCTTGTACATGGATCTAACTTAATAATTTGATTTGAGCCCAAAACAATAAATGTTCGGGGGTCATAATAGGGGTCAAAGTTAAAAAAATTGACCGCTTTTTTTTTTTTTTTTTTTTTGCTCAACATACACTTCCGGGCAACGCCGGCCTGAAATTCTAGTTTATACAGAAACTGAAACATGTACATGCCAGTATTATATATTTTTTTTTTTTTTGTAAACAGTTCACTTCTTGTAAGTAAAAAAGAAAAAGAAATACTCGGATCGAAACATAGACCTAAAGACAGCGATCTTTAAAAAGTGTTTTAACACCTACTTATTTTTAGCAATGTGTACGTTTGGATTCTTAATCCAGCTGGCGAATGTGATACGTTTAGTGTGTTAGGTATAAGTTAGTGTTAAGTTCATGCTAGCATGCCCTTTTGCTTCCAGCTAACACCGCCGGCTAACCTCGTGGTGAAAAGGGAGCAGCTATGCATAAGTCTTCCCTGCCAGTACATAGCCTCTTCATCATGAAGACTCCTACAGTGCCTTCACGTTGGCCACACACGGTAACTGGGTGCCTTGCAACACCAGGCTAAACCTGTAGGAGATCTCGGAGTAGTAGGGGACCCCAGAGGTAGTGTGTTATGGTCCACCGATGTGTGGAAGCGCCCGGGCACACTACAAACCCCTACTCTACTGTCTTGTGGGTGCCCTTGGTTGGGCGAAGACTAGGGGAACCAACCCCAAACTCAAACACCACTGCCTTGTGAGCCTTATCACAGCAAAAGGCTAAGAGATGGGAACTCTGACTTCAAATCCTACTGCTGCCTTGCAGTTTTCCGTAAAAGACTATGGTACCTCATCCAGAAAAAAAAAGTTGTAGTAGCGGACACGATAGGGCGACTGTCTACCTCACTGAGATTACTTTCAGCCAGAAGCTGCGGCCTCCTCTACTGCCAGTCGTCGCGATTTTGCACCACTGGAACTGAGCATCGGAGATTCAGATGGTGTTTATCTGATGTGCAACAGATACTGCACCTAAACTGCGCAAGCAAGTTAGGAGCCAAGGTGGGAAGTCCTGTACCAAATGATAAGGCACTGAGGCTCTGACTAGTCTTTATCAAGGCTGACGGACTGCATGATGATGATGATGATGATGATGATGATGATGATTTTTTAACATAATGAATCTGTCATGTGAACCATTCACGTATGCGCATTCATGGAACAGTTAGCAAACAAATAAAACTCCGATGACCTCCACGTACCAAATTTTCAATTCTAATCTTTTAGCAGACCGTTTTTGCGGATGAAAACCGCTTAAAAAGCATTCCACATGTCTGAATGCCCTATATACCAAATTTCAATTCTGTAGATCAAAATTTCCTTGATCATATAGACTGAGAAGTGTCTTCACACACACACACACACACACACACACACACACACACACACACACACACACATTCTCACTTTTATCAATATATAGATTTTCTTTTAAATTTAGTTTTACTTGTATGCGTTTTTTTTTTTTATTTTAATAATTAAGTATTTACCCGAACGTTTTTTTTTGTTTTTTAGACAAGTTTTACCATAGAAAAGGAAACACGTTTTACCATAGAAAAGGAAACAAGTTTTACCATAGAAAAGGAAACACGTTTTACCATAGAAAAGGAAACAAGTTTTACCATAGAAAAGGAAACACGTTTTACCATAGAAAAAGAAACAAGTTTTATCATAGAAAAGGAAACAAGTTTTACCATAGAAAAGGAAACAAGTTTTACCATAGAAAAGGAAACAAGTTTTACCATAGAAAAGGAAACAAGTTTTACCATAGAAAGGGAAACAATTCAAGAAGCCTAAATTTCTATATATAATATTTCTTAGATTCTGTTTCTCTATTCCAATTTTTCCCCCAGAAACTACTGTGCCGATCTGGCTAACATTTGTACTAACCTTTGTTGCGATTAGATGTAAGGAACTAAGTATTATATGATCCGTTCAGTATACAAATAGGGATTAATAGATATTAGTCACCGCAATACCACATTTACCCTAACCTTTATCGGAAACTACTGGCTGAAATTTTGTATGGACCTTTTTTTTATTATAAGGTGCAGCGAACTAAGTATTGTGCTATCCATTCGATGCACAGGTAAGGATTAATAGTGATTAGTATTTAACGCAAAAATGAGAACAAATTTAACCATATTCAACCATTAATTTGGCATAAAGGACTCATTCTAAGTAACTTTTGCTCTTTTGTGACGAGCTGAAAAGTCTAGTTTGTTAATACTGTTGTATATAATTGGAATAACTTTTCGAGATTACACTTATCGTGATTATTAAAAGCGTCATTTTTTTTATTGATTGATTGATTGATTGATTGCCAGTTTTGAAAATAATGAAAAAAAAAAAAACATTAGTAATATTTTTTTTTTTTTTTTTTTGCAATTATTGTATGATTTTCAAATAATGGCCGCATATAAGCAGCAATTAAGTAAGTGAAATTCAATGGCTTCGGCAGAGATGTACACACATTAAATCAGCATCATATTTCCCTTGACAATTCAAGTAAAGCAAATTATATATATATATATATATATATATATATATATATATATATATATATATCAAATCCCATTAAGACTAAAAAGTAATTCACTTGATGAAAATTTGAGGAAATTTCATCAAATTTTCTCTTTGGCTTTTTAACTTGAAATTTTTGGTTCAACCCGGGCCTTTTATAATGGTATTTTTATTTTGCTTTGTTTTGTTTTTTGTTTTTTATTAGCATTTTTATTGACATGTTTGTCCCTTTATTTCAATCAATTTAAAAGTGGCAAATGTCTCATCTTCTTTGGAAATTTAGACAAAAAAATTATATATTATATTAAATACATTTTTATCTCTCTCACACACACACACACACACACACACACATTAGATATTAGTATAATAACCATTGTAATGGCTACGATTGAGCTTATTATCAGCCTGAGTGGCCGGTGTTGCCCGGGTGTTTGGTGTTGAGCAGAAAAAAAAGTGGTAGTAGGTAAGCAGGCTCAAACCCGTACCGCAAAGAAGGAAAAGAACGTGAAAAAAGTGACGTCTTTGCCGTTGCGTCCACCACCAAACCGGAAGTGGCGAAGGTTTGAATTAAGGATCGTCATCGAAAAGGGGGGACGACTTTCCAAAATATCGGCGAACAAAAGTGGCCCCTCCTTGTAGAAAAGTGCTCAGTTGAGGGTGAAGAAATTTATGTTTTAAGCCAAGTTTTCGATATTTGTCGTCCAAAGGGTAGAGCTTCAAAAGGATACCGATCTCGTGAAAATCCGTTGCCTCTGTCAAAAGTTTTAGGCAGGCATACATACATACATACATATATACATACATACATACATACATTTAAACAGACATTTAAACAGACAGGTGAGATTTATATAATAGGTGATTATTCTTACAATTTGTCATCATATCTATGATGAGTATAATAATAATGATAAATAGTTCTATTATTATTATATGTCACGTGTAAATTTTAAACTATAATGTCAAAAGTGTAAGATGTTGATGCTCCTATTAAACCTCTCTTTGTGACCTTGGTGAAATGCGCTGATGAGAAGCCAACTTGGAATCAGCATACATAAAAAAACAAGAAAATAATGATAACGATCGTACACCGGATCATTGTTCACTTGAATTCTATGAACGCTACCAATAAATAATGTTGTATAACTATTTGTGTGCCTCTACCATTTTCTCCCTTTCTTTCTCATCGAGAACTTTACGTTGGAATGAAATAAGTTGTTCACTTAATCACACGTGCGCAGATAATGATGTTAAAATTATTTGATCACTCTAGGTCGCCTTGAATGACATTTACGGTTTATATGAATTTTAATTTCAACTATATATCTCGTCGCACTTTTCCGAGTAGTTTGTTCCTTGCTAATGGAGTCCGAGACGGCTTTGTGGCCGGGTTTGAATCTCCCAACTAACGGTAATCGTGATTCTCAACACTGATGATTGCCAAAAGGATGAAACACTTGTTTTTGTAGGTAGAGAGAGAGAGGTAGAAAGAGAGAGGGGCGGAGGTAGAGAGAGGAAGAGGCAGATAGAGAGGTAGAGAGGGGAGTTAACGCAATCAAAATTTAGAGGGTCGTGACGCAATCGAAATGTTGAGGACGCACCCCTACTACCTGGAATAATGAACTATTCCATGACGACACTTCCGGGTAACGAAGACTGGTTTACGAATGGAGTCAGACACAGACATGCCGAGAGTATTGTCGTCACGACTAGTTTAGCAGTGAGCAAAGATATTGCTCAATTACATCTTTCATGTGTTTTTGTTCATACCTATTTATTTAATTGTTGCTGTGCCTTTCTCGTCAATTATTCAACAACTAACAACACAAAGACCATAACTAAGAAAAACGGATGGAGATGAATGGTCCCTTATATAGAACTAGCGGGTGTACCCAGCGTTGCCCGGGTGTTTGTAGATGTAAACGGGGAAAAAAGTGTTAGTAGGGAGGGAGGCTCGAACTAGTGAACTTTTACCGCTACGCTACAAAGCCATAGGAAGTGAAAGGCGTTGAAATTTAGCGATGTCAATCAAAAAGTTGGCTTGCTAAGTGAATGCGGAAATTAACGTTTCATTTATTTGTTTTCCCACGAAAAAGGAGGAACTCTCAAATGAATAGCAATTGTCTGATATGAAGGGTTTTCCCCGCATTGATCAAAGCTAATTGCTTTCAAGACGTCCCGGCACGAAAGGCCGCTGACGGCTTTGCTTTTGATTAATTTCGCTTTTATACGAAAAAGCCGATCAAACACGCAACAGAACGGAATAGCGTGAATTTTGTATAAGTCACTGAAATAAAAGATATAGACAATCTCCGTTCTTAATCGTAGATATTACAATCTAGGGAGTATATAAAAAGTTCTGAAATATAGTAACCTCCCCGAAAACCTATGCAAAAAAAGCCTTTGCTGGACATACAAAAACGCCCGCGCCCGTTTTGCCTTTTATATATAGACTAGCGGGGGTGGGGTACCCGACGTTGCCCGAGTGTTTGGAGATGTGTGTGGTCGGGCGGGGGGTGGGGGTGTTAATGAAAACCTAAGAATAAGCGAAGTAAAAAAAAAATAGAAAAACGAACGCAGGGGGGGAGGGTGTACCCAGACGGTGGGGTAGGGGTGGTAATCAAAACATAAGAATAAAACACAAAAAAATAACTTAAGGCAAACAAACGATGTTAAATGTAAAAATCGAAAAAACAAAAACAAAAAAGAAAATAGAAAAACAAACGTTAAAACTTCTGAAAAATAACCCCCCCCCCAAAAAAAGAATAAGCGAAGTAAAAAAAGAAAACAGAAAAACAAACGTTAAAACTTATCTGAAAAATAAAGCTTGGGGGGAGGTACCCGGCGTTGCCCGAGTGTTTGGAGGTGTGTGTGGCGGTCGGGGTTGGGGGTGTTAATGAAAACCTAAGAATAAGCGAAGAAAAAAAAAACAGAAAAACGAATGTTAAAACTTATCTGAAAAATAAAGCGGGGGGGGGGTACCCGGGCGGGGGGGGGGGGAAATTAAAACATCGAAAAACAAAACTAACGTAAGGTAAACGAATGATATTAAATGTAAAAATCGAAAAAACAAAAACAAAAAAGGAAACAGAAAAACGAACGTTAAAACTTCTGCAAAAAAAAAAAAAACACGTGAAAAATGGCTTAAATAAGCCTGTTTCGATATTAAAATTTTAAAAGTCGGTGGGTACCCGGGTGTTTTGGGGTGTGTGTGGTCGGTCGGGGGTGGGGTGTTTATGAAAACCTAAGAATAAGCGAAGTAAAAAAAAACTGAAAAACGAACGTTACGTGAAAAATGGCTTAAATAACCCTGCTTCAATATTTAAATTAAAAAATATCGAAAAAAAAACGACATCTCACACCACGATTCGAACCCAAAATGTTTAGACAATCACCCAACGCTCTAACACGACGTACATGAAATTTAGTCAGTTCTTCAACTATTTAAACTAAATCATGTCATGACGTCATCTGTTTTTGTTGATCCCCCCCCCTGTAGAAAATTGTTGATTTCAGGGTGAAAAAATTAATGTTTTTGGCCAATTTTTCGATATCTTTCGGGAGAAGAATGGAGCTTCAATATGATACTGAGTTTGTTAATTTTTGTTCTGTCTGTCGAAAGTTTTTAGCGGACACACAAACACACATACACATATTTTCATTTATATATATATAGACTAGCGGGGGGTACCCGGCGTTGCCCGAGTGTTTGAAGGTGTGTGTGGTTTTGGGTAAATCCAAACTCCGGGGGGGGGTAAATAAAAAAGTTTTGATAGGTACGTATGAGGATCGAGCCCGAACCCTTGAGGCAAAGTTGGAAATTAAAGTGTGGAAAAAAAAAAAAAAAAAAAAAAACGTGCGACGTTAACCATTGGTCCACTGCGAAATACTAACGGAAATACGTTTGAATTTATTTAACTATTTAGAATTGGCAGGTGCACGTTTTAATGACTTAATGAGGTCAACTTTGACTGCGGGTAGTATTTCATTTACTGCGGGAACGATTTTTAATTTTTATTTTCCCAAGATGTTGGGGAGACCAGCTCCCCATAAAAGGGGATTGTCCAAATTGAATAGCAATTGTCTGATATAAGGAAAATATTTCCACATTGATCAAAGCTGATTGCTTTCGGACATTTCCGCCGATCGCGACCAGAAAAATACCACCAGAATTAGTGTCGCTTTTATTATACGAAAAAGCCTAATCCACATGCGGCGAGCGAAAAATGTTGGATATTTATCTTTCGAAAGTCGAGCAAATTAAATAGGCGACCTCCGTTGTTAACTCGTAGATATTATGATTTATATGTGATATAAAAAGTTTTTTAAGAAGTTGTGAGCCGACCGACCGCTTCTCGGAAAAGGGCCTTTCTTGGACATACACAAAAAGCGAACATACATACACACATTTTCGCTTTTATATATAGAGACTAGCAAGGCTACTCGGAGTTACTCGGGACTGTATAAACAATGAGAAAATTGAATTTGATTTTGAAAATATTTGTTATTCTTAGGAGAGAAGTATCATTTGCTATTTCGAGCAAAAGAATATTTTACCTACCTAGGATGGGTATTACACGTATGAAATAATTGTATCTTGCCTTGGGTATGTAATTTACAGCATGTATATGAAATAATTTTATCTTTGTAAGGACGGGTAATATACAACACATATTTAAAATAAGTTTACCTACACTAAGTCGGGTAATTTAAATGCACATATGAAACATTTTCGCATACTTTCTTTTTTTTACCTCAAAACGGACATTACTTTCTCCAACCCAACCGCCAAAAAGATAACGCAAGTTCACGTTTAAAATTAACATAATCATGATTCTTTCTACCCACCACTACAACCATCACATCATTCCCGGATAATTGCATAAATCTTTTTTAAAAATATAGATCATCCCCTAATTTATAAATAGAAGATATATGACTTCCTTCCTCCATGAAAATCTGATGCGCAAGTAAAGTATAATCCTTAACAATTATTCACATTCAAAAGACTAAAACAATAAGTTGGTAAAACCACAGTTTAGTGGCCTAAACGTAATGCTATTAAAATTTGTGTACAGACGATAAATATTGCTTTAATCTTGTTTTTGTTGAATATTAGTACACCAGAAATCATTTGGAGTTAAAATTTATTGGTCTCATACCCCACCCCCACACTAAGACTCAAAAACAGTTTACATTGTTACTCATGTAACCCTCAGAACGCATTTGAAATGTGAACATATGTTGAAATAATCGCTAGAAAAAATGGAGTTTTAATACAAGTGGAAGTTAACGATTATTTGAGCTTATGTACACACCTCAAACATGTTCTTAGAATTTATATTTTATTGTATTTTTTACTTGGGGAGAATCATTTGTGTATGTGTGTGTGTATTTTTAACACATAATAAACTGATTTAGTTCAACAAAAGGGGAAAAATAGCACCATTATCCGTTTGGCCAGACAAAGGAAAGACATACCTTTTTGGTCGAACCATCGCTGTTTTGTTCCAGATGCAAGTCATTTTCTACTACGACAACTCAAGACAACCATTTTTTTTTTCTCCGCATTTACATTTATTTCTGTTGTGACTTTTTTTTCTGGAGTTTCCCGTCATTTCTTTCTCGGGGATTACATATTACTGTCGTTCCAGCTGAATGCTTCCGTAACTTAACGATTCCCAACCAGCTGAGAATTTTTCTGTCCTGTCTCCTCGTTCCATCTCTTCGCTCAAGACGCTCACTTACTCCTAACTTGCTTGTATATATTCAAACTAATCCTTTATGCTTACGTCATTCGATTACACAAACACCTAACAGGTGACTTATCAGTCACGTTTTCTCTGGCCCAATTTTATAATTTTTATACTTAAGATTGAAAACCTATTTTGTTTATGTCCACTACATTCTTTTCTATTGAAACATATTTGTTTTTCTATATCTAAAATTCCTTCTTTTTATTGTTTATAGAACCCAGTTGATTTCAATTCCTAAAACGTCATTTAACCATATTTGTCCTTGAATTACATTTTTCTTTTTAAAACGAATCTAATTCAATCTACACGATAATAATAATCTTCTGGCTCAGATAATTCGGCAGTACCCCGGGCGTCTAAATATGCAACATTATCACCTGCACATCATTTTTAATAGCATTATGTTCCGGCCACTAAACTGCAGTTTTACCAATTAAATAGTAGATAGACACACGCTACTAGTTTAGAAACAAGGTAAAAACAAAAGTGAAGAAAGAAAAGAAAAAAACAATGAGTTATACGGACGTATGAAGACGGGCGCATTGTCTCAGAAAAGCGATAGTTTCTACGGTGTCAAGGCATTCTTCTTTTCGTGCGGTATTCACTTGATGACCGCCGGATGTATTACGTTTGACGGATTCTTTCTTGTTCGATGAAACGAAAAGACATACCTACAAAAGAGCGAAATAAAATAAAAATTAAAGAACGGTAAATGAGTAAACGAACTCGCGCAAAACACACGCAAGCAACTCACACCTTCAGCGGATCGATTTGGGATGTGGGGGGGGGGGGTGCGAAAAGCAACCAAAATAAGAAACATCGCAACAATTTATTCCGATGAGATAAGACGACACGACATCGTTTTTGGGGGAACGGGGAGTGGGGATACAGAAGTGGTCGACGATCGCCATGCCATGCAAGTCAAATCATTACCTTTGATTGACGCGTATGTATAAAGAATATAAAAAATTTAAAAAAAAAAAAAAAAAGGGAAAGAAGAGAAAAGATAATTGTTAACGGTAACGGGGCAACTCTTCACACAAATTGTATGAGAAAATTCTATAAAAATAAAAAATAAATAATAAATAATAAATTAAATAATCCAAACCGATATCTATTAATCATGTGACAGAATTGACGAAGAGTTCAGCAACAGACTTCATGGATGAGTACGGCTCGATGTTTGATTTTTACAAATTAACTAGTTGGACGCCCGGCCTTGCCCGGTCGTACAATACGCTTAAACATGATATTTTAATTCATGCAGATAGCGTATGTATTATTATTATCAAACCTTTATTGAATATTATATATTAGGAGGAATAATTTGCCGGTGAACTAATTCGCAAAAAAAAAAAAAAAATATATATATAAATAAATAAATAAAAACAATAATGATAATGTCCTTCATCAAATTCCGTCTGTGTTTGTTTACAATATCACGTCAGCTGATATTTGGGCTTGATGATCTTAAAAATAGTCTTTCTTTTCTAATAGATAAAAAAATAATTTTTACAGGGAAATATTTTACGTTACACCGGCCAAGGTTACACGGGTGTTATTTAAAATATTTCCATGTAAAAATTCTTCTTTCTCATCTATAAGAGAAGAACAGCTATGTTTAAGATCGGATTTTTTTTTTTCGATTTTCGATACTTATCGGATGAATTTCTGTACAAAACATATCTAAGAACACTGCCAGAAATATAAATTACTTTTGTGTGGAATTTGCAAAAGATAGGCTCAGCCGTTTCGGAACCTACGAGGAAAGAGCACGAACACACACACACACACACACACACACACACACACACACACACAAAGCGACTTTTATGTAATAATAGAGATTAAAAACGTTCACATGGTGTGCGCTTCAAATAGCCTCTGACAACCTAGAACTGCACATGACCAGCTTTTACACCACAGGCGACGGGGAACAGGTCATCACAGGTATGGTTTGATCTCTGTTGATTTGAGGGCCTGAGGAGAAAAATACACAGCTATCGCTTGTCCTATCGGTGAGGCCACTAATTTGTCAACTGCAACCTCATATAGAGGGGTAAATTAAATAAATAAATAAATAAATAAAAAATTGTAAAAAAAATGGAAATGGGGTCAGCTGTAAAGCGTGGGTGATCACTATTGGTGCTATAAGACAGGATCTTGGTGGTTAGCCATTCTCCCACTTCGGCTCTGACTTCAACTAGAAGAGAGATCTAATCTGATTAATCAACTAGGCAAAACATGCTTAACCGTATTATTCGATCTAGTTCTTAAAAAAAACAACTTATTTCTAATTACTTTTGCATTTTTTGGACTATTATTCTCATCTTGGTGTTTTTTTCCACAACGTTTCGGACGATGTAACCTCCGACTATCTTTAGGTATATTCACACTGGATGTTATTGGTGAATAGTGAAAATGGTATTTTTAAAAAAAATTTTAATTTTTTTTCCCAACGAACATAGCAGCTGCGGAAAAAACAACCAAGATGAGAATAATAGTCCAAATAATCCAAAAAATAATTATAAATCCTCATCTCAAAAACATACATTCATCTTATTTCTAATGTTTATTTTCTCTCCGAATTGATACTAGAAGGTGGTGGCTGAAGGTCAATCGTGTTGAGAACAATAAAGATTACTATTATGAGTATTATTTTTAATAGAAGTCACCACTTGTCAAGGCCTGAAGGTCACTCGAGGATAACGATCAATGAGTATACGGTGGTTACTAAGAAAACAGCATAGTAGTTGTTAATTATAGAAATTGGGTATTATTTGATTATTTAAGGGGTCGGCTCAACAAGAACTTATTTATATTGAACTTGAAGACGACCATATTGTAGTCAACTGGAAAGCAGTTCAATGGTACAGACTTCCGCGAGCAGACAATTCTAGGACAGAAGCTTTGTTCATGGGATCTACATTTAGATTTAAATTTAGTCAGAGAGAGAGAGAGAGAGAGAGAGAGACGGGGAGGGATTGTTGATAGTGGTCGTAGGTAGGCGAGTGCTTTCTGTGAAACTTTGGCAAAGGAGGATCATAGATTGAAGTTCAGACAAGCACTTGCCACGATAGAGCAGAGATGTGCTTGCAACGTCTCTTTTGTTGAGAAAGAGGTTGCAGGGAAGAGAAAAGAGTATCACCTACTAGATTCCGAAGCCGATTTTTAACTTTATCAAGCACGATAGGTGGCCAAGCAGCTTCTACCCAGATATGACAACAGTACTCCATTTTGGGACGCAATTGGCTCTTATATAGGTAGAGGATTGCATTAAGAGTGAAATACCTTCTGGACTGGTAGAATGATCCAACCATTTTTCCGGCAACGTTGGCAACAGATTTTATGTAAGTCTTCCATTTCAGGTCAGGAGTGGAGATCAGACCAGTATTTGCCACTCTCCCATAACGAGAGGATGTGACACAAGGTTGGAAGGTAAGAAAATGGGCCAGCGCCCCCAAGAGGGTTCTACAAAAATTAGTTTGAGTATCCCTGTCAGCATTCCCCAGTGAGGGCGCCTCAAACAACAAGCAATAAACTTGGTCCTTCCAAAAGATTGGAGATATAACCTGGGATGGTTGAACTCCTAGAGCTACACAGAACATGTTTGTATCCATCCGACAGTAAAGAGATCATCGAAATGGTCCAATTTCTGCCAACCTCGACATAAGTGTCCTACATAAGTACGCTGACACTTGTTGAAACCGATAGCTTTTTGGAGACGACAGACATTCATATCAATTGGGGCTCAAGTGGGGATGAGGAGTAATATTTTTCTGAGAGTCACTGGTGGGATGCTTCCTGGTCTTAAGCAATGATGTGAAATTGTCTTCTGAGAATAATGCTTTTTTTTTTAAATTACATTTTCACCCCAAACAAGGCACATTGCCACTTTGATGTAGGGGTCTACTATCAGGGACATAAGCTACAGGGGTACTATGTAGGGAGTTGAGCAGCAAGATACCCGTTCACGTTACATTTGAACTTCTGCATGTCAGTACAGTTGAGTAAGCAGGAACCCGGGTAGGGAATTGCATAGTCTAGCGGTTCTGGGGAAGAAACTACTGGAGTAGAAGGCTCTCTTACATCTAGGGATCGCAACTGTGAAGGGATGGGATTTTGCTGCCTGTCGGGTTTGTCGGGGGTATTTACGTCGAGTGGGTACAAGTGCTTACAGTTCGTCGGAGCATTCACCGTTAAAGTACTTGTAGAACAGGCAGAGGGGCGCTACATTTCGTCGATGGGACAGAGGCTGAAGCTTAGATGACAGTTCAGGACCTATCAGATTGGCGACTCTCTTTTGAACCTTGTCTAGGAGTGAGACACTAGTAGCAGAAAGAGTAGGAGTAGTTCAGTGTTCTTAAAGAGGAGATCAAAGTATTCTGAAGCCAAAGTATTGTATGAGTAATGTGAATAATTATCCTACCTATACTATTAAATTTGACAACTTTATTAGGCATTAAGTAACCTAGAGTGTTGATATGCCGTAAAGCAAACCAAATCAGAGAGTAAAATTTTCCAAGACCAATGCAATGTATTCTGGCCATCCAAGTGCAGCGTATTCTAAGAATTTAAATAGTT
This sequence comes from Euprymna scolopes, assembly GCF_053919585.1. NCBI lineage: Eukaryota > Metazoa > Mollusca > Cephalopoda > Sepiida > Sepiolidae > Euprymna > Euprymna scolopes. The sequence goes on along the minus strand of NC_136510.1, from coordinate 103,551,279 downwards.
ATCCTAAAATTATATTTAACAATTTTATTCGGCATTAAATCTATTGATGGTTGATATGCCGTAAAACCAACGAGGATTTCACCAGCTTTTTTCTCGTATAGTTAGATTCAATTGAAGGATATCAATAAATGAATGCGTTGATTTTTCTCCTTTTTTATTTATTGCTATCGTTTTCTTTTATTATTATTATTGTTATTTTCTTTTGCTATCTTTTTTGGTATTATTATTATTTTTGTATTTGTTGCTATCGTTGTTTTTGTTATGTATGTTTTTTATTGTTATCGTTGTTTTTTGTAATTGTTATTTTTGTTTTTATTGTTATCGTTGTTTTTGTTTTTGGTATTTTTATTGCTATCGTTGTTTTTGTTATTATTATTATTTTATTGTTATCGTTGTTTTTGTTTTTTTTCATTATTTTTATAATAATAACAATTATTATTATTATTATTATTATTATTATTATTATTATTACTATTATAATTTTGTTTTTATCTTTATTTGTATTTTTTGTTTTCATTGCTATCATTGTTTTTTTTTTTTTTGCTATTGTTATTTTGTTTTTCATTGGTACCGTTGTATTTTGTTATTGTTGTTTTTTATTGCTATCATCGTATTTTATTTAGTTTTTATTTCTATTTGTATTTTTGTTTTTATTGCTATTGTTTTTTGTTATTGCTATTTTTGTTTTTATTACTGTCGTTTTTATTATTGTTATTGCAATTGTTGTTTTTGTAATTATAACTTTTTGTTTTTATTGTTATCGTTCTTTTTGTCATTGCTTTTTGTTTTTATTGCATTTGTTTTTGATGTTTTTACTGCTATTCTTTTTATTGTTATTTTGTTTGTTATTGTTATTGTTTTTTTGTTATTGTTAATGTTGTTTTTTATTGCTTTCGTTGTTTTCTGATATTGTTTTTTGTTTTTATTGCATTTTTTGTTGCTTTTATTACTATTCTTTTTATTGTTATTTTGTTTTCATTGTTTTTGTTATTGTAAATTTTGTTTTATATTGCTATTGTTGTCTTTTTTGATTGTTATTTTGTTTTTGTTGCTATTGTTGTTTTTTGTTATTGTTATTTTGTGTTTTTATTGCTATCGTTGTTTTTGTTATCGATTTTTGCTATAGTTTTTGTGTTGTTTTTGCTATTTTATTTTGTTATTGTTATTTTTTGTTATTGTGGTTTTTATTGTTATCGTTTTTATTCTTTTCTACTATAGTTTTTGTGTTTTTGTTATTATTTTTTATTTTTATTGTTATCATTGTTTTTTTGTTATTTGTTTTGTCATTTATTTGTTCTTGTTATATTAGCTTTGTTATTGTTTAATTTTGTTATTTTTTGTTTTTTTCATTGTATTTTGTTGTTATTGTTTTTTACATTTTTGTTCGTTATTGTTTTTATTTTATTGTTTATTTTGTGATATTTTGTTTTTTGTTTTTATTGTAATTTATATATTTTATTTTTTTGCAATAGTTATTTTTTATTTTATTGTTATTGTATTACCGTTTCCTGTTATTTGCTTTTTTATTGTTATTGTTATTTTAAAACTGGGTTTAAGTTAAACTTTACAATATTTTCAATATGAAATACAAGTTACTCGAAATTAATTTTGGCGGTCCGACTATATTGGAAATAGGATAGGAAGAAGAAAAATATCCTGGAATATGATAAATAGGATGCCAAAGGCAGAATGGAAAGCTGAGCACTACCGGCGGGAGATACCATTTTTTTTTTTATTTGTTGGCATTAGTATAAACATTCATACCAAAAGTGGAATTATGACTCATCGAATGAACATACCAAAAAATAACGGACATATTTTTTTTTTTTCAGAAACAAATAACACCAATATTTGCATTTTTCCTTTTATATAAAAAGCTTTTGAAAGAATACAAGTCGACTGCTTCGGGCAGTCAGACATCCTGCGAATTTTGCCGAATCATTTATACAAAGAAAATTTTTTTTTTTTAAATATCTCTGCTAGCCCCCTCTCTCCAAATAAAAAATCAATATATTTGCATTTTAACAAAGATTTACTTTTTGCATATTTATAAGTAAAACTGAAAAACGAGTCGGTACTAAATTTTTTGCACCAAACAAATAGGAAAAAAAACCATTGAAGGTGGGGATCAATTTTTGATCTTGCCCCAGGCACGCACCGATAGTGGGGAGCATATTCGAAACCAATCTTGTGCAACCTTACATACTGATTAGACATTAAACTTTAGTAGTCTATATATAAATTCCACAGCCAAACAACATCGCAGCCCACAAGAGCCATGACAGTCAATAAATCGGAAGTCCAAAACTCGAGTTTCGCCCTCACAATTAGACACATCTGTACTCAGGATTCGAAACCTGAGCCTCTTGCGTGCGAGGCAAACACTCTGCCAACTGAGCAAATGCCCTGCACACAAGAAATTCACAAGAAGTTCACAAGAAGTAGGTACATTTCACAGTCGGATTTTGGCGCGATTTGTTTGATCTGTGTTGGTTAATAGAATTTCTTGTGTGCGAGGCGTTTGCTCAGTTGGCAGAGTGCTTGCCTCGCATGCAAGAGGCTTGGGTTTCGAATCCTGAGTACGGATGTGTCTAACTGTTGAGCCCAAATGAGGGCGAAACTCGAGTCTTGGACTTCCGGTTCGTTGACTGTCATGGCTCTTGTGGGCTGCGACGTTGTTTGACTGTGGAATTTATTATATATATAATCTCTCACATTTTGAAAATCATGTATATATATATAGTTTATTTCGTATACAAACATTATTGGTTACGTACGTGCAAAATGTTTCAGTGGAATACGAACTTATCAGAGAGAAATGATTAAATAACTTAGAAGACATCTAAGTAGAAGTAAACCTTTATGACATACCCTATCAAAGGTCTTTAATATGTCATGAGCAATTGCCCTAGAAATAAAGCCTCCGTCGAGAGATTCGCTAATCCTGCTGTAGATCTAACAGAACGGAACCATACTGCATGTCACTAAGAAGGTTATTTTTGCTAAGGTGGTTCGCTGCTTCTCTCTTTAACACAAATTCCAGTAACTTACTCATGACGCACAGGAGACTTATTGGTCTTTACTGAACTCCTAAATATGGGGCATAGCGATGAGATTTTCCAGGTTATTGGGAAGCAATTCTAAGACAACACTTGCTTTTTTTTTTTTTTTTTTTGCTTGTTTCTTTTTGTTTATTTGTTTATTTGTTTTTTTTTGGGGGTTTTTTTTACCAACAAATATGTCAAGTGCGATAGACATGGGTGTTTGAAGCGGCTGGAGCAATATGAGCCCATAGGTGTTTCGAACCAGAATTTTCTGGAGAAGAGACTAAAAGTATTAATATTTAATAGTCATATAAATCACCAAGATTTAAAACTCTCCCTCACTTTCAGGGGAGGTAATAATGCAATATTATATCTTTTCGCTCCACATTAATGAAGTTAAATTACCCAGGCTCCCCTTTTGAACAAACTATTGAAGATACATTATATCGACTTTCAAATTAAGAGGGAATGGTAATGATTTAACATTTTCTGCAATCCCCATTTAGGGGAAGTAGTGCTACTGTCTGATATGAATGATGCAAAAATAATGCAACATTATCATTGCCCCTTGAGGGGAGCAACAGTGTAAAATTATCTTCATCCCTATAACGCAAGAGTCCTTGCTTCCCATTTGAAAGCGATACTGAAACAGCTATCTCAACTCCTCTTGAGAGGAGATGTAATAATACAATCAACAATTTCTCATCTCAAAATAATAGCAAAAATATGCTTTGCAGATCATCATCTTCATCGATTTAACACCCGTTTTATATGCTGGCATGTGTTGGACGACTTTAAGAAAACTGTCTTCCAAACTAAACTATCCCTGGACAGGTCTTTATTTATTCCTCAGGTTGATTTTTATGAATTTATCTTCATTTTTCTATAAACTGAACCTACTACCTCAACTGTTCTACATCTATTAACCCAAGAACTCTCACCCATTCTTTCAATGTGACCAAACCAACAAAGGTTCCTTCCCACACATCTTCTACACTCTCAAGATGTAATCTTCCTCTGAGGTCGTCAAATCTAAGCTGCTCTTTTTAAGACTTGCATTAGACATCCATCACATAATTCTTATAACATTTCGCTTCATGCAACGCATGTCCTCAACCTTTACTTTCTAATAGACTCTTCCGTTGGTCAACAGTGGTAACAACCTGCCAGTACTTTCACTGTACTTCTTGTATACCCAATGCTTACAGGTATTAGAAAAGATTGAACTGCACTTGCGGTTCTCTCCACAGACCGTGCATGGGGACTTTCCTCTTTTCGGGACTTTCCAACGCTGCTCCATTCTATTCTCTTTTCTCCCCTTTTTTATAAGGTGAATAATGCAATAGTGAGGGGAGCTGTTAGATAATAGCAGGATTAAAAGTGTTAATTATCTATCTATCTATCTATCTACCTATCTATTGATAAGTGGACAACACCAGTGACCTTGCTAGGCTAAGAAGAGAAATATTGTTTTGGTCAAATAAGTTTAGCTGAAAGTTAATTATGGAAATAGTTAAATGATATGTTTATAGTAGTGATGGGACGATTCCAATAGTTTTACTGATTCCATGCTAAATTCCCAATTCCGATACAATTACCGATTCTGATTCCGATTCTTTATAAATCTCTAATCATTTAACTATCAGATTGTTATTTTCCACGATTTTTGTAAAAACCCAAGGAAAATATGCAGATAGTTTCTTAAACGTCCAAATACACTTGTGGACGATGATCTATTGATTTTAGCTTTACTGGTATTTTAAAATCAATAAATATTTAGTATTTTATCATTATAACCAACAATAGAAGGCCTTACTTAACAAAAATTAAATAAAAAAGACAATTAAAAGAATCGTTTTGGCATCGGAAAATAGGCACCAATTTTTCCAGTTCCAATACCCCCAAATCTTTTGATTTTTTTTCAATTCCAAATAATCATCCCAATACTAGTTTATAGATTTAGCTGTACTTAGCTATAAACATAAGAATTTAGAAATCCACAACAATAATTGATAAGAAACATTGTTCACACCACACAACTGAGGTCGCGTTTTAGAGACATGTCCTTTAATCGGCTACGTCACCGGAATTGACAGGTCAAAAAGATTAGATCAGGGAGTTTGGATTTGGTCACCAAGGTGTGCAGACGCACCCCAAAGGCCGGGAAGCGAGGCTAGACAAACACATTATGCAGACACGTAGCAGACTCTGTGAACACTGAGACATCTGAAATAAATTTATATTTGTAAAATATAAAGTTATGTATTTTTCAATCGTTTTATTGTGTCAATATGGTGGACAGTGATCACAGTGCCCAGCAGCAGGAAGACAGAGGACCTCAGGACAGAAAGGTATAAAGCATCTTCTTCTTTTATATACACCCCGCAATGTAATAGAGCAACAGTGCAAAATTACCTCCTCCGTTAATACAAGAGTATCCTCGTTCCTCATTTGATCGAGGTAGTAATAAACATTATCTGAACTGCATGGAGTAGAACTCTTGTCACATTTCAGCTGGGGAATCTCTTTCCTGTTAGAGGGTGATTCACAAGGTGCAGAAACGTATCTTTAATTAACCCCATCATTTCTTCTTTACTGCAACCTCTCTCTCACAGACGTGGTGTTGCTAGTCTCAGTCTTTTTTTTTTTTTTTTTTTGTAAATATTATTATGGAATATGTTCTCCAGAATTGTCTGATCTATTCCCAGCTTCCTTTGTTCCAGCTTGTTGAACTCATTGGTCTAGTGGTCTCTACCAATTTGCTGTTTTGATACCTCATTTTCATACAGCTTCTTATTCCAGTAGCTTCTTTCCAAGAACTGTAAGTTTGTGGACCTCTCTTCCAGCTCACTGTTTTCCTTCTATGTAATAATCATCTTTCGTTCGTGTTAGTTACTTACATCAAGTGGCTTAATGCCTTGTCTGGAGCGATTTCCATAAGGGACATTCCAGTCATGTGATTTCAAAAATCCAAAAGTTGTTTCAGGAAAAACACCACAGTTATCTTTTTTTATTGCTCTGCTTTGGAAGGCAAAACGACTTTTAAAAAAGTTCCACAGGGCACATGAATTGGTCAAAATGAGGTCTTTCCTTAATTTGGTGCCTTTCTAATTATGATTTTTGGATTCCTCACCCTTGAAAACATACTTGGGTGAAATTTAGGCCCAAGAGAGTTATTTTTGACCCCAAAATTGCAAATTTTCTAAAACGTCTGGGTTTCAAAATATGTTGTGGTTCACTGATTTCCTATTTCTGGACCGAAATCAACCCTCTGAAAAAATGGGTTCTTTTATTCAAATATAGCTGAAAATGCAGATTTCTCTTAGTTTTTACCTACATTTTATGAGGTGTTCATAAGAAAAAACATCTGAGGTGGGTGGGTCAGGGCTAAATGATATGGACTGGAATGTCCCATAAAAGAAGAGAAAAAAAAATCTCCCGCGGAGGAAGGGAGATAATACAAATAGTTTCACATCTCAAAATTATGGTAAGAATAACTTTTCCGCTTAGTCAAATTTTTTCAGAAGAATTGAAATCTAATTCCTACAATTTTACAATACGCAGCATCCACAGCCACGTGTTGCCGGAGTTTTGATGAGGAAGAGAGAATAACCGTCAGCCACATCATTTGTCAAACATTAATGACCAATTAAGGTTTTGCTTTTAATAGAAAGCTCACGTAAGAAGCGGTAAATTCAAAACAAGTCATCGAAGAAGGTCTTTAAATTAATCACTTCAGCTACAGAGAAGCGATCCCAATTCAGGGACATTCCAAGAGAATTGTTGCAACTGGTGGAAGGAAGCAAAAGCGATTTAAACGTACGAAGCTTTACAAGGGCGATGCCATTTTTCAAGTCAGCAGAAACGACTGTTTATGGAAGACCTACGGACAAATCAAAGAACCGACGCCGCAGAGTTTAGTGGCAGAATATAGAAGAATTTGTCTTCTTGTCAAAGAATTCGTGGAGAATGGTCTCTGGCGAGATAAACTGAAAAGAGGTTTCATTAGATTTATAGAAATAGCAGATAATTATTTTTGCTGTTTGAAAGAAACAAATCTCCATCACAAGTTATACTTATCTATGTTTGTAAAATGTTTATGACTTCTAATGGGGGTATGAGACGAATGGATTCGCCAATCGTTTTTATAACCAACGGCTGTGCTAAACAACCAATGAAAACGTCCCAAAATTATTATAAAAATTGTCGAATTTTGGATTCAATCAGTTCACCGTTTACTACGTCACGGACCGCATTTAATTCTTGGCCGCCATCTTGGTTACTGATCTGAACTACGCCGCCATCTTTGTTCAACACAATGTCTCAAAACTTAACAATTTTTATTTATCTATTTATTTATTTTTGGTGGGTGGGGACATTTTTTTTGTGGCTATCGCTTCAGAAAATGAAATAAATAAATAAAAAAAAACCACAGAAACTGAGAGAAATGCATGTGAGTATTATGCTTTTTCTAAACAGTTCATATCTTGTTGGTAAAATGAAAATACTCGAAACCAAAACCTAAAGACAGTAAGTAAAGTACGATAATCATTAGGCCAGCTTGACAAGTCTTTAAAAAGTCTTTTCAAATTTACTTATATTTAACATAAGGAATCTGTCATGTGAACCATTCACGCATGCGCATTCGTGAAACAGTTGACAAACAGATAAAACTTCGATGACCCCCCCCACCTCCACGTACCAATTTTTCAATTTTTACCCTTTAGCAGCTCTTTTTTTCTGGATGAAAACTGATTAAAAAGTTTTCCACGTGTCTGAATACCCTATATACCAAATTTCAAGCTTGTAGATCCGTTGAGAATTGTCCTTACACAAACGCACACACATTCTCAATTTTATAGATATATACATTTGGGGAAAAGAACAAGATTTTTCTCCATTTGATTTTGTTAATTGGGTTCAAGACCTGCCACTGGCAGTAATTATCAATTCCTGCACTGAGGATTTCGTAAGCATGCAAACTAGTGTATGTAGGCATAACATTTTTTTTTTAATGTCAAGGGTTTCAGTTCCATATAGAAACGTTAATTTAATTTGAATAAAATAAAATATACATCAAGTCTGCTTGAAAGCCAAATCACAACGTAAGATTAGGAAAATAAACAAATGTTTTACTTGTTTGAAATTTATAACATAAATATATTTCGGAGCTAAACTCCATCCTCAGTATGTTGTTTTCTTTCTTTTTTCTTTTCTTCTTCTTGCCATGTTGTAAAGCTGGAGAAAGAAAAGTTTGTCTCTCAGCGGTTGTATTTTGAAATATTGGAACAGTGCGTAGGCAACGCGAGAATAACGTTAAGGGCGTGAGTTCCATATAGAAACGTTGATTTAATTTGAATAAAATTATTTCCTAATATTACGTTGTGCTTTGGCTTTTAAGCACACTTGATGCATATTTTATTTTATTCATTCGGATATAGTGTATTTAGAAATGTGGAAAACGTTTTAATCGGTTTTCATCCAGAAAAAAAAGGGCTTCTAGACGATCAAAATAGAAAAATTGGTATGCGGAAGTCGTGGGATTTTTCTGTTTGCTGTTTTATGAATGCGCATCCGTGAATGGTTCACATTACAGATTTCTTATGTTAAGTATAATTCGTTTTGAAAACACCTTTGTAAAGAGCATGTCACGCTTGCCGAATGGTTATCGTACTTGACTCACAGTCGTTAGGTTTAGGTTTGGATCTCAGCTCGAGTATTTATTTTTTACTTACAAGAAGTGAACTGTTTAGAAAAAAAAAACATAATACTAGCATGCACGTGTCTCAGTTTCTTTCTGTATTTTTTACGTAAATTTTTAAAAGAAATTTATCGTTACGTTTAATATCGGGCAACGCCGGCCACATTTGCAAGTATATATGTAAAAGTGAGAATATGTATGTGTGTTGGACAATTCTCAACCTATATACTCAACAAATCTTTGATCTACAGATTTGAAATTTGGTATATACGGTATTCAAATATATGGAAAACTTTTCAATCAGTTTTCATCCGGAAAAAAAAACGGCTGTTAACGAGTCAAAATTGAAAAATTGGTACTTGTAGGAGGCATCATATTTTTTTCCTGTTTGTCAACTGTTTCACGAATGCACATGCGTCAATCGTTCATATTATGTTAAGAATAAGTAGGTTTAAAAACACGTTTAATGAACGTGGCAAGCTGGCCTAATTGTTATCGTTCTTGACTCACTGTTTTTAGGTTTTGGTTTAGATCTCAGTTTGTTTTTGTTTTTTACAAGAAGTGAACTTTTTAGGAAAAAAAAACATAATAGTCGCATGCACATGTCTCAATTTCTTTCCGTATTTTCTATTTCATTTAAAAAAAGGGGGGGGTTAATGTTACGTTTAATACCGGGTAACGCCGGGTACAACTGCTAGTATATATATAGTGAAAAGAGATATACTAATGGTGTTTCAAATGTAATGTCTCCTACTTTTTATTTCGCCCGAATAGATCATAGGGGATTGCAAATTGACTGAACTTACGTATTGAAAGTTTCATTTCTCTGTTGCAGATATTGACGGTGTGACATTCTTAAAAAGCAACCTTTGTCATGGACATCGATCAGAAGCAAAAATGCGTTATTGAATTCCTCTATGCAGAAAAATTTAACCGATCAACATTCACCGACGCCTACTGAACGTTTATGAAGCTGATGCAATTGATGCCCGCTATGTTAGGAGATGGGTTCTTCGATTTCAGCGTGGCGAGAGAGATGTGAGTGGCAAAGCGTGCTCTGGACGCCCATGCACAGCCATCGATGGCAAAATGCATTGAGAATTTTAGTGACTATGTAGAAAAACGCAAAAGGTCACTCGTTTTAATGGCACGACTTTTTTTTTTAATTTAAAAATAAGATGCATTACTTTTGAAATATAACCTCGTATTTTATTTTTATATCTTCTTTAAACAATTGTGGCAGTTTATTTGCATTTTTTTATTTGATTATTTTTTATTTTTCAATTTTATTCTGGTTTTTAACTGCGTCTCTTCAGAAAACTGACACAGATAAAAAAAAAGAATCAAATCAAATAAATCCTAACATAAGTGTGATAAGTTTTTCCCCGTTTTTTTTTTAAGTTGTTGAAAGTAAAACAAAATGGTTGAACGACAAGTCGACAAATAAGGGGTTAATTTGCACTGCATATAAATATAACATTATATATATAACATTTAACATTTTGATTTATTATTTTGTGCAAGAAAAAAAAAACGGAAAATAAACAAATACAAACTCAAAAAGTTTGGAAAAAAGAAAAAAACAAGAAACATAAATGTTACGCGTTTCTGTATAATAATAACAACAACAACAACAACAACAACAATAATAATAATAATAATAATAATAATAATAATAATAATAAGACGAAGAAGAAAGAAAAAGAAAAGAAAAATAAGAATAGAAAAAGAACAAAAAAAATAAAAATAGAAAAAGGAAAGAAAAATAAAAATAGAAAAAGGAAAGAAAAATAAGAATAGAAAAAGGAAAGAAAAAGATGAAATCAGAAAAAAGTAAGGAAAAAGATGAAGCAAAAGAAGAATGTTTATTTCCGTAGCTACATAAGTAAAAACGCAAAAGCTATTCTTTAAGATACGCCCACTTAATCTAAGCGTTTAGTGACGAAATTAAGTGCGACAGACCAAAGTCGCATTTTTTAAAATGAAAACTTATAATTCATACAAAGTTATTTCCAATCCTCTCATGATATTCATCAGCATTAAACTACAATCTATCCATTATCCTTTAGTGGCCTTTAACTTCGATAAGTAGGAATTTGTTAGTAAAACAAAACCAAAAAAAAAAAAAAAAAAAAAAAAAAACTGACATCACGATATTCATACAGTATGAACGTGTAGTTTTCAGAATACTTTTCTGGATAAGATCAAAGGGTAGAATACGTTTTCATATTACGCCTTATCTTTTCTGTCCTCTGTTTGCGAGAGAGAAATCTTTATTGACAGGGGCAATTTGTACTTTTATTCCAATGCAGAGAAACATTTTTAGTGCGTGTGTGAGGTTGGGGGGGTTGAATTTTCCTCCATATTAAAAACGGACTTTGTGTCTAAACAAGTAAATAGGGACTACTTTCTTGGCCTGGGATCACGGTGTAGTATCTGTCCTGTCCTCCGTCAGCGAAAGATAAATCATGGTAGACTGAAGAAAGCTTTATTTTTGTCCCAAATCCACAGTGGGGAAAATAGAGGCCTCGTCACATCACGACGGACAAAACCCCTCTCAGTGATGCGAGGGCGCTTTGAAAAATAAAGACATAAAATTAGAACATGGTAAAAATCAACGATTTGGTTTTATTTTATATATATATATATATATATATATATATATATATATATATATATATATATATATATATATATATATATATATATGACGAGATAATGGAAACAACACGATCAAACCTTGTTTTTGTTTTTGTTTTTTTTCGATTCCTCTCCGTTTTCTTAGACTTTGTCTGGATTTTTCTGAGAGGGAATATCCCTCTGCCCCCTCTCCTCTCAAAGATGTCTTAATTAGAACTGCGACATACGGCAGGGGCAGGGAAAGGCGACAATAATATACACGTATATGTCTACATAAAAGAGGCAAAGGAGAGGCGGTTATATAAGAAAATTAAATCCGTTAAAGAATAATCATTTGCAGAAAAAAAAAAAAAAAAAAAAAAAACGAAAAGAAGAGAAAAATGCGACAAGACGTACGGCAACAACGCCGACATAAGTAAATTCAATAAGCAACTCCGCGGAAGAGTCTCAGCCGCATAAAAGGGGCGCTTGCTTATAGATAATTTAAGACAGCGATATACAAGACTTCCTTCCGCTGCTTTGGAAGCCTTTTATTTCGATACGTAGGAAGAAGGCAAACCCTTATAGCTACACTAGTAGGGCTACCCGGCGTTGCCCAGGGTCGTGGATAAGAACATAGAACAAATAAAAAAAGGGGGCTACTTTTCTTTTTAAACCCTTTCTTTTCCCTTTCTTCCCTGGCAACTGATTCCATCTAACATGTACAGTTTCCATATGAGCGTTTTAAAAGTTGGACTTAAATAGTATTTACGCTGGCATAATAAAACGAAGTAGCTTGCTTGACATATTGCGTAATAATCAACCTTAATAGAAATTAATGTTCTCAATAATAATAGATTAAACAGATAGCGAAATAAGTTTTTGTGTAAAACATAAAAAAGAAACTAGAAACACCATCGTCCCAGTAATTATAAGAGCAAAAGTGTTTTCAACCCTCCTTATTCTTAACATAAAGAAGCTGTCATGAATCATGGCTGCGCATGCGCATTCGTGAAACAGTTGACGAACAAATAAAAATCCGATGACACCCAAGTACTAACTTGTCAATTTTGGCGTTTTAGCAGCCCATTTTCCGGATGAAAACTGATTTTAAAAGTTTCTACATGCGCATCGTTCACGTGACAGATTACTCATGTTAAGAATAAGTAAGCTTGAAAACACTATTAAAAGACCGTTTATAGCTGGCCTAATGGTTATTGTACTTGACTCAGTGTCTTTAGGTTTTGGTTTCGATCTCAGAGCTTTTTTTTTTTTTTTTACTTAAAAGAAGTAAACTGTTCAGAAAAAACATAACACTCGCGTACACATATCTCAGTTTTTGTATGAATTAAAGTATAATATTTATGCGTATTTTACGACTGAGCGGCGGTCTGCCAGTATATATATATATATATATATATATATATATATATATATATATAGTAGAACCTCGGTTACGGCATTTAAATTTGTAACAAAATGCAGTACAATATATGATCGAATGACATTATAAATAACGCCGTAAGGCGGGGCAAATACCATAACCAGGGACCGGAAACATCATATTCCACATCGTAACCTGAAAAAAACGTATCTATGACCACCGTATTCCGGGGTTCCAATATATATATATATATATATATATACTAGCATTTCAGCCCGGCGTTGCCCGGGTGTTTGGAGGTGTATGTTGAGAAAAAAAAAGAAAAAGAAAAAGCGGTCAATTTTTTTAAACTTTGACCCCTATTATGTCCCCTTAACATTTATTGTTTTGAACTCAAATCAAGTTATTAAGTTATATCCATGTCTAAGGAACCTATATCTAAAATTTCAAGTGTTTAGACCCACAATTGGCGGAGGAGTTTGGTAGAATTCTCAAAGGTCAAATCGTTGAACTTTGACCCCTTGCTCGGGTGTTTGGAGGTGTATGCTGTGCAAAAAAAGCAAAAAAAACAAAAAAAATGGTTAATTTTTTAAAATTTTGACCCCTATTATGACCCCTTAAAATTTATTGTTTCGGGCTCAAATCACTTTATTAAGTTAGATCCATGTTCAAGGAACCTATATCTAAAATTTCAAGTGTCTAGACCCAAAATTGTCGGAGGAGTTTGGTAGAGTTCTTAAAGGTCAAATCGTTGAAATTTGACCCCTTAACAGCCAAATTTCTGGCTGACACCCGTCACATCGATTTTCCCAAATCTCAGTACCCGGTATTTCAAATTTCGAGTCTATAGACTAAAAATTGACAGAGTTATTGCGTAGGGAAATGTACACAGACAGACAGACACACAGACAGACACGTTCACTTTTATATATATATATATATATATATATATATATATATATATATATATATATATATATATGGCAAAGATCACATGATATTTTTAATAAATGGATTAGAATTGTTGGTTGTGGGTGGAGGCGTTTAAACTAAAGTATATCGAATACTATTTACTTTCAACCATCGGTCAAAATCTAGGATTTAGAAATGGACCTTACTTTCAAATGACGAATCTGACTTTAAAGAAAGTAAAGCCCCTTTGCAAGCCCGAGGGTCGCTAGGATGATCAGTACTTAAGCCACCCACATGATGCACTAATTGAAGAAAAGTTGATCAGATCGGTTTTGTGTTTTAGTTATTGTTTGGTTTCTTTATAATAATCCTTCTCATGCAAAAAAAAAAAAAAAAAAAAAAAAAGCGCTTTATTATTTTCTAAAAAAAAATAATAAACCGCTTTTTCCGTATATTCTTAAAGACTTCATTCATACGAAAACTTAACACATTATGACAACCTTTATACTTGCTATCCTTTTTTTGGCAGACCCTAATATAGTTTGGCTCTGTCCGAGATGGCAGTACTCCTAAGCATTACTTCCCTCCTTCAGATGGGTTTTGGTTTATTACCGGTGGCTTGTGGTACCCAACCCAGATAATGCCAACGAGTTCGTTCTCGGCTATTTTGCATGCTTCAAGAATGTCTCTCTCGAAGGAGCTAGTTCGCCCCGTCCTTTCTCATGTTTTAAACAGACTTCGTGTTTAGACTTCATGTTTAGAGTTCGTGTTTAGACTTCATGTTTGGACTGCAGCGTAAACGAGTAAATAGGCAAACATATACTCTTATAACATGGTACATTTTGATAACAAAATGTAAGTTTTAATTTCTTTCAAACTAACTATACCTCCCGTCGCTTAGACCTTGTGTCATACATGAAAGGTTATAGTTCTACCTTGTTAGTTGATTGTTCTTGTTTTGTGAGCCTGCCAGAGTAAAAAAAGGCGCCGCTTACAAATAACTTCCTGTTGGAAAACAGAGGAGAATTATTCCCTCTGATTTTCGTTCCAAGTAAAATACGGAATTAATTTTTTTTTTAAATATATCATGGAAACGGTGACGGAATGTGAAAGATCTTTAAAGATGTTAAAAAAAAAATTACGAAGTGCATTCAATAAGTTTCCAGACATTTGCCGTGTCTAGACTTTTTCATATAGGCACTTTTATTGATAGTACACACATAGAATTCTAGTCCACTCAGGAGTAATCTTCTCCGGCTGCAATGCACTTGTATTGTTCCAACAACTTCTAGAAGGCTCCATGGAATTTCTCTTGTGTTAGCGTGTCAGTCACCCTCATCGCAGCCTCTTTCATCTCCTTAACTTTCTCATAACAACAGCCTCTAAGGTTTTCTTTGAGCTTAAGGAATAACCAAAAGTCACGGGGAGCAAGGTATGGACAGTAGGGAGAGTGAGTAACTGTCTTGATGCTCATCTTGGTCAAATAGTCTGTGATAAGGATAGAGTTATGGCCTGCACCTTTATGACAAACTTCACACAAATCTTCCGCATCTTCAATTTTTCGCAAATAATTGTGGGTACAGTTCTCACACTGACATTAAACTGCGCACTTATTATCTCTATACACACTCACCGGACCTTATCCATGAAATTCTTTATTTGGCCAATCAACTTTGGTGTTATGACTTTCTTACTCTTCCCACACTTCTCATCATTCCTAACAGACTCCTTGCTTTCCTTGAATCTCTTATGCCACTCAAAAACTGATGCTCGATTCATACAAGATGGTCCAATAACAGTCTGAAGCATTCCATACGTTTCTGTGGCATTTTTCCGCGTTTAAAACAAAATTTTATTGCATATCGTTCTTTTAAAGTGTTCTCGTCTTCAGATTGCATTTTTGAAATTCACCAACTGTGACAATCAGGCTTCAGCAGGGTGTATTCCAATTCCTGCTGTAGCTGTTCATTTGAACCTGAAGCCATCTCATAAGTTGTATAGCAATACATATATTGAATTTTCAAGAGTCTACAACAATTTTAAATGCCTGTACAAAAAAGTCTGGAAACTTATTGAAGGGACCTCGTATTTTTGACATGTAAATATATTCGCAGATTAAAAGTAAAACAAATTCACAAAGAAGTTAACAATCTTTGCTTTCTGTTTTTTTTTTTTTTTTCCTAAAATGAAAAGCTACTTGATTTGTAAGCACCTGTTGGATTTGTTTTTAACTGCAATCCAGATTAAATGCCATAAAAAACATATTTACTTTCATCTATGCCTCCTCACCACCCTGCAATCAGTTTTCTATAAATTCCTACAGAGATTTACGATAAATCTGTGAGATTACCCCAGGGAACTCCATTTTGATACTGGCTCTCCTTTCCTAAAAGAAGTTCTTGTATCGCGACCATCTGGATATATGATATACACGGGCACGTGGGAAAAGATAGATTTAGTTGACGGAAGTTGTACGAAATAAATTAATCCAAATTTACGAAAAAATAAAATAAAACATGGACTCTGGAAGAATCCTAATGCAACAATTAGGTAATTAAAACTCTCCGATTCCATAAATAACCATGTTTTGCAAGTCGTCAAGTAGCGATCAACTTTATTCCACGGTATTTGTACAGTGGACCCCCCCCCACCACACACACACACGGATTCGTTGATTTCAAAACTTATATTTTTTACCTACTCAGTTTCAAACCGACTTTTGATGGACTTATAACCTCCCATCACTCGATACAACTTTACTTTGCTACTTCACTTTCACCTCACCAATTCCATGAAATCCAACTGAAGATGATTCGCGATCGAATCGAAAGCGCTCGTGAAACTTATAGAAGTTTCATTAATATTTTCGATTTTGATATAAAAAGACTGTACAGAAAATCGAAAAAATAAAAAGAATCATTAAGCAAAGTATCTCCGTTGTATTTCATCATTTTAGGTCTGGTTGAATATATATATATATATATATATATATATATATATATATATATATATATATATATATATATGTATATATATATGTATATATATGTATATATATATATGTATGCATATATATATGTATATATATATATGTATATATATGTATATATATATATATATATATATATATATATATATATATATATATATATACACACACCCATACATACATACACGCCACCTTTTTGGCAATTTGATAAGTTCCAAATCTCAGCGCCTATTGATCAGAATTTAACAAATGAAAGCTTGTTGGAAGAGTAATGATATGAATTGTGTAGTTATGTGACATTTGCCCTTAAGGCCGCACATTAATGGGATCATTCATCACCAGAGAATATTTTTGGCACTTTTTTACAGCCATAAAATGTTTCAATCATAGTTATTTGTTTTCTTAGTTTTGCATAAAATTACAAAATATCTGATATTTCCCCAAAACCTTTGGCCTTGATGCAGGGGAGTCTAAAACTTGTTGCTATGGTTTCAGATGATCTAAAATAACAGCAAGGGGAGACTTGATTCCAAATATTTCTCATATGTTATATCTCCCCTCTTTTGGTTTTCATACATAAAGTAAATTTCACAGTGTATAAGGATTATTTGATACTGGAGATGTTCATAATTGCACCCTATTTCCTAAAGAGGGGAAGTATGACATATCGGAAATATTTGGAATCAAGTCTCCCCTTGCTGTTATTTCAGATCATTTGAAACCATAACAGAAAGTTTTAGTCTCCGCTCCATCAAAGCCAGAGGTTTGGGGGATTGGGGGAAGTATATATATATATATATATATATATATATATATATATATATATATATATATATATATATATATATATGCCACTATGAAATATTAGTGACCATTAAAGAAGAGTTAATAAATAATGAAATAAGAAAAGAAAAATAGGGAAGATAGAAGAGAAAATAGAAAAAGAAAGGAAAGAGATAGAAATAGTAAATAAGAGATGCGGAAATCGGATATATATGTCTGTCTGCCTGTCTGTCTGTCTGTCTCACTATTTTCAAACTCTATCTCCTCCGAAATTAAAAGTCGCACAGCAACGTTAGGAGCCTCAAATATTTGGATTTTTATGGGCCGTTCTTTTATCAGTCTTTAGCCGGTTAAAATAGTTTTTAAGGGTCAAAAAAGGGCAAAAATTAAAAATATCGTTACACATTTTGTACATTCATCTTAGTTTATTTTTTAATTTTTAATCAGTTCATGTCCGTGTCACGTTTGTACAGTGGTAACGTCACCAGCTTTGCATGCTACAGTTTGGCTTTCGGTTTCAATTCTAGTTGATGACACGCGAATACTCTTTCTTTTATTTTTGAAATCACGACTCTTTAATAATATATGCGAAATCTGGATAAATTAAAATATCATATTTAAGCGTATTTTACGACCGGGCAAAGCCGGTGACACCCCCACCCCCACTACATATATAAATTGACAAATAGATTTTTTTAAATAAAACAAAGTGAAAATGGGATAAGAAAAATGTTGGAAAAATAAAAATAAAAATAAAAAAAAAATAAAAATGAAACAAAATAAAACGCTGCAAGTTCCAGTGAAGTATTTAGGGTTGCATTTTGTATAAATCTGTCCCTTTTTCTCTTCTGTGTTCCTTGCCCACCACTTTCAGTCTAATTCGCCCTTTCTCCAACAATTTAAAACATTCTGTGTGCAAACAAGGCTACCAGAGTTTTAATAGATAGATATACCTTCGCTGACAAGCAACACAGGTTAAGAATTAAAATTATCAAAAGTTAAATACTGTTTTATTATTAATCTTTTGTATGTTTGCCGTATTCTTTATTTCTTGGAATCCATGACTTTTCCAAAGCCATATTCCAAAAGCATCGCCTTTGGTAATGCTAAAAGCATGACTTTTCGTCTTCTCAAAATGTTCTTTAAAAAGATAGATCATCAGAATGGAAGACACTTCTCGGAGTAAGCCAAGCATGAAGTACCACAAGCTTCGCCCGAAGATCACACCCCGGGTTCTAAGCGCCGAAAGGTTGGCTCTGGGGTTAGAGCCTATCTACAGACACGTCCAGAGTTTCCGGTGCGTATGTGTCCTTTTTTTTTTTTTTTTGTTAATGTTTGAAAATCGAGTTTCTTTTGTAATCTATCTCCTTCCTCTTTGAGATAGTTTGCCTTGGAGTGGCATAGCGATGCACCGAACGAAGCCAATTTAATATAAAACCATCGACAGGAAATGTTAGACTCGAAACGTCATGTCTCTTATCTCAGTATTGACGTCATCGTTATATTTAAACTAGCAGATTTACCCGGCGTTGCCCGGGTACCAAATATTTTGAATATAATTTAATAATATGAACAAGCGGGACCTATGGAAATTCCACAGCGGACTCTTTCATATGTAATATATTGGTGTTGGCATTTTACGGATGTTCAGCAAAAACGATATTATTATAGCTCTTTTGTTAAAACTGGAAAAGTATTTATCTAAGCTAGCAGGGACGCCCAGTGTAGCCCAGTTGTAAAATACGCTTAAATATGATATTTTAATTTATGCAGATTTCGTATTTATTATTATAGAGACAATTTTCTATCGATTCTTATTTATTATAAATTTGTGATTTCAAAGATAAAAAAATATCTATATGACTGTTTCATTTAATCACATAAATTAATATACGAAGATATAACTTTATGCGTGAATCGTCAATATTTACTTCAACAGTGCTCAATACATATGCAGAGCTAGGTTGTAAGTTATGAAAATATATATGGCAATTAAGCTACACATAATATTTCGCGTTTCATTCTTATGAGAATTCACCAGGATTATGAATAAGCCTGACGAATTCTCACAAGACAACGAACAAAAAAAAAAAAAATTGGTTAAAAATTGTAGGAAATTAACGCAAAAAAATGAAAAGAAGAAAAACGAAAAAGAAAATGAAAGAGAAAAAAAATGAAAAAGAAAAAAAAAAAAGAAAAAAATGAAAAGATAAAGAAAACGAGAAAAAAAATGAAAAAGAAAAAAGAAAAAAAATGAAAAGAAAAAGAAAAATGAAATGAAAGAGAAAAATAAAATGAAAAGAAAAAAAGAAAAAGAAAATGAAAGAGAAAAAAATGAAAAAGAAAAAAAGAAAAAAGAAAAAAATGAAAAGATAAAAAAAATGAGAAAAAAAATGAAAAAGAAAAAAAAGAAAAAAATGAAAAGAAGAAAAAGAAAAATGAAATGAAAGAGAAAGTTTGGTTGTTTCGTTTTATGGCATTTTCAGTTTATTTAATGCCAAATCCGATATTTGGTAAATGTTTTTATGCTTTAAGTTCTTTATATCTTCAAATATTTATTCATCGTGTTTGGTTTGGTGGATTTGTTGTATGGCATGTTAACCCTTTTCCAGTTATTCAATTCCAAATCCAGTTTTTTTGGCAAAAAAAAAAATATATATTTCATGTTGTTTATATCTTCAAATTGTGTTTGGTTTAGTTGTTTTGTAGAAAATTGTGTTTTATTTTTGGCTTTGCAGAAGATGATTGAGTTTTCAAAGGGATAGTGGGAAAAATAGCATTTTAGGTTAGGAAGAAAATATTTTAAAACAGTCTGATCTTAGTAGTGCAAAAGGAAAAGAAAGAACAAAAAGAAAAAGAAAAGAGAAGAAAAAGAATACAAAGTAAAGAAATAATAATGAAAGAAGAAAAAGGAATTATCAGAGAAAAAAAATATTAAGAAAGAAAAACAAAAATGAAAAAAAATGATAAAGAACAACAGCGAAGAAAAAAAAAGAAGAAGAAGAAAGATGAAAGGAAAAGAAATACAAAAGAATTTAAAAAAAAAATAAAAGAAATGAAAAATAAAAAGGAAGAACGAAGAAATATAAGGCAATAAAAAGAAAAAGAAAAAACGAAAAAAAAAAAGAAAAAGAAAGAAAATAGATATTGACAGAAGATAAAGAAAATTAGAATGAAATAAGGAAGGTTTTGAAAGAGAAAGAAAAAAGGAAAAAAGAGAAAGAAAAAAGGAAAGAAAAGAAAGGAAAGAAAGAAGGAAAAAAAATGGAGTAGATTTTTGTGGTCAACGAAATTTCCTATGAAAGGAAGAATCGAATATGAACTTCAGGCGGTACCCTCACCCTACTGTGCGTAACAGTCGGGGGTCGGAAAAACCGGCGGTGTGGGCGATTCAACCCTCTTGAACCCCAAATGACCAGAAAAAAATTGCTACAGACATCACCACCACCACCATCATCGATTTTTTTTTTTTACTCTTCTTGTCTCCCTTACTCCCTCCTCCATCCAAAACTCCTTACCCTAACCGACACTTTTGGACCCCTCCCCAATAACAAACCGGAATCTCTTTAAGCGATTACGATTACGTGAATGAATAAACGCCTCAATGAGGGTTTTTTTTTACTCCTCTTCTCTCTTTCTGTTGTGAGGTTTTCTGTGGGGGTGCTAATGTTGATGAAATCCCAAGGGTTGAGAATCAGAGTCAAAGAAAGAGGGGAAAAAAATATTTTCTATTATTTATTTATTTATCTATTTATTCCCTGTCCAACCGGTTAAAGGCTTTGGAGTAAAAAGGTGTTGAATTGTCGGAGTTGGAAGGCCGTACACTGACCCACGACATTAGAAAAAAAAACGACAAGGGTGGGTTTAGAAATGGGTCCTGGGATTGTGTGAATGGGGAAAGATATGGAGAAAACCCTTAAATTGGATGAGAGATACAATAAAATAATTCCCATTCACTGATGGGCATGCTAAGTGCAAAATAAGGGCAATGGCACAATATCACGACATTCTCTAGCCCTAAATGAGCGTTATATTCATCTTCATCCTCCTCAACTGACCCAGTATCTTTTGTTTGGGGGGGGGGGGTCAGAATGAGGAAATATTTTTTTTGTTTTTGTTATATTTATTTAATCTCAAGAAAAGTTGTGTAATGGAAGGAAGAGAAGAAAGAAACGTTTCATCGAATTTAGGGACAATACGGAGAAAGCAAGAAGTAGGCAAGGAGCAAAAACTAGGACAGACCTAAAAAAAAATAAAATATGGCAGACCTTCCAAAAAATAGTCAAGCCACATAAGAGGCAAAAAGGAATTAACGGGGCATTACATAGGCAAGAGGCAAAATAGGTAAGAAGCAAAGAGGAGTGGAGGAGAATAAAGGGTTGAGGGGCAAAAAAGAGTTGAAAAATAGAGTTAAAGGGAAAAAATGAGTAAAAGTCAAGAGGCAAAAAAGAGGGAAAACAGGAGTAAAGGGGGAAAAAGAGTAAGAGGCAAAAAAGGGGGTAAGGAGAGAAAAAGGAGGTAAGGAACAAAAAAAGGGGTAAAAAGGAGGTAAGAGGCAAAAAAGGAGCTATGGGGTAAAAAGGAGGTAAGAGAAAAAACAGGAAGTAAGGAGTAAAAAGAAGGGTAGGGTAAAAAAAGGCGGTAATGGGTAAAAAGGAGTTAAGAGGAAACAAAGGAGGTAAGGGGTAAAAAGGAGGTAAGAGGCAAAAAAGTAGTTATGGGATAAAAAGGAGTTAAGATGAAACAAAGGAGATAAGGGGTAAAAAGGATGTAAGGGGCAAAAAAGAAGGGTAGGGTAAAAAGAAGGGTAGGGGCAAAAAAAGAGTTAAGGGGTAAAAAGGAGGTAAGAGGCAAAAAAGGAGGTAAGGGGTAAAAAGGAGGTAAGGGGTAAAAAGGAGGTAAGGGGTAAAAAGGAGGTAAGGGGTAAAAAGGAGGAAAGGGGTAAAAAGGAGGTAAGAGGCAAAAAAGTAGTTATGGGGTAAAAAGGAGTTAAGATGAAACAAAGGAGATAAGGGGTAAAAAGGATGTAAGGGGCAAAAAAGAAGGGTAGGGTAAAAAGAAGGGTAGGGGCAAAAAAAGAGTTAAGGGGTAAAAAGGAGGTAAGAGGCAAAAAAGGAGGTAAGGGGTAAAAAGGAGGTAAGGGGTAAAAAGGAGGTAAGAGGCAAAAAAGAAGGGTAGGGTAAAAAGAAGGGTAGGGGCAAAAAAGGAGGTAAGGGGTAAAAAGGAGGAAAGGGTAAAAAGAAGGTTTGGGGTAAAAGAGGGTAGGGTAAAAAAGGATGTAAGTGGTAAAAAGGATATAAGAGGAAACAAAGGAGGTAAGGGGTAAAAAAGGAGGTAAGAGGCAAAAAACAAGGTTTGGGGTAAAAAGAAGGGTAGGGGTAAAAAAGGAGGTAAGGAGTAAAAAGAAGGTAAGAGGCAAAAAAAAAAAGGTAAATGGCAAAAAGAAGCATAGTGACAATAAATAAGCAAGAGGCGAAATTTGTAAGAGAGAAAAAGGAGTCAAGTAGCAAAACAAATAGGCAATTATAGAAAATATATTTTAAAGATTAAATCTTTTTAAGGGACACAGAGAAAGAAAATAAGGGTTAAAACAAAAAATGATATGAGATTTTGGTATCCAAATAGAATAGGACGGTGTCATTAGGTTCCAGATTTACCTTTAATGAATCAATCTTCGACAAATCTCTTTCTCTCACACATATCTTGTCATCACTTTTTTAAAAGATGGAATCGCCCGATCGTTGAAGAGAATATATATATATGTGTGTGTGTGTGTGTGTGTGTGTGTGTGTGTGTGTGTGTGTGTGTAGCTTAATCGCCATATATATTTTATAACTTACTAACTAGCTCTACCTACGTATTGTGAACTTTTGAAGTAAATACTTAAAGTTTACGCATAAATCTATACTTTCGTATATTAATTTTATGTGAGTAAATGAAGTACAGGGAATTTTTTGCATTTCAGCTTCACTATGCAATAGCCTAACGAATCCTCACGACAATGAAATGGGGAAAATTCCGTGTAGCTTAATTGCCATATATTTTCATGACTTACTATCTGGCTTTACACACGTATTGAGTACTGTTGAAGTAAATACTGGTCATAGATACATAACATTTCAGGTAGATACACGAAATAATAATAATAATAATAATAATAATAATAATAATAATATATATATATATATATATATATATATATATATATATATATATATATATATATATATATATATATATATATATATATATATACGCACACACACTTTGTGTTTCTTCTCATGCAATGATTCGAGAGTTTCGTGCCAAATCACTTCTCGTCGTCAAGTCGTCAGCCATGTTGCATGATGGCGTCTTCTTCGGAGAGATCGAGAGAAGGGTGGAAGGTAATTTATTAAATTAAACACGCAAAATGCAAGTGCGACATCTTTTATTCATCGCGTTGCATAGATATGATTATAAGCTGCATCTTTACAGAAAGATTCGCACACGGCATTTACACTGATTACGTAAACAATCACAGACGCCCCCACCCCACCTATCCATCGACTCACTTCGCTGGAAAATATAACAGATGGACGAGAGAATATAATAAAACACCAACAAAACATCTTTTTGAAAGAGAGAGAGAGAGAGAGAGAGAGAGAGAGAGAGAGAGAGAGAGGGGAGAAAGAGAAGGAGAGGGAGAGAGAATAAATAAATAAATAAATAAATACCCCTAGGTCTTAAAATACAAATATGAGTTAGCAACAGCATCTTGTAGATTTCAGCAGTAGCTCTTTGTTAAGACATGTTTGGTTAAAAACAATCGAATATTCTCTTTTGGTTGCTCTTAGGTTGGCCTTCTTGGCCTTTTGGTCCAGATCAAAGTGTAGTATCTGTTCTTCAGATGCTGCACTTC
>NC_136510.1:103504446-103521946 GCF_053919585.1 Euprymna scolopes | reverse complement strand
ATTTGCAAATGTTATCAAAAGAGGTAGCGAGTACTGGAAAATCTAGAAAGACTTGTTGTCACTCAGCTTCCAGGGAACACCACAGGCTGTATTCAATGAGATCTTTGATAACCCATGTGAAAGCTCCTTTTTAGCCAATAATAATAATAATATATAATACCATTCAGTAGGGACCCGACAATGAAAGATTAGATAAGAGCAAAAACTTGGATTTAAGACCAAAAAATCCAACCTTGATCATCCTTCGGGGCTTGTGGCGCAGTGGATAGAGGTGTTGAATGTCTACGGTTCAAGGTGAGCATTTTCTGAAGATAGCGGTTTCAATCCTAGCTAAAGCAGTCCAAAACATGGTGAGGCAACAACAACTATGGAAGGCAGTAATTACTGGGGATACAGTTAAGAGACTCAGCATTCCTAACTAGTCACGGTTAATTACTTGAAGAAGGCCGGAGGATGAGTTAGCCAAAACATGGTGAGACAACAACAACTATGGAAGGCAGTAATTACTGGGGATACAGTTAAGAGACTCAGCATTCCTATCCCGTCGTGGTTAATCACCTGAAGAAGGCCAGAGAATAAGTTGGCCGACACGCTGTGAAACAACTACAACTATGAAGATAAGGATAACAGTCTGCAAATAAATAAATCAATAAATATGCAAATTACTCATTTCAAATGATTCCAATAAAAAAAATCTATACTCTTATGAATTTGTTTTTTTTTTTTTGTGTATTGATATTCATATTAAAAACCCCTTTTTCTATTTATTTAAAAAGAAAATACAACTTTGTTATGTATGGGTCATGGAATTGCATTCATTTGCAAAAGATCTAGCTAATTTGCATATTGTTTTAAACATTCATTTTAATTAATTCCCTCTTAGTCTTTTCGGTTTTCTTATGGGATGATCATCTTTAGTTAACTATTACGTGTAATTATATTCATGCAGATATTCTACATGATTTATACTTGCATAATATTTGCTTGAAAAAGTTATAGTAAACACAAACCTCTTTCCATATCTATTTATGTATGCGTATATATATTTGTTTTAAAAAATTGCCTACCAAACTCCTGTCAGTTTTTGGTCTACAGACATTAAACTTAACATATAGGGTATTTGAACCCATGCGAAACTTTATATTTGGGTTTTGGTTGGGGAAAATCGGTTCAAAAGTGTGGAAATTAAAAAAAATAGAATTTGCTAGGTGAAGGTCGAATGACAGGATTACGAATATGCATGCATAACGTAATAGCTATTGGTCCATGTTTTAATTTTCAGCATTGCAGCAAACATGTATTCATAGCTCAGGCATTAGCGACAAATGAAAAAGTAAATTGTAAGCTAAACGTTTTGGTTTCGATTCTCGATGGTGGCACACCAGTCATTCTCTTAATTTTTTTAAAACCTTTTCAATCATTACTATATATTGGGTCCAATATAATTATAACAATAAATATGAAATCTGCATGAATAAAAATATCATATTTAAGCGTAATTTACAACCGGGCAATGCCGAGCGGCCTGCTAGTAATATATAAATTATGACTAATTTGAAAAATTTAAATGAATTTTATGTTTTTGAATTTTTTAGATTAGGATTGAAAATTTGTATTATCTAGATTGTTCGAACTACTGTACTCATCTTGAGTGTGATTCTCATAACGTTTCAGCCGATGTAACCTTCGACTTTCTTCAGGTGTATTTTGTTAAACTCAGGAAGGAATCATGGTGTAACAGATAAAGTACCAAGTAAAATTTAGTTGTGAGTGACACTATTCTAAAGGTGGAAGGTTCAATCCTTAGTGTGAGTACTGCACATTTATTTTACATTTGTTCCACGAGTTCGAGAGCTGGACATTTGGGTCGTCAACTTTGTCAAATAGCTTCGCTCCACTTGATTCGATCCATTGCCAATGCTTCTGTTAACCTACGATGTTATCACTCCGTCTCTTGGACAGGCTCCAAGGGCATCAAAGTTAATGGTCCTTCTGGACCACTTGTCAACTGCCATGCATTGGATATGGCTAAACCACCATAGTCTATTCTAACATAGGGTTTCATCCACTGAATTGAACTAAAGCCCAGTTCTCAGTTCATAAAAGCCAAGTACGTCCAAGGATGGAGTACTGCTGCCATATCTGGGCTGCTAAAAGCAGCCTATCCTGCCTTGACAAAGTACAAAATAGACTTTGTGGCTTAGTGGGGGATGCCCTTTTCTCTTTCCTTCAACCTCTCTCCTATAGAAGAGACGTTCCGAGCCTATCTTTGTTTTATCTTTATTTCTATGGCAGGTGCTCGTCTGAGCGCCAATCTCTAGTCCTCCCTCGCAAATCTTTTACGAAAAACACCTGTCTAGCTGAAATCACTGTCAAAAATTTTCCCCACTCTTTATTTGTGCCTAAATCAAAACCTAGATTCCATGAACAAAGCTTCTTTCTTAGAACTGCACGCCTGTAGAACTCTGTTCCGTCTGCTTGCTTCCCTCCTGACTACAACCTGGATGTCTTCAAGTCCAACGTAAACAAATTCCTGATGAACCGCCCCCTTAAGTAGACATTTTTATTAAACCCCCCACACTAATGTACTGTACATGCAATAACCCTTATCCCTGAGTGGCTTCCGGGCCTTGATAAGTGTTGATCACCTTGGAAAAAAACAAGACAAAAAAAAAACGTCTGGTAATGTTCTCAACTGTAACATACCAAATCTATAGCTGACCTGTGTACCGGCATTGCCTGGACAAGTAGATTAAGTAAAGAAATTCCACTCACAAGTTTGAACGATTTGGTGTGATGTCATTCGTGTTACTCTGCTTGTCTGTATATGGTGTTAAAGTCTAACATGGTAAAATTGACCTTTTTTTTCTTTTTTTTTTTTTTTTTTTTTTGATATTTTGTATAATTGAATAAAAATGTGCTTTCATTGTGACCCAATCGTTTGCCGGAGAAAGTTACTTGTCTTGGGACGACAGGCTCTAGAGACATCAAAGTTAATGTTTCTGTTTGACTACTTGTCGACTGCAACGCATTGGATGTGGCTAAACTATCTCAGTCTATTCTAGCATCCACTGAACCGAATAATCCAAATAGTTCAATAATAATAAATAATAACTAAAATAATGAATTATTGAGATGCCCTTTTGCAAAGCAATATGCAAATTAGTTCATCTTCAGACGTCGATTATATACACGTAATCTGTACCTTAAAAAGTTATTGCTTGTCTATTGTGAATATGAATTTGGTGTTTAAATCTCACAGTCAGTGCTATGAATGATCCAATCTTATAAAAAGACAAAATCTAAGTTATTTGAGGCATAACTTCTATGATTACAATGCAGTGCAAGTGAGACTAAAGGTTGAAGGTTCAATCCTTAGTGCATGTTTATTTTCACTTGTTCCGCCGAGTTCGAGGGTTAGTTGTTTGGGTCGTTGACTTGGTCAAATGAGTTCTCTTCATTTGATTCGATCCATTTCCAATGTTTCTTCATTCGGACAACTGGTCTCATCGTGAGTGTTATTCTGACAACGTTTCGGCCTGTGTAGCCTCCGGCCTTCTTCAGGTGTATCCTGTCGAACTCTAGAATCTTTCTGTTGAACTCAGTAAACTGCAAGCAAATTTCGAACAGAACCCTTTTTTTTTTTTTTTTTACATAGGCATCACCACATTATCAAGGCCCAGAGGCCACTCAAGGATAAGGGTTAAAGAGGGTACAGTAGACATTGGACAATATAGTAACTTTATTTAACTTACGTGCCTATCATGCTCTCATTGTGTAAGCCATATGTTCCGTGATGACGAATAGCAGTCAGAAGTGTCCAAAATAAATGTAAAATGGAATTATAATAATCAATGACGATTTTTTAAATCTGTGACTTGACCAATATTTGAACCCTGATCTCTCAACCCGTTAGTGACCACTAACCATTATGTCAAAGGGGCTGAGTCGTCCAGTTACTACTAATACTTACTTTTAATGGATTGCAAACATAAACTAATCCACGACGACACATATTTGCCTAAAAATAATATTTGAAGTCATTTTAACCTGGGGTTGCACAATTGTTTTCCCCTACAAAAAATGGAAATTTCTTTGCGTTGTTTATGGTCATATAACAACATGCAAAATTTCGTGAAAAACTAATGAATTAATTTTGAGAAAATCAAAATATCAAAAGAATGGCAGAGTAAAGGAATGGCAAAATAAAAGAATTACAGAGCAATGGAATGGCAGTTATAGAATGACAGGATAATAGAATGACAGGGTAATAGAATGACAGAGTAAAAGAATGACAGAGTAAAAGATAGAGCAATTCAATGACAGAGTAAAGGAATGACAGCAAAAGAATAGCAGAGCAATGGAATGGCAATAAGAATAACAGAATAAAAGAATATACAAAGCAATGAAATGGCAGAGTAATAGAATAGGTAAAAGAATGCCAGATTAACGGAATTGAAGAGTAAAAGAATGACAGAGCAATGGAATGGTAAAAGAATGGCAGAGCCATGGAATGACAGAGTAAAAGAATGAAAGAATGTGGGAATGAGGGAATAACAGAATAAAGACATAACAAACAAGCTGACAAAAACGTATCATTTTTTTGATTTAAAAATGGAGCCAGCAAAAATTTTTGCGATTAAAGTTCATAACCTACTTTCCCATGAAACTGACACAATACACAACAAAGAATCTATGATGTTTCTCGGTTAGCAATCGAAATTACCTACATGATAAGTAAAACTCCCATATCTTTGTTTGGAAATTTCCAGGCACAGATAAAAACAACATGATTTTTTCCCCCCTGCCGATTTATTCCCATACCTATCGTTTTTTGTGTTCTCTTCCCCCCTCCCCCCCTCTCTCTCTCTCTCTCTCTCTCTCTCTCTCCCCCATATATATATATATATATATATATATATAATTTACTTACATATCTGAATTCCCAGACTCAGGAACAATACACGAGTCTTTTGTTGCGACGAAATATATTCCATGCTTAAGTACATAAAAAGGCCAGCTTATTTATTCGTTCCCTCAGGTAAAAATAAACAAATAAGTTTACAAAGATATGGGAGAGAGAATATTTTGTTTATCTCATTAAAAATTATCCCACGCACAGACTGATTTATGAAATATTTATTATTATCATTATTATGTCTGTGTGTGTGTATGTGTTCATGGGAATAAACATGCTCATTCAATTATATTTCACCCTTTATTCATACCAATCCTTTAATTTATGAAGCTCAATGTATGCTAAATATAATTACAGAGCACTTACAAACAAATGGCAACAAGTCTAGATCCCAAATTTCAAGATGCTGTCTATCTTATCGTTTATATCTTTCAGCATGTAAAAATGTCCAATTCTTCATAGCACCTGTTATGTGGTGCAGTAACACTCGTATAATTTTTAAGTCAATTTTTTTTATATTTTCCGCCCAGACTAATCAGAATAAGAACTCATTAATTTTAAAAAGAAAAATAGAATTTGGGTATTTTTATATAAATCCGACTAAATCCGAAGTGTAGAGTCAATCGTGTTTTATGATATTTACGCCATCTTTGATTTTATATATATATATATATATATATATATATATATATATATATATATATATATATATATATATATATATATATATATATATATATATGTTTCGTGTTTTTTTTATTACCGTTTTATATGTTTAGTTACAAATGTTTCAGTTGCCGAATCATATTTACGATCCAGCAACTTCGTCAGTTATTTTATATATATATATATATATATATATATATATATATATATATATATATATATATATATATATATGTGTGTGTGTGTGTGTGGTGGGACGATTAATCGGAATCAGAATCGGGAATCGAAAAAATCGGAAGGTTAGGGGGATATCGAAATTGGTATCAAAATCGAAAAAATTGGTACCTGTTTTCCGATGCCAAAACGATTCTTTTAATTGTCTTTTTTTTATCTGATTTTGTTTGAAGTAAAATCTTCCATTGCTGGTAATAATGATAAAATAATAAACATTTATTGATTTTATAATATCAGTAAAGCGAAAATCGATAGATCACTCTCCACAAGTTCGAGAAGCAATCTAATTTGCATATTACATAAAACGTATTTAAAAAATTATTTATATATATATATATATATATATATATATATATATATATATTATATAATATATATTATATCTCCGTGATATTGTTTATTGTAAGATAATCGTTTTGATTGTTCTATTGAGAAATATTATTTAAAATTGAGTTATTTCATTTGATTTATTTTCAATTGTTAATTGCTGAGAAACGCCGCGTTTAAAACCGGAAGTAAGCTTATTTATTAAAGCTATGAAAGTTATGTCTCATTTAAGCTACGGAAGTTGTTACTTTACGTCAGATTTTCACAGACCAAGATGTGTTTTACGCTTCCTTAAACCCAACATATGGTCACTTTTCGTTACAAGTTAGGATATTCAGTGTATTTTAAATAGTATGTGACTAAACCCTCAGTTCGGCAATATGTTTCGACCGTGCAACACCAGGTATATATATATATATATATATGTATATATATATATATATATATATATATATATATATATATATATATATATATATATATAATACACATTACAATTAAATTTACCAAAATGATCCAAGATGGTAAAATTAAAGTATATTATAAATATTAAAGAATTAATAGTTATAAAATTATCTCAGCCAGATGTAAAAGCTCGATAAAACCAAATCGGAAATAGAGCTTATAATATGAGCCAACAGTTAATAAAATATGTTTAAAAAAAACACTTTGAAATGAGTTAAAAACATATTTAATCTGAAAAGGAAACACTAGATAGATGGATAGTCCTTAATCCGCGGAGTTTCGAAGAAATACTTTCCTTCTCATCAGAGGGTAGGAATTAGCGAAATGCGGGATCGGATTTTGCATGCAGAAGTATTTGATGAAACAACAAGTCAAAGATCTTACTTGAAAACAAAAAAGTGAAGCAGAGGGAATATGGTGAAGAAAAAGGTGATTACACATGAATAGATAGTCTGGTGAAAGATAAAAAATCCAGTGACGGTAAAATCCAAATTTAAAACTTCAAGAAAGTTAAAAGAATTTCCATTTGTACAAGTAAAATCCAAGGAAATCCTGTAATTGGAAGAAGATGGTCCATAATAATCCAAAAGCAGAAATCCATGGAATAATTCACAAAAATGTGTACAAGGAAAAAAAGAAAGCATTCCAATAATATTAATAAAAGAAAAATAAGATATGCTTCTCACTCTACTTCCGAGACATATATATATATATATATATATATATATATATATATATATATATATATACCAACACGAGCTATCTCTGGCTCGATTAGCAAATACCGTATCCATTCGGCTATCATTAACCGCGTGAAATAACGTTGCATTTAAACATTTTAATTTTAAATGTTCTTTACGTCAGTCAGACACTGATCTAATCGTTATACGATGATCTATGTATAAGATCTAAATCGACCGACTTAATTCAGCTGAAAGTGCTCAACGGTAAGAAACGAGTTTCTTAAAGGGGATGTCATAATTATTATTTTTTCTATAATAATTAAATACATACAGACACCAGTGTTTCATCCTTTCGGGAATCTTTAGTACAGGGTGTCACGATTAACACCAGTCGACAGATTCGAACTCGGCAACACGAGCCATCTCTAACATTGAACTTAAACATTTTATTTTAAAATGTTTTTAACGTCAGTCACAGTGATCTAATCGTTATACGATGATCTATGCATATTATATATATATATATATATATATATATATATATATATATATATATATATATACTCTAGATTTATATATTAGGTATTTAGCCCGTTAAAAATGGGTTAAAATGTAGAACAAACGGATATACTATAGAGGATATTTTAGTCCGTTAAATGGGGCAAAAGTGATAGCTCTTTGACTCAGAACGAGTGCTTTAAATGCTAATATCTATTAATCCCTTACTATGTATCGAGCGGATACCACAACACTTAGTTCGCTGCACCTTATCGCAGCAAAAATTCAGACAAAATTTCATCTAGATTGTTCCTGTGATTTCCGAGAAAAAGTGAGAATAAATATTGTATAGTGGTGACTAATCCCTATATTACCATAACTGCGTATCGAATAGATATCATAATACTTAGTTCGATGCATCTTATAACGGTGCACAGAAAATTTCAGCCAGATCGATCCAGTCGTTTCTGAGAAAAATTGGGAAGAAAAAAGACGGACAGACAATGAGAAATATAATATATATTGTATGTTTCGTGTTTGTTACACTCGTCAGTATGGATGACAGCAGTCGGGCGATGCGAACCCTGACTCCAAGTTTTATGAACTCTGGCTTTTTACCGTTAGGCCAGCGTGGCAAGAGAAAGAAATATTGAAACGTGAAAGCAAATAAGAAAGGTGAAAGCTGGGCAAGGCATTCGCTGCTGCAGTGAGCGGACACACAGACACTTTGTTCGAAGAAGCGAATTTTTTCTTTTGTATGTGATTCGCGAAATTCATTCTTTCTTTCTCTTCAACAGACAACACACGCACTTGACGATAGCCGACTTTAACAACTGGCGCCATTTTTTTTTTCTTTTGCGTAACGATACTTGAAAAACTTTCAATGGTGTGGCGGGAAAATTATTTAACAAAAGAGACATGCGTAAACAAAAGGAAGAGGGGGTGGGTAACAGCAGCTAAGTGGTTAACCTGGGTGGGTGTTTAGTTCTCTTCCACCACAAAAACTGTGACACAAGGGTCGGAAAGTGGAATTGAAAAGGTCAGCGCTCCAAAGGGGAAGTCCCCTAATCTGTAAAATACGCCTGTGCAGTCCCGTCGGTATTTCCGGCAAGGCGCCTCATACGGACCTTATCTTAAAAGTGAGAAGCAACTATATTCGTCAAAACAGAGTTACTTTTTTTTGATTGGAACAAAAAGTATTTGTCGAGGAATAAAGCAGAGCTACGTTAAATAACATAGCAATAATTTTGCGGCGAGGATAGCGTACGGCTACTTATACTGGACCGGGGATAACGTGCTAGCAAATCAAATGAAACTTGGTTCGAATCCTCCGACAAGCAGTAATTATCATTCCCTGCACTGATGATTGCGAAAGCATGAAACACTAGTGTCTGTAGGTATAAAAATAATTATTAACATTGATATATCATTTTAAAATGGCGGAAGAAAATCGAAATGCTTAAGGTTTTGCGCGTCATATGTGAGATTTTTCAAGAGTGAAACGGCTAAAATTCTGTGTAGCTGAACTGTCATGTATATTTTCAAAACTTACTACCTAACTCTACATCCTGGTCTATGAAAATCAAACGCGAATTAACTGCTATAGCTTAAAAAGGAAATAACTCTCATAGTTTAAATAAATAAGCTTACTTCAGGTTTTCAGCGTAACTGTTGTCAGCTATTAATATTTGAAATTAAATTAAATTAAATATAAATTCAATTAAAAATAAACCAATCAAATTTAAATATTTCGAAATAGAGTAATTCAAACGATTCTATTGCAACAAACAATTAATAAAACCGAACTAATTATTAAAATAGATTTTCTTGAATGTAATATGCAAATGAGGTTACTTATTAAATGTAGATTTCTTTTGAATAAATAGTATATACAGTATAACCCGGATAGAAGATACCCTTATATAAGAAACACGGATATAAGAGAGATTTTCTCCAGTCCCAAATTAGAGCCTGTGTTAATGTACAGAGTAACACGGATATAAGAAATCTGGTTATAAGAGAGCTGTAGAGTCCGGATACGAAGTCGGGTCACACTGTATAGAAATCATGCTGCAATGTCGGTATGAATACTAATTTGTGAAACAGCTTATTATAACTGAACATTAAATGTAGATTTTTTTAAATAGTATATAGAGTGTAACCCAGATATAAGAGCCCTGAATATACGAAAAACGGATATAAGAGATATTTTCTCTGGTCCCAAATTATAGCCTGTGTTAATGTACACTGTAACCCGGATGTAAATGTAATCTAGATATAAAAGAGATGTAGGGACGGAGACTAAGTCTCTTATATCCGGGTTAAACTGTGTAGAAATTATGCTGCAATGAAATTGTATGTATGTCCATTTTCAGTATAAACATTTATTTGTGAAACAGTTTATTTGTTTGTATATATTATAATTAAATTGTGAACAAACGAACAGGCGGGAGGACGACTTTATTATAATAGATGTATCCATTCACGGGCAATTGTTTCGCAATCTGTTTTACTGCTCACTGTAACTAGACGTATCAAAAGTATTCATGCTAAGATTCGAAACCCGAATGACCGGTCACATCCAAATACTATCTTTATTATACTTTTAACTAGAAGCACACCACTGTCAAGTAAATCATAGAACGAGTTCACCTGGCGCAGCGAGAGTAGGTGTTATTCGTACCAGATGAGGACATTTCATTGCTTTCTTGCTAACAGGTTGGGGTGTATCTTTTTTTTTAAGAGGTGGGTGTAGTTTGCTTGAAGCATTGTATAGTATGTAGTTAAATAGAATTGTAGAAGGCGGTAGAATGCAGAAGTAACGGAAAGAAACAGGCTGCTTCAGCCTGTGTCTTTCCGTTACTTCTGCATTGTACCGCCTTCTACAATTCTTTTTTTTTTTTTATTATTATTTCTTTAACTTTTTGTTTCTTTTTCAGTTTTATAAGGTTTACCCTCCATCTGAGGACGGGCCATTTTATTGCTTTGTTGCTATTTTGTATTTTTTTGTTGCTGTTTATTTATTTTTTATTTTTTAGTTTTATAAGGTTTACCTTCTATTTGAGGACGGGTCATTTTATTGCTAATCGCCTGAGACACCCTTACGGGGAATGCACTTCACCTGATCTCCCACAGGGAAAGTAAAATGAACATTAAGCAAGAATATGTCATAGGCTGTCAGCATGCAAAGTTTGGTGGAAATCCGTTCTGTAGTTCACGAGTTTATCGCAAGCAAACAAAATGCCCAGCTTTTTTTTAAAGTAAATTATTATGTAGTTTTGAACAAGGAAAAGTACACGCAGGTCATTACGTTCTACGCAAACAAAAATGTCAAATTTGAATAAAAGGAGGGGAGATAACTGCTATAAAGAACGGTCGATAAAACGGATTTACGACGACAGTAAAGTTATCACGTTTTATTTATTATTAGAATGGATTTGGAGGAGCAGTTTACATTGTACGCACTAAATGCCAAGAAAAACGGTTAATAAAGAGAGAGAGAGAGAGAGAGAGAGAGAGAGAGAGAGAGAGAGAGAGAGAGAGAGAGAGAAAGAACGAAATTATATTGGCTTATCAATTCACAATTCTGAAGCGATATTCATTTATTTCGGCGCGGATTTCTAAAAGCACTATATATACGAAGTGCTAATAAATGCGCCAAGTCTAAGAGAATTAACTTTTCTACAACAATTGCGGCGCGAGCACCTTCAGGCGAAATAATTGGATGACGAACTGATCCGGTTTTCTGCGCCGAAATAATAAAACTATTAAATAATTTTAAAATGTTTCCGTTAAAGACCCGAGATAACGAAACAAAGCGGATTTCCTTAATTCTCATCATTATATACATATAAACACACACACACACACACACACACACACACACACACACACACACCTTATGAGATAGGAACTCCCTTTATAATATTAGTACTCGCGTTTACATCAAAGCATATTTACCTACTTGGCCTTTTGGGCAAGATCAAAGTGTAGCATCTGTTCTTCAGATGCTGCAAGCTATGACTAGCTATGACTAGCTATGACTAGCAAAGACCAGATGTGGGGGCAACCCCACATGTCTGACCTTTAACCAGCTCCCATTTCCCACCTCTCGGGAGCTGGTCCCCTTTCCCCTCTTCCCCCTCCCTTCACTCCTCACATTAAAAATCGGCCTTGTGCCTAATTTGCTCGGTGGGGGAGCAAATAAATACCATCTGTTCTTCAGATGCTGCACTTCTATTTCTTGTTCTCTTTCAG
This sequence comes from Euprymna scolopes, assembly GCF_053919585.1. Taxonomy (NCBI): domain Eukaryota; kingdom Metazoa; phylum Mollusca; class Cephalopoda; order Sepiida; family Sepiolidae; genus Euprymna; species Euprymna scolopes. The sequence goes on along the minus strand of NC_136510.1, from coordinate 103,509,898 downwards.
TGGAGGAGAAATCCTTCACGACTGAGACAATTTTTATTTTTGTACCTTTTCTCCACGTTAAAAAACGACCCTGGTGTCTAACTCTGTCCCGTGGGGAGGCATAGTAAATAGGTACATCAAAGCATATTTCTCTCGCATTTCAAAATGTGAGACAATAGTTAGCAGCCAGGTTTCATAATACTTGTAAACAGGGTTCGAATCGTCCAACCGCCGGTACGGTTTCCTCATACCATACCTCCATATATATGTGTGTGTGTGTGTGTGTGTGTGTGTGGATCAGAGGGGATTTCAAATAGCATTGTTATGATGACTGAACTTATGCATTCATGACCTGAAAATTACATCCCTCTGTTGCAAATACTGGCGGCGCGAGATTCCAAGAAAGCAACCCCTGTCATGAACGTGCGTCAGAAACAGAGGTACGTCACTGAATTACTCCACGCAGAAAATATTGAACCGATCAACATTTATCGGCGCCTGTTTAACGTTTACGAAGCCAATGCAGTTGATATCAGCACAGTTAGGAGATCGGTTAGTCGATTTAAGGGTGGCGACAGAGATGTGAGTGACAAAGTGATGTCCGGACTTTTACGACCGAGGCATCGTTCGTCACTGGTAAAAGTGCATTCAGAATGATGGTGACTATGTAGATAAATAAATTCTGGGGCACAAAAGGTCGTGCATTTTAGTGGTACCATTCCAGTCTTCGTAGCTCTTTAACGTTTTAGTTTTTGAGTTTTAAAAAATAGGAGGCTTTACTTTAAGAACGATTTTTTTTTAGATTTCATAGATCCGGCTACTACTCCTGATTATGGGCGCTGTAAGCAAATCCAAATCGAACAAACCATAAACTGTGATCCGATCATATTTGTGATGGCGACACAATAAAACAATAGAAGGCGAGTACAGCAAAGTATTACATAAGAAGGGCTGTCCCCTTCTCATGTAAGTAAGAAGACAGACTAGATAAGTGAAAATATTAGGAAAGGGCTAAAATCGAACCTTGTAGGCAAGTGTTAAAAGCTAATGGATAATTGAAATCCTAGGAATGCAGTCGATTGTTAATTCTTTTAGAAGTAACTAAATATTATTTATGTCAGAAAAAGAGCGGTTGTTCATTCTTTTTGAAATAACTGGATATAACTCGATATTAAATATGTCAGTTAAAAGAATGGGCAACAACAAAGTTGAAAATGTAATATAACAAATAGGTTAAATGATATAATTTAATTTACGGATTTCTTTTGTTTATGAGAAGTGTGTAAATACATGTGCAAGGGCACGGGTGAATTGAAACGTGATAAAGTCACGTTGGAACCACACCTCTGACGTCATAAAAAAGGAGATTCTCAATATATTGAGATGGGGTTCGGAGTTAGAGAATCAAACTCACAGCCAGAGAGAGAGAGAGAGAGAGAGAGAGAGAGAGGGTCAGAGAGTGAATCTGGTATCCTTAAAGGCGAAGGGTAGAAAAGAGACCATGTAACTATACAAGCTTGAATTCATGTCATCAATCGGCCGGCTGATAAATAAAGAAATCATCTAATATTTTGTAACTGTTTGTCTTCTGAAAAGGTAAATGTGTTTTGATCATCATCTTAAATGAATATTGTGTAACCTCACCCCCTCCACGTAATGTGTCCTCCTCCTCCATCATAAGTGAAGTATCGCCTCCTCTGGGTTAACAAGAACTGAATAAATATCTCAACGCCGTATTATAATATGATAAAAGAATTATCATCACAGTCGTCATGATGTACCAAGAATATAAATGGCTCTCCCTAAGTATTGTCATCACCGTCGTTATCCCTGTTCCGAGTCTCTGTAATAAATGTCTTTCTCGGTATTACCATTATCATTCTGTTCTAAGTCCCTGTTATAGATGTCCCCGATATGACCCCCCCCCATGCAACAAAACCAGTCAAATTCTGAGTGCGTCACATAGCTTAGGAGAAACCCAACGTTGTGCATCACTAGGACCCCTACGTTCTTCTTTTCGGACCTGGTTTGGATTCCAATCTCTCAGATCTTCTCTCAAGGAACCTCCGAGCCACCAACTGTACCAAACCAGACACTGTCCTCTACTTTGACTGTCATCAACTGTCGTAAACTCAATGTTAGGTACGGAACCGCAGCGACGACAATAAAACCAAGGTGTGCACACACGCACATTCCAGATGGATATCTGATCTACATTCTTGTGTCTTATAAAAATGACCAGAATTGTAACTATCACCGAAAACAAAAAAAAAAGTGTTTACATTCCAGATCGGAAGGTTATGAATTGCGCGACGCAAAATAATAATAAAAAAAGAATTTAATATCTTAATATTTACATTCCAGAAATGTGGAGTGATATTTACATGAGACAGAACGTAAACAACTGAAGAGAGAAAGAGAGAAGACCGACAGCCATAGAGCGTGATTGACATTCTCAGTTGCGCCACACCAAAAAACGAACCCCAATAATAACAGTCTCTCTTTTTGTCGATGGACAAAAAGCTTAATTGTAAATAAAACCTCTATGTTAATAAATTCGTCTCTGTGTTGATTTTGAGAATAACGACAAAAGAATTGTCAGGTGTATATATCGTTGTACCTATTTACTATGCCTCCCCACGGGACAGAGTTAGACACCAGGGTCGTTTTTTAACGTGGAGAAAAGGTACAAAAATAAAAATTGTCTCAGTCGTGAAGGATTTCTCCTCCACCGAAAGAGAACAAAAAAATGAAGTGCAGCATCTGAAGAACAGATGGTATTTATTTGCTCCCCCACCGAGCAAATTAGGCACAAGGCCGATTTTTAATGTGAGGAGTGAAGGGAGGGGGAAGGGAAAAAGGGGACCAGCTCCCGAGAGGTGGGAAATGGGAGCTGGTTAAAGGTCAGGCATGTGGGGTTGCCCCCACATCTGGTCTTTGCTAGTCATAGCTAGTCATAGCTTGCAGTATCTGCCGGAACAGATGGTATTTATTTGCTCCCCCACTGAGCAAATTAGGCACAAGGCCGATTTTTAATGTGAGGAGTGAAGGGAGGGGGAAGGGAAAAAGGGGACCAGCTCCCGAGAGGTGGGAAATGGGAGCTGGTTAATGGTCAGGCATGTGGGGTTGCCCCCACATCTGGTCTTTGCTAGTCATAGCTTGCAGCATCTGCCGGAACAGATACTACACTTTGATCTTGACCATCGTTGTAGCAAGCGTTTGAAAAGTGCAAGCTAGAAAATTATATATACATTCAACAACGCAACACCAAAACTGTCCATACACTGTTCGTAACTGCCGTAAACTGTTGTAAAACTCACCGACACGCCTGAAGCTGCACGTAAAATAATTTTAAACATATTGACTTTTATTATTCGTTCCTTTTTTTTTTCTCCACATTCACTGTCACACCTTGATTAGCATTCCTATTCAGGTCCCGTTGTGTACCTACATAAACAACTTCATCTCTCCATTGTTTTGCTGATAAACTTATTTCTTCTTCTTTTTTTTTTTGTTGTAATATTTTTTCTCTTTTTTATTAACTTCCTAACATTTGGGGGAGAACGTCGACAAATACGAAAGGATGGGTTGCATTTATACGCACTTTCGACGAATAGCAGCGCACCTGAGCACCGCATACAATGATTTCATCATTGTTATTAATTACATGACCCGCAAGGGTTTTATCATATCATGGAGAGTAATATAAACGTCACATTAGATGCAAAGAGAATCAAAGACAGCTCTGAAAATTCTTTGAATTCGATGAATTTGTATGTGACTGTGCATGACTTTTCGACGCAACCAATCGACATGAACGATGTATAATCGCGAATAAAAGACAGAGAAAACAAAACTTTTTACATTTAATTAACGCTCTTTCATTTGTTGGGGAGTTAGGTTTTAATCGAACACTAACTAGTGTCATTCGATCCCGGTACTAATTTTATAGAAACACTCCCGTCTAAAATCGAGCGCGAGCGCCTGTGCGTGTGTTCGCACAACCTAGCCTAGCAGGAAAACCCACGAAAAGAGGTTGTAATTAAAAATGTAAGTATCTTGCAAACGAATAACTTTTAGATGGGTTCAAATGACATATTCGTTCTCAACAACCCAAAATATGCCGGGGGTGGGGTGGGGAGGACAAACAACACAAAACCAAAACGGTTTCGAACCCGGGTTGGAAGCAGAAATATATATATATATATATATATATATATATATATATATATATATATATATATATATATATATATATATATATATATATATATATATAACTACTTCCATTGCTATCACATTTTTTTTTGTTTTTTGTTTTTTGGTCTGTGTTGCATAAATATACTTTTAAATAATGACGATTTGGTATCTGCCTGAATCCGAAACTATATTATTGTTTTAATTAGATGATTGTACTCTTTCAATGTTTCATTCAAGGAAGCAATGAAGTATTTGCTCTATTGCCAGGTATTACCTCCTCTCTCTCTTTTTTTTTTTTTTTTTTTTGAGAGGGGAGTAACACAGGTCAAGAAATTATCACAATTACGTGTTCAATTAAAAACTCAACACTTACATATATTATACTAGCAACTAGTAAAAATATTGGACGTGTAATAAATTTGGTTTACATCCGTCCAACAGTGGTCAATACTAAAGTAATTATAAGTAGAGTTGATTATATATATATATATATATATATATATATATATATATGTGTGTGTGTGTGTGTGTGTGTGTGTGTGTGTGTGTGTGTGTGTGTGTGTGTGTGTGTGTGTGTGTGTGTGTTCGTTCTATTTTTTATTACCGTATCTTTCTGTTAAGTTACATTATTCTTTCAGCTACTCGGCCGTTTTTTTGTTGGCCGCCTGTAGCTTCCTCAGACTTTTATAGAAAATCTGGGGAAGCTACAGACGGCCAAAAAAACAAAAAAAAAACAAAAAAACAGCCGAGTAGCTGAAACAATAATGTAACTTAACAGAAAGATACGGTAATAAAAAACAAAAAGCATATTTGCTCTACAACAGTATTGAGCACTTTCTTTAGTTTTTATTAATTACCATCTCCACTAAAAATAAATTCATATACACTAATATATATTTCATCATGTCCATAATATATATATATATATATATATATATATATATATATATATATATATATATATATACTAGCAAAAGTACCCGTCGTTGACTGGGTTCAAAAACAGCCTACAAAAAATTGACTCTGATTTATTAAAGTATGATAGGTTATGAAAAGGAAGGGTTGTAAAGAGATAGCTTCGAATTTCGGGGTATCAAAACCAAAGCAAAATATGATGAAAGTAGAAATAAAATAGATAAACCCCATAATTTATTATACCATACCTGTTCACACTGAAACACATATCAGAATATTCTGTTTATCTATATTAAAAAACCTTGTTAAACTTTGTGACATATTTCCATTCTATGGAGGCCATGCGCGAACGAACACC
>NC_136510.1:103496946-103499446 GCF_053919585.1 Euprymna scolopes | reverse complement strand
CTAAAAAAAAAAAAAAAAAGACTACCTATACTAGTTTCCTGTCGTATTCTATTCGTATTTACCTATAAAGGGATATCAACGTAAAGCATAACTTTTCGCAAAAGAATTGAGCACTCTAGGAAGCTGTTAATACAAATATAAGCATTATAATTTTGTTCGTAGCAAACGTGATAGTGCACAGTCGAGTTTAAGTTTAAAACACTTGAGCCTCTAGTTACACTGACGAGCCATGCAACAGCGAAACAGCTGTCTGTGGATGTCTAGTATATACTCATTGTCGATCTTTCTCGCTTGCCCACGTGCACACCCTATGACATCATAAATGATGGCGGTCAGACATTAAAGCAGATACAGGTATAACAGTGCACAGCGGACGACGTCATAAAATGATGACGTCATTCAGTTTTAGCGGTATATATTAGGTTGGTGCAAAATAATGTCTCTCTCTCTCTCTCTCTCTCATATATATATATATATATATATATATATATATATATATATATATATATTATATTATATTATATTATTTTAGCACCAACCTAATACAAATAGGGGATGACTGTGCACAGTTAATGACATCACAGAATATGAACTCTATTCAACAAATGAAAAAGAGAGGGTGGGGCAAGAGATTTTTTACTAGTGGACCCGTAATCTAAGGGGTCACGCATCGTCAACAAGAGAGGAATATCCAGGATCTTGAGAGGAAGAGTCTAGTATACTAGTAAAACTCGATGACGTCATCGTTTTCTGACTCACCGACCTAACCGAGAGAACGAGAGAGACATACAGAGATAATAAATGAGGAAGATATATTTTATAGCGTTTTGTGAAGACTATAAACCTCTAGATCACTGAGAGTCTAGATTGTTTGCTTGTCACCGTGAACAATTAGTGACGTCATCAGAAACGAACGGTAAGAGATGTAATGAAAAGAAGTGACGTAAATTATAAAAAGATGAAGAAGAAAAGAAAGGGGATTAAAGAGGGGGGGAGAAAAAGAAAATGAGGCGACAAAGATAGAGTGGGGAAGAGGGGATGGGGAAATAGAACGAGAGCGAGGGTGAGAAAGGAGAGAAAGAAACAGGGAAAGAAAAGAAAGTGAGGGAGGAGAGAGGGTGCTAATAATAATAATAATAATAATAATAATAATATATATATATATATATATATATATATATATATATATATATATATATATATATATATATATATATATATATATATATATATATATTACTAGCAAAAGTACCTGTCGTTGACTGGGTTCAAAAACAGCCTACAGAAAATGGATTCTGATTTATGAAAAGTATGATAGGTTATGAAAAGGAAGGTTTGTAAAGAGATAGCTTCGAATTTGGGGGTATCAAAACCAAAGCAAAATATGATGAAAGTAAAAATAGATAAACCCCGTAATTTATTATACCATACCTGTTCACACTGAAACACTTATCACAATATTCTGTGGATCTATATTAAAAAAACCTTGTTAAACTTTGTGACATATTTCCATTCTATGGAGGTCAGGCGCGAACGAGCACCCAATAATTTTATTATACCATATTTCTTCAAACTGAAACATAATTATCAAAGTAAACTTACGCAGATAGATATTTATTACATTTTTTTCACCCCAAACAAGGCACATTGCCACTTTGGTGTAGGGGGTTACTATCAGGGGCAACAACTACTGGGGTACTATGTTGGGATTTGGGCAGCAAGATGTCGGTTCACGTTACACTTGAACTTCTGCATGTCAGTACAGTTGGGGAAGCAGTGACCAGGAATGGAATTCCAGAGTCTAGCGGTTCTGGGGAAGAAACTACTGGAGTAGAAAGATCTTTTACATCTAGGGATCTCTACTGTGTGGGGGTGGGATTTAGCTACCTGTCGGGTTTGTTGAGGGTGTCTACGTCGTGGGGGTACAAGTGTCTGCAGTTCGTCAGAGCATTCACCATTAAAATACTTGTACAACAAGCAGAGGGATGCAACATTTCGTCGATGGGACAGAGGCTGAACATGAATATGTAAAGTCTTTATCAAAGTTTGTGTCTATTTCCATTCTATGGAGGCCAGGCGCGAACGCAGACCCCACAATTTTATTATACCATCTCTATTTAAGTTAAAACATACTTATCAAGGTATTCTTATGTACATCTATATCAAAAACACTTGTAAACGTTTTTTTTTAATTTTTAAATTTTTTATTTCCATACTTTGTGGACCAGGCGCGAACGCAGACCCCACAATTTTAATGAATCATCATTATGCCAGATCAAACATACCCATTCCTGTGTCTCGATACATCTTCTATCATTATATGTGATCAGTTTTCTATAATAATCAACCATATAGGAACCTATTCGTGACCAGACACACACGCACACACAGACGTTCAGCTTTATATATATATATATATATATATATATATATATATATATATATATATATATATATATATATACGGGCATACACACAATTTAATCTTCATGCATTTCAT
>NC_136510.1:103441946-103491946 GCF_053919585.1 Euprymna scolopes | reverse complement strand
GAGTGAGAGAGAGAGAGAGGGGGTTAAGAAAAGTGAAAGAGAGAGCGAGTTAAAGATAGTGCAAAAGAGAGAGAGAGAGAGTTCCGGATGAGAGAGAGAGAGTAAAGGAGAGTGAGAGAGAGAAAGAGTTAAGAAAAGTGAAACAGAGATAGGATTTAGGAGAGTGAAAGAGAGTAAGAGAGAGAGAGTTAAGGAGAGAGAGAGAGAGAGAGAGTTAAGGAGAGAGAGAGAGAGAGAGCAAGAGAGAGAGATGCATATTTGTGTTATATAATGTAACTAGTCTCCAAGCATGTGTGAGATTGAAAAAAATATATCATCATCATCATCATCATCATCATCAACTTTTACAACTGGTCAGAAATGATGTGCTACGACTCATAGCACAATTTTCACACGGGGTGAACAAATGGTGTTGCGATCAAAGATCAAAATTGATGCAAAATGTACATTCTAAAGACTTGATATAGAACCTACATCAGGTGCAACTCATAACAACGCCGCTACAGCGCTACACAATCTTACCGTGCTTCGACTGATTACTTTCATTACTTGATTCAAAATCATCCGAAAATTTTTTTTAAACATCTATTTGTTTGTTTCTTGTGCACATACACATATAAACATAAATACACACATACACACATATAAACATAAATACACACACACATATAAACATAAATACACACACACACACACATATAAACATAAATACACACACACACATAAACATAAATACACACACACAGATATAAACATAAATACACACACATATAAATATAAATACACACATAAACATAAACACACACACACATATATATATAAACATAAATACACACACATATATAAACATAAAAACACACATACACATATATAAACATAAATACACACACACACATATAAACATAAATACACACACACACATATAAACATAAATACACACACACAGATATAAACATAAATACACACACATATAAATATAAATACACACATACACATATATAAACATAAATACACACACATACACATATAAACATAAATACACACACACATATAAACATAAATACACACACATACATATATAAACATAAATACACACACATATAAATATAAAAACACACACACATACATACATATATAAACATAAATACACACACACATAAACATAAAAAAACACACACATATAAACATAAATACACACACACACATAAACATAAAAACACACACACATATAAACATAAATACACACACACACAAACATAAATACACACACACAAACATAAATACACACACATATAAACACAAACACACACACATATTAACATAAATACACACACACACACATATATATAAACATAAATACACACACATATATAAACATAAATACACACAAACACATATAAACATAAATACTCACACACACATATAAACATAAATACGCACATATAAGCATAAATACACACACACAAACATAAATACACACACATACATAAATACATATATAAACATAAATACACACAAACACATATAAACATAAATACTCACACACACATATAAACATAAATACGCACATATAAACATAAATACACACACACAAACATAAATACACACACATACATACATATATAAACATAAATACACACACATATATAAACATAAATACACACACATATAAACATAAATACACACACATAAACATAAATACTCACACACACACATATAAACATAAATACTCACACACACACATACATATATAAACATAAATACACACACGCACACATATAAACATAAACACACACACATACATCGTCTAACGAGATCTTAGTTTTTGATAACTACAGATCTAAACATCGTCAGGTCAGGGTCGCGGGGTTCATACATGATTGTATATATAACACCACACATTTAACCATGAATATAAAACTATATAAATATTAATATGCTAACGATAAAAAAAAAACACTTGGAAGGAAGAGATGTAGGTAAAATGTTTTCTCATGTTTTTCCTTAAAAAGGGAAATGGATTCATATTTTTCATTGTATATATATTGTTTTTTTTTTTTTCAAAACGTCTGATGATAGGCTGTTCTTGTGAAATTTTTCAAACGACATAATGTTTGAACTTGTCCGAATAATCTTGAAACAATTGTAACGAACGATAAAATACACTATTTGTTACTATCAACCCATTCTTTGATGTCTTGATTTTGCTAAAACAATATATGAATGCTCAATTATAAAGGATGGTAATTTTGAAGCTTACAATTTAAGTCGTCTCATTCTGACTTAAAATGTATTGGTATATGAACGGTTACCGAATTATCAATTATATAAACGCATTAAAATTCGGAATACTATATATATATATATATATATATATATATATATATATATATATATATATGACAAAATTCTGTATTCTATAGAACGTGCTATTTTTTAAAGTACTTCCTCACGACGATTAACCTTCTCATTCAAGCAGTATGTGCGCACGCTCATCTAAACTCGTGTTTGGGTCGTATCAATTACACTTTTGGGGGAAAAGCATGCCTCGCGCGGAGGCTAGAGAAACATATGCGCCTCCGCCTCAGCCTCGCGTACAAACGTGCGCGTGTCGCATCAATGTCGCGTGTGTCCCTCTCCCTCGGTCGGCCCAGATCAGCCACACAGTCACACACTCAATTCTACGGGGAGCGTTCCAAAAGTAATGCCTCCTGCTTTTTTTTTTCATTTTATTCCGTCCAAATAGATTAGAGTGGCTTGTAAATTGCATTGTTATGATGACTGAACTTACGCATTCATGATCTGAAAGTTTTATCTCTCCGTTGCAGATATCGACGGCGTGAGACGCTAAGAAAGCAACCCCTGTCATGGACGTGCGTCAGAAGCAGAACATTGAATTCTCGACAATAATGCACTTAGAATAGTGGTGAGTATGTAGAAATAAATAAATCAATCAATTCTGGAGCACTAAAGGTCGCTCGTTTTAATAGTATTACTTTCGTTTTCGTAGCTCTTTAATATTTGGGTATAAAAAGGGAGGCTCTAATTTTGGAATAACTCTCGTATTAAAAATATAGCAATGTCCACAAAATAGAAGGAAAGAAAAACGATAAAATAGGCTACTTAGAATCAAGTAGAGATATGTCAGATGCACTGCTATTTGGGCCTTTTCTAGCTTTCTTTAGTTTGGTTAGAACTTTCTACTTATTCTATCTATCTATCTATCTATCTATGTGTGTGTTCATTTATATGTGTGTATGCATATGCATTTATGTGTGTATATACGGCGCAATCACATTAACACCAGTTCTCGCCAGATCACTGAAGTTAAGCAAGGGTAACCTTGGTCATTACTAGATGGGTGACCATTTAGGAATGCTAGGTTCTGTATGTGTTCCCCGCTTATCTCTAAATTGTCCCGGCGTCTGTAATAATTCATTGTGCTCTATTTTTCTTACAGATTAAAATTAAAGACTATAACATTTTTTTCGTAATTTATGATCGAACAACAGCAATCGCACTCTGCTACAGTGCTGCAGAATACTGCACCCAGCATGGTCTCGGAGTCAACACACAAGATCAATTGACAAAATACTCTGAGAAACCATGCGTGTTACCTCAGGATGTCTGAAGTCAACTCCAACACAATGGCTACCAGTAGCAAGCTCAATTGCACCACTAAACATAAAGAGGGAACAAGCGACAACAATTCGTCGCTTAGCTTTACTAATTTACTTCTTCAGTTAAGAGCTCTAGTCATACGCTATTGAGCTACTATATAAACCTTTGTGTGAACGTACATAACTATAAATATTAATGATTATTTTAATACCTACATACACTAGCGTTTCATGCTTTTGCAGTCGTCAGTATAGGAAGTGATAATTACTGCTGGCCGAGAGATTTGAACTTAGTGAAATTTATGACAATTCGTCTATTTGGCTTTTTATTGCAACTGGAATTAAAACAACGCAGACCCAGGGAAGGCGTGGTTCGAGATCGCGCAACTCTTGCCACAAAAAATTCATGGGCAGGCCCCCTTCGGTGGTTAGCTTTTGAATTGAATTGAAAGTCAGGTTTAATTTTAGAAGAGTTTTCGATGGGTAGCTAATCTGTACAAGTCTTAAACTGTAAAAGTTTGTAGACGAAGAGCAAGATTCCTTTTCGCATGGACACAAAAATTTATGCGTGGAAATTCTAAAATATCCACTATGCTTTATTGAGTTTTATCCCGGTGTCCGATTGGTTGGTAGCAGAGCAGGTCTTCTTCATTTGATTGGTTAGTTCCTATGACCAATGTCTAGAAGTAATAGTGACGGAACGATTCCAATATTTTTTCCGCTTCCGATACAATTACCAATTCCGATACAATTATTGATTCTGTACTAAATTTCCAATCCTGATACAAATATTGATTCCATACTAAATTACTGATTTCGATTCGGATTCTGTATAAAATTTTTTTTTTTTTATTACATTTTCACCCCAAACAAGGCAAATTGCCACTTTGATATAGGGGGCTACTATCAGGAACATAAGCTACAGGGGTACTATGTGGGGAGTTGGGCAGCAAGATGTCGGTTCACATTACACTTGAATTTCTGCATGTCAGTACAGTTGGGGAAGCAAGAACATGGAAGGGAATTCCAAAGTCGAGCAGTTCTGGGGAAGAAACTACTGGAGTAGAAGGCTCTCTTACATCTAGGGACCCCTACTGTAAAGGATGAGATTTAGCTGCCTGTCGGGTTTGTCGGGGTATTCACGTCGAGGGGGTACAAGTGCTTGCAGTTCATCAGAGCATTCACCGTTAAAGTACTTGTAGAACAGGCAGAGGGATGCAACATTTCATTGATGGGACAGAGGCTGAAGCTTAGATGACAGTTCAGGATCTATCAGGTTGACGACTCTCTTTTGAACCTTGTCTAGGAGCGAGAGACTAGTACCAGATACACCAGCCCAAATATGACAAAAATACTCCATACATGGGCGAATGGTGGCCTTGTAGAGGTACAGGATACTTTCGGGCGTTAGCAGTTTTCAAGCACGGTAGAGAGAACCTACCTTCTTCGCAGCAGTCCTGGCAATATTCTCAATGTAATTGTTCCAACTCATGTTTCCTGTGAACGTTAGGCCGAGGAGTTTAAAAGAAGTACTTTCAGACAAAGAGTCTTTGGCCATTGCTATTGGTGGGAGAGAAGGTTTCTTGTAATTATTGAAGGAAACAAGTTTAGTTTTGGCAGAATTGAATATGACCATCCATTTTTGTTCCCATTCCACTACAGATTGGAGGTCATCCTCTAGTGTTTCTGCCATTTCTTTAGATATGTGTTCATTAGTTTTCCTGTTGTGTCTGTTATAGAGTGTGATGTCATCAGCATATATACCCATCTCACAGACAATTTTGTCAGGGAGGTCATTTATGAATATTAGGAATAATAAAGGTCCAAGGATAGACCTTTGATGTTTAAATATTTTACTATAAAATGGCTATTTTGTTCCAATTACCAAAAAGCACATCTTAAATATGCATATTTTTTCTCAACCGTAAAAACACACTTGATTGTGGGCATGATTTATACAGTTTAGTTTCAAATTAATAAATATTTATTGTTTTATTATTTACTAGCACCAGTGGAAGATTTTGTTTTAAAGAAAATTTTTAAAAAAATAATAAAAATAATTAAAAGCATCGTTTTTGGTATCAGAAAATAGGCACAAATTTTTCCGATAATCATACCCTAAAATGTTCTGATTTTTCTGATTCCAAATTCTGATTCATTGTCCCAACAATTAAATAATGAGAAGGTATGATCAAATAAAATTGGAAGGTTCTACTTTTAGTAAAACCTTCCAATTCTATTTGATCATATCCTTCTCTTTATTTTTAATGTTGGGAGGATAAGTCTCCATGCTGATTCGGTTGTGTGAAGATTTGGATAGAAAGTACCAGTCAAAAATCCATTCTTGATAATCAGCCAGATATTTGCAGAGCAAGGAATGGGCCTAGTACCTGTCGGACTGAGGTACGCTGTCTGGGTATTACCTTGCCATCCAGCTTTCGAGTGCGGCAAGTTAATTGTTTGTTGCCTGAGGCGCCCCTACCAGAGAATGCAAATAGGGATTCTCAGGCAATTTTTGATAGGCCAGAGTGGCCTTCCTTTAGGAGCGCTGGCTTGACATCCTCACTTTCCAACCTTGTGTCACATCTTATTGAGGTGGGCAGCAAATCCATATCCATCCTTGTAATTATATCAGGAATATTGCAATAGTAGACATAGTTTTATAAGACTGAACGTTGGTTTTTTAAAAGCCTTTATGTGTGTATGTGTGTGTGCATTTCAACATTTTATGACAGTAGTAGTGGTATCGTATGAGTTAGACCTCTATACTGCCACTTTTTAGCCAGTCTGAGGAATTGTCTTCAGATAGATGCACTGTCACATAGCCTCCTTCCAATCGGGTGACTGGACAGTGTAGGATCAAGTGGTCTGTGTCCTGGAGGGGGAAGGGGCTTCCTTGCACTTTGGTCAGATTGGGGAGTCTATTTATCTCCACATGTGTTTGTTTACTGCAGTCTTGCAGTGTCTTGTTCTGATCCGGTTTGCGGCTACCCACTGTTTTCTACTCTTTGTAGCAAAACCTGGGAGGTGCAAAGTTGGGTCTTCAACGATGACCCCTCCTTTGGGAGTATTGTTTCTCCATTCCTCCTTCCATATCTCAACTGGGTCGAATTTTTGATTTTAGAGTTGTAGAAGGGCCTTCGAGACTTGATCTGGAAGTATCTGGGGCATCTTTTAAAATTTATTGGATTGGTAAGTCCCTCGACGTTTTGAATCCATTTTTGAGTTGCTTGTTCCCTCTTTATGTTAAGTGGTGCGATTGAGCTTGCTACTGGTAGCCATTGTGTTGGAGTTGACTTCAGACATCCTGAGGTAACACGCATGGTTTCTCAGAGTATTTTGTCAATTGATCTTATGTGTTAACTCCGAGACCATGCTGGGTGCAGTATTCTGCAGCACTGTAGCAGAGTGCGATTGCTGTTGTTCTGAGGACTCTTTAGGAAGCTCCCTATGACAGAGTTTGGTTTTAGAGAAAGGCCACCTGATTTATTAATCGTGTTTAGTCTAAAAATGATGGGTGGTCACATGTGAACATTTTTTCATTCTTCATTGGCGTTACTCTTTATCCTCCTACTACTACGACCACACAATGTATACTGATATAATGTGTATAGAGAGGATGTAGCCAGGGGGGATGATATAAACGTGTAAATTGGGTCATATTGTATAGCCACAAAGCAACGTCTAGACATCTGTTATACAGCGGGGTATCACACGGGGATATATTACAGTTCGTATTTACATGAAGGTATCATATTTTATAAGTAGAACAATATAGATGCTTCATACCTTTCCTTTATTCAGGAGTTCTTCCGTCTTCACTGCTGGGCTCTTTGATGAAACATGCAACGATCAACACCATAACGGACTGAGACCTGTTTTTTTTTCTTTTTTCTGAAACCACAGAAACGACGACGACGACTTTATATTTTACAAAATATAAATTTATTTCAGCTGTCTCAGTGGTCTTCACAAGGAGCCTGCATTACGTGTCTTCATGGCTTGTTCTTTCTAGCCCCGCTTTCTGGACTTTAATACGTCTGTTCACTTTCATGACCAAATTCAAAACTCTTCCATCTAATCTTCTGACCTCTGGACTTGTCAGTTCTGTTACGTCATTATCAAATGCACACATCTCCTAACGTATGACCTCTGTCGCGTACGCAACCGTTGAAGGTCATTTTGTTTATTTTCCTTAACTAATTTATGCAAACATCTTCAGATAAACAATAAATAACTCCCAATCTAAACTATTTTAACAATATCACTGGATAGATAGATAGATAGATAGATAGATAGATAGATAAATAGATAGATAGATACATACATACATACATACATACATACATACATAACTCATTTAATTTTTAACCATGTTATTATCTAACAATATGTATCGTTAAACTGAAGAGAGGCGCAGGATCAACTGAAAATTTTGTTCTCTGAGAAAAAGTTTTTTTTAATTTTTTTTTTAAACATTTTGTGTTCTTGTAGTCAACAAATTTTTAAAAATAGAGAAATTATATAAATATTTCTAGACTTTTCATATTTATTTTACACACACACACACATATATATATATATATATATATATATATATATATATATATATATATATATATATATATATATATATGACTAGCGTGTTGCCCAGGATTGAATGAGGTTCAACGAATGTTCCACACTTCCAATACTTTTATTGTCATCGAAATCGCAGAAATAGCCCATTTTTTAATCAAATCGATTACCTGCTCAAGTTGGGATCTTATTGCACTGAATTGGGAGGAAGCTTCACATGCCTCCCTGCAAGAATATAATCCACAATACATTGTAGTCTACTTTGCACTTTTGAGAACCTGCTCTTGATTTTAACACGATTTTTATATAAGGACTTGAATCAAAGTTTAAAAAGCAAAAGTCAAGTATTATGGTTCAATTGTGCTCTAAACAGAAACATTTCAAACGCACCCCTGTCTTATGAAAGATAATATTATACGGCAGGCCATTCTGCTTGTGTGATGATAAAACTTCTCAAATACACTCATTAACGCTTATCCTTAAGTGGCCTTGATAAGTGGTGAATGCCTTATAAAAATAAATGCACTTGTGATGTTAGGCTGTATAATGGTGTTAACTTTGGTCAAAATCAGAGTGTTCTTTTTTCAATCGGATTATTTCGATCATTGATACTTATTGAAGGCATTCCAATATCAAACTTATCTAAGAACACTCCCAGATGCGTAAAGAAAACCCAGCAATTTCAGAGTACATGAAGGCAAATGGGACAAAAAGGAGAGTGGAGGGGATAATTCGACGAGAGAGAGAGAGGAGAAATTTGATGACAGATAGAGGGGGAGAAATTCGACAAAAGATTTAGGGGGGCAAATTCGACGAAAAATAGGGATGGCAAATTCGACGAGAGAGAGAGGGGGGAGGGAGGAATGCAATGAAAAGATAGAGAGAGAAGGCGAAGAGAGAAGGCGATGAAAGAGAAAGAGCCACCCCATATCTTCGGTCGAACCCCACCCCCATCTTTTGTCGAACCCCCCCCCCCAATTTTACATCGAACAGAGAAATAAAAGATGATTGAAAAGAGAGAAAAGTAGATAGAGAAGGAGAGGGGGTAAGTTAACCCTAAACTTTAACGGTAAGCCCTGAAGATAAATATGAACAGACAACTCGAATCGTATGTAAACTAATTTCTTTGGGATAATTGCATTAAAAATATCCCAACGCACCTCAAGAGTAACGACATCAGCGTTTCAATCTGAACATTTCGAAGGAGCTAATGGAAAGGAAACATCAGAAACTACGATAAATAATATAGACACAACGTATATATGTTTTCAAAAAAATTAAGACACGATGGGCGAGTGATTTGTGCACATAATGGGTTGTTGGTTGGTTGTTTTTGTTTTACGGCATATCAACCCTTTTCAGGTTATTTAATGCCGAATCCAGTGATTTTCAAGAACAATTTTTTCATAGAATATATTTGTGTTTTCAAGTCGGTTTCTATTTACCCCATAGTTGGGACCCTAACAGGTAATACCATTCCGGGTCAGAGTGGACCTGGGAGCAATGGCAATTAAAGGATGGCTCCACACTCCCCAAAGCTCGCAAGCTGGGGCCTCACCATCGGATATAGTTTAAGGTCATATCCTAGAGCGCACATAACGGGAAGCGAAATAATTATCGTGTTGAAGAACAAACGACGCGGCGATCAGATGCGCGATAGTTGTTCGTTACTGTAATAGGTGTACCTGTTGTGTTAATTCTGATGGTTTGTTTACCGGCTTCCCTTTTCAGTGCCAATGTTTGACATAAGGCCACGTGAAAACGGGTTATTATGGATGAGTGCAAAAATAAAGACGAAGAACGACATTAGAACGAAGGGGAGTAATGTTGATAAAGGGAAATAGTGTTGGAAAATGGGGTGTAAGGTTGGAAAAAAAGGGGGTAAATTTGGAAATAGGAGTAGCATGTTGGAAATAGAAAGGGGGGATTATGTTTGAAACAGGAAAGGAATCATTTTAGAAAAAAGAGGGGTAATGTTGAAAAAAGAAAAGGGTAATATTGGAAAAAGAAGGGAGTAATGTTAAAAAAGGAGGGAAGTAATTTTGGAAAAAGAAAGGGGAGTAATGTTGGGAAGAGAGTGGAGTAATGTTAAAAAAAGAAAGGGAGTAATGTTGAAAAAAAGAAGGGGAGTAATGTTAAAAAAAGAAAGGGAGTAATGTTGAAAAAAAGGAGGGGAGTAATTTTGGAAAAAGAAAGGGAGTAATGTTAAAAAGGGAGGGGAGTAATTTTGGAAAAAGAAAGAGAGTAATGTTAAAAAAAGAAAGGGAGTAATGTTGGGAAGAGAGTGGAGCAATGTTAAAAAAAGGAGGGGAGTAATGTTAGAAAAAGAAGGGGAGTAATGTTAAAAAAAGGAAGGGAGTAATGTTAAAAAAAGGAAGGGAGTAATGTTAAAAAAGGAGGGGAGTAATGTTAAAAAAAGAAAGGGAGTAATGTTAAAAAAAGAAAGGGAGTAATGTTAAAAAAAGAAAGGGAGTAATGTTGGGAAGAGAGTGGAGCAATGTTAAAAAAAGGAGGGGAGTAATGTTAGAAAAAGAAGGGGAGTAATGTTAAAAAAAGGAAGGGAGTAATGTTAAAAAAAGGAAGGGAGTAATGTTAAAAAAGGAGGGGAGTAATGTTAAAAAAAGAAAGGGAGTAATGTTAAAAAAAGAAAGGGAGTAATGTTGGGAAGAGAGTGGAGCAATGTTAAAAAAGGAGGGGAGTAATGTTAGAAAAAGAAGGGGGATAATGTTAAAAAAAGGAGGGGAGTAATGTTAAAAAAAGAAAGGGAGTAATGTTAAAAAAAGAAAGGGAGTAATGTTAAAAAAGAAAGGGAGTAATGTTGGGAAGAGAGTGGAGCAATGTTAAAAAAAGGAGGGGAGTAATGTTAGAAAAAGAAGGGGGATAATGTTAAAAAAAAGGAGGGGAGTAATGTTAAAAAAAGGAAGGGAGTAATGTTAAAAAAAGAAAGGGAGTAATGTTAAAAAAAGAAAGGGAGTAATGTTAAAAAAAGAAAGGGAGTAATGTTGGGAAGAGAGTGGAGCAATGTTAAAAAAAGGAGGGGAGTAATGTTAGAAAAAGAAGGGGGATAATGTTAAAAAAAGAAAGGGAGTAATGTTAAAAAAAGAAAGGGAGTAATGTTAAAAAAAGAAAGGGAGTAATGTTAAAAAAAGAAAGGGAGTAATGTTAAAAAAAGAAAGGGAGTAATGTTAAAAAAGAAAGGGAGTAATGTTGGGAAGAGAGTGGAGCAATGTTAAAAAAAGGAGGGGAGTAATGTTAGAAAAAGAAGGGGGATAATGTTAAAAAAAAGGAGGGGAGTAATGTTAAAAAAAGGAGGGGAGTAATGTTAAAAAAAGAAAGGGAGTAATGTTAAAAAAAGAAAGGGAGTAATGTTGGGAAGAGAGTGGAGCAATGTTAAAAAAAGGAGGGGAGTAATGTTAGAAAAAGAAGGGGGATAATGTTAAAAAAAAGGAGGGGAGTAATGTTAAAAAAAGAAAGGGAGTAATGTTAAAAAAGAAAGGGAGTAATGTTAAAAAAAGAAAGGGAGTAATGTTAAAAAAAGAAAGGGAGTAATGTTGAAAAAAAGGAGGGGAGTAATTTTGGAAAAAGAAAGGGAGTAATGTTAAAAAAGGAGGGGAGTAATTTTGGAAAAAGAAAGGGAGTAATGTTAAAAAAGAAAGGGAGTAATGTTGGGAAGAGAGTGGAGCAATGTTAAAAAAAGGAGGGGAGTAATGTTAGAAAAAGAAGGGGGATAATGTTAAAAAAAAGGAGGGGAGTAATGTTAAAAAAAGAAAGGGAGTAATGTTGGGAAGAGAGTGGAGCAATGTTAAAAAAAGGAGGGGAGTAATGTTAGAAAAAGAAGGGGGATAATGTTAAAAAAAAGGAGGGGAGTAATGTTAAAAAAAGGAAGGGAGTAATGTTGGGAAGAGAGTGGAGCAATGTTAAAAAAGGAGGGGAGTAATGTTAGAAAAAGAAGGGGGATAATGTTAAAAAAAAGGAGGGGAGTAATGTTAAAAAAAGAAAGGGAGTAATGTTGGGAAGAGAGTGGAGCAATGTTAAAAAAGGAGGGGAGCAATGTTAAAAAAAGAAAGGGAGTAATGTTAAAAAAAGAAAGGGAGTAATGTTAAAAAAAGGAAGGGAGTAATGTTAAAAAAAGAAAGGGAGTAATGTTAAAAAAAGAAAGGGAGTAATGTTAAAAAAAGGAAGGGAGTAATGTTAAAAAAAGAAAGGGAGTAATGTTAAAAAAAGGAGGGGAGTAATGTTAGAAAAAGAAGGGGGATAATGTTAAAAAAAAGGAGGGGAGTAATGTTAAAAAAAGAAAGGGAGTAATGTTAAAAAAAGAAAGGGAGTAATGTTAAAAAAAGGAAGGGAGTAATGTTAAAAAAAGGAGGGGAGTAATGTTAAAAAAAGAAAGGGAGTAATGTTGGGAAGAGAGTGGAGCAATGTTAAAAAAAGGAGGGGAGTAATGTTAGAAAAAGAAGGGGGATAATGTTAAAAAAAAGGAGGGGAGTAATGTTAAAAAAAGAAAGGGAGTAATGTTGGGAAGAGAGTGGAGCAATGTTAAAAAAGGAGGGGAGCAATGTTAAAAAAAGAAAGGGAGTAATGTTAAAAAAAGAAAGGGAGTAATGTTAAAAAAAGGAAGGGAGTAATGTTAAAAAAAGAAAGGGAGTAATGTTAAAAAAAGGAGGGGAGTAATGTTAGAAAAAGAAGGGGGATAATGTTAAAAAAAAGGAGGGGAGTAATGTTAAAAAAGAAAGGGAGTAATGTTAAAAAAAGAAAGGGAGTAATGTTAAAAAAAGAAAGGGAGTAATGTTAAAAAAAGGAAGGGAGTAATGTTAAAAAAAGAAAGGGAGTAATGTTAAAAAAAGGAGGGGAGTAATGTTGGGAAGAGAGTGGAGTAATGTTAAAAAAAGAAAGGGAGTAATGTTAAAAAAAGGAGGGGAGTAATGTTAGAAAAAGAAGGGGGATAATGTTAAAAAAAAAGAAGGGGGATAATGTTAAAAAAAGGAGGGGAGTAATGTTAAAAAAAGGAAGGGAGTAATGTTAAAAAAAGAAAGGGGGTAATGTTAGAAACATAGGGGAGCTATATATTAAAAAAAGCATAGTAAGGATTAAAATATTGTGAAAAAAAAAAAAAAAAGTTGCAAAGGAGAGAAAGTTTGCAAAATCAGAGCAGATTCTAAGAAAACAAGTCTAGCATGCCTGATCCCCCTTTACGAGTGAACGATTTAGGGTCAATTTTACCCTTACAATACCCGCTAGAGGGCAACCTATGGAAAATCCGTTCTACTAAAAATTTACTTTCACCATGACTAATGTTTGTGCAAAATTGAAAAAAAAAAAATGCACGACGAAGTTATTGAGAAAAATACGAACGGACGAACTATTTGGGGGCAATTTTACCCCTATAATTCTCCCTAGGGGGAGGCAACTAGAGTTATCCCGGTAAATCCGTTCTGGCAAAATTTACTTTCACCATGACAAATGTTTGTGCAATTTTTTAAAACAATCTAAAGCATGATTATTAGGAAAAGTCCAAACGGACGAACGAGAGTGAATTACTAGGTTCAATTCCTTCTTTGTCGGGGAATCGAAAAATGAAATTTAGAAAGAAAATCTAAAGAGAAAAAAATAATGGGAAACGCGAAAAAAAGAAAAAAGAAAATAACGAAAGAAAGGAAAAGTTGGCAAAAAAAAAGGGAAATTTTGAACTAGAAACAATTTGAACAATACGAAGAAGATGAACTGCGATTTCTAAAAAAAAAAAAAAAAAAAGAAAGAAAGAAAATAACGAAAGAAAGGAAAAGTTGGCAAAAAAAAAATGGAAATTTTGAACTAGAAACAACTTGAACAATACGAAGAAGATGAACTGCGATTTCTAAAAAAAAAAAAAAAAAAAAAAAAAAAAAAAAAAAAAAAAGACAAAATATATGGAATGAAGGTTGAAGAAAGAAAAGAAAAAACAGTTAAGACGACCAGAAGAAGAGGTGAGTTGGTTGGTTGTTTTTGTTTTACGGCATATCAACCTTTTTCAGGTTATTTAATGCCGAATCTAGTTATTTTGAGGAACGATTTTTAATGGAATATATTTTTTTAAAGTCAGATTCTATTTAACCCATAGTTGGGACCCTAACAGGTACTACCACTCAGGGTCAGAGTGGACCTGGGAGCAATGGCAATTAAAGGGTGGCTCCACACTCCCCAAAGCCCGCAAGGTGGGGCCTCACCATCGGATATAGTTTAAGGTAATATCCAGGACCAGAAGAGGTAAGAACGTGGAAATATTAATAATTTAAAGAAAAGCTGAAAGAGAATAAGAATGTTGGAAGATGACGTGGTCAAAAGAAATTGAAGAATACATTTTTTTTTTTGAAGGATTTGAAAAAAGAAAAAAGAAAAAGCTAAAGTGATGGTTTTAGATGAAAATGCTAAGAAAAGAAAAAGAATAAAAAAGTAATAAAAAATGATGAAGAAAGGGAAGGATAAAAGAAAAGAAAAATGAAAAGAAAAATAAGGGGATGGAAAGAGGAAAAAATGAGAGAAGAAGAGGAAGAAAAAATAGTGATAATGGGAAAGTGAAAAAGAAAAGAAAAGAGGTTCGGAAAAAAGAAAGGGGGTCAAAAACAGAGAAAGAAGACAAAAAAAAAGAAAAAGACAAGGAAGAAAAGAGAATGGAGAAATGAAAAAAAAACGCGAACGGAAAGGAGGGAAAAGAAAGAAGGGAAGAGAAAGGGGGGAAAAGAGGAGATGCAACGATACAGAAAGAGAGGGGGGAGAAGAAATGAAATGGTGGCGGAGAAAGGAGAAGAAATTAAAGGAGTAGGAAAGAGGGAAGCAGGGATGAGGATGGGGTCATATTTCTGTGAGCCTCTTTCTTGGGAACTAAATCGATAGCCAGTAATGGTGTTACGGGCATGAAGTAATGGCAGCAGTAGTCGTGGTGGTAGAATACAAACGAGGGGGGGACAGTCAATTCTTTTAGAAGTCACCTTACACACTAACACACACCTAACGACAAACAACGCACACGGATACCATACACACGGTCCCGCGCTTGCGCGTCAGTTACGCAAGTCGGAAAAGAGAAAACTCCGCCAGCAAATTTCCCAGACAGTGTAAAACCTTTTCTCTTGTAATGTGTGCGGTATTCGGTTTCGGGGAAAAAATTAAAAGTTAGTGCAAGGGAATAAAAGGGGCATCAATGTTTTGTTCTTTTTCGCTCCTCGAGGAGGAGGCTCAATAAAAACAAAGATTAAAGTATATTAGGTTGGTGATGGAATATTCGCGGTTATTCCCTCAAATCGAAAGTGTTCGTTTTGTTTTGTTTTGTTTTGTTTTAATTTCTTTAACAAGAAGTCCCATAAAAAAGTAGCCTTAAGCCAAACGTTAACTTTGTCCAACAGATTAAAAGAATAAGAAATAGGGTTCTCTTTTATCAAGCTCAAATTTGTGAGAAACCTTATTGGAAATTGTGTGATTTGCGGTCACCTTTACAAAAGATATATATGTGTGTGTGTGTGTGTGTGTGTGTGGATATATATATATATATATATATATATATATATATATATATATATATATATATATTTACACACCTTGCTCTTTCTTTCTCTCCCTCTCTCTCTCTCTCTCTCTCCCTATATATATATACACGCACATATTAATCTATATATATATATATATATATATACGCGTGCGCGCACACACACACAGTGTCACCCGGATATAAGAGACTTCTTATCCGGGGGGGGGGTTTAAAATGCTCTTATACCTGGGTTATGCTTATATTCAGCTCTTATATGCGGGTTACCCTTTACATTAACACAGGCTTTAATTTGGGACCACAGAGAATCTCTCTTATATCGTTTTCTTATATTCAGGTCTCTTATATTCGGGCTACACTGTACACATGTATATACATATACATATATATATATATATATATATATATATATATACACACAAACACTCTACACATATATATACATAATATATATATATGTACATATACACAAACATATATATATATATACATACATATACACACACACACACATATATATATACTCTACATGTATACACACACCCATTCGACAGGGAGAGACGCCCTTCTGCAAATATACCAGCAATGTGTGTATGCGTGTGTGTCTTCCGTAATCACGCTGTTCTGTTACCAAACAATCAGGCCCAAGTGAGTGCAACCCATGAGCAGGTATCTTTTATACAATTAAAGGAAGAAGAATTTTATTGTCGGTGCAAGGAGCAGTGGCTTCGGCGTGTCTACAACATGATTTTTTTTATTCGTTTTCTTACACCCCCCCCACTCACCAGCAAATGACGTGACAATTATTTTTAACGGGTTTACACGTGGTTGATTCGTCGAACTGGATTCATATTCTTCAAACGTCTTTTAAATGAATAAATGCGAAAAAAATTTCTTTCGTTTAATTCAATGATCTATTAGATTTTATTCATAACGTGGTGTGTGTGTGTGTGTGTGTGTGTGTGTGTGTATATATATATATATATATATATATATATATATATATATATATATATATATAGAGAGAGAGAGAGAGAGAGAGAGAGAGAAGGAGAAGGAGAGTGAGGGGATTGTATAGATCTCTTGTACTGCAAGAACTAACCAGGGTCGGAAAGTGAGGCAGCGTCCGCGAGAAGGGGCATTCTGACCTGCAAAAATGTTCCTGAGAAGCCCCTTTCGGCATTCTTCAGCAAGGCGCCTCAGACGATTAATAATACACTAACCCCCTAGAGAGAAATCAAAGCCTGGCAAGGTGGACCTCCTAGAACTGTACAGAAGTAAGCTCCCACCACAAAATCAACAGGGACCAGATCATTGCTCTAATCGCTGTTGATTTGAGAGGCCCAGGATAAAAATCCCTCACAGGAGAGAGAGAGAGAGAGAGAGAGAGAGAGAGAGAGAGAGAGAGAGAGATTTTTATTTATTTGCTTCCCCACGTAGCAAATTAGGCATAAAGCCGTTTTTTAATGTGGAGATGGAGGGAAGGAGGGAGGGAAAGGGGGTACCAGCTACCAAGAGGTGGGAAATGGGAGCTGGATTAGAAACTGTTGGTATGAAGGGTTGCCCCTTCAGTGACCAAGTTTAGATATGTGGGGTTAAGTCATAGCTAGTCATAGCTTGCAGCATCTGCCGGAACAGATGGTATTTATTTGCTCCCCCACTGAGAAAATTAGGCACAAGGCCGTTTTTAATGTGAGGTAAAAACCAGCTCCCCTAAAAGTAGGCAAAAAGGGGGCACTCTGGTTACCAAAAATAATAATTGTCCCAGTATAGAGGGTTTCCCCTCCATTGACTGGTACAAATTATCTTAAGTGCAGCATCTGCCGGAACAGATGGTATTTATTTGCTCCCCCACCGAGCAAATTAGGCACAAGGCCGATTTTTAATGTGAGGAGTGAAGGGAGGGGGAAGGGGAAAAGGGGACCAGCTCCCGAGAGGTGGGAAATGGGAGCTGGTTAAAGGTCAGGCATGTGGGGTTGCCCCCACATCTGGTCTTTGCTAGTCATAGCTTGCAGTATCTGCCGGAACAGATGGTATTTATTTGCTCCCCCACCGAGCAAATTAGGCACAAGGCCGATTTTTAATGTGAGGAGTGAAGGGAGGGGGAAGGGAAAAAGGGGACCAGCTCCCGAGAGGTGGGAAATGGGAGCTGGTTAAAGGTCAGGCATGTGGGGTTGCCCCCACATCTGGTCTTTGCTAGTCATAGCTAGTCATAGCTAGTCATAGCTTGCAGTATCTGCCGGAACAGATACTACACTTTGATCTTGTCACGAGAGAGAGAGAGAGAGAGAGAGAAAGAGAGAGAGAGAATACAAACAACTAAAGGTTTTCTTAATTTGCATATTCATTTTATAAACAGCTTCTAATTAATTAATATTCCGTAATACACTTGTGATTTTGTATTGTCATATTATTTTCTTATATATACGCAATATTTTTGTCAATAGTAAATCGTCTCATGTTGCTGGAATGCTGAAAACAGATAGTACACTTTGAAAATGATATTTATTTTAAAAATTACCTCCTCCTTTTTAAGAAAAGCGGAATTAACAATTCCACGTATTACACCACCTTTTTTTGGTGGTGGTAGAGAATAATATAGTAGTATGTTCCATTTCTAATCTGAATGCTTTCAAAGTCATTGTTGTCTTTTTACCTGTATATTTGTATAATGCCGGTATTTTCTCCTCTTGTGACGAGAAGCATTCGGCTTCGAAATGCCATGACCTAAACAGGTTTCTTCCTTGTTCCTCTTTCTGTAATCTTTATTGACTTGATAATGTAACAAAGTTCCTGCGTGTAATAATGTCCCTCACTCCCTCTCTCTCTCTCTCTCTCTCTCTCTCTCTCTCTCTCTCTCTCTCTCTCTCTCTCCATATATATATATATATATATAGTGAGCTTTAAATATCTGTCTATCTATCATAATTAAGTATTTACTAAAACAGAGCTCAATATATACAGCATTTAGACTAACGAATAATTTCGAGAATGAAACGTAGATGTTTCGGCGTAGCTCACTTGCAATAAGCATATTTTATACTATAGCTACCTCTCTCTATATATTTAAAATAAACAATATGTGTGTGACCTTATTTGTTCGTTTGTCTGTCTGAGGAACGGTCCCTACCAAACTCATCTGTCAATTCTTGGTCTTGAAACTTGATGTACAAGGATTTGCACCTGTGGAGATAAAAGAGAGGGAAAAAGAGAAAGAAAGAGAGAGAAGAAAGGAGAAAGAGGGATGGGAGGAGAGAGAGAAAGAGAGACTATAATATTAAAGGAGAAAGCTCAAAAGTAGTAGTAGTAGTAGTAGTAGTAGTAGTAGTAGTAGTAGTAGTAGTAGTAGTGGTGGTAGTAAAAAAGATGAAAAAAAAAATGTCAGTCTAAAAAATGGTGTTACCTAAATCTTGGTTACGAAATAGTTGTGAAAGAAATGGCGGACAGAAAAAAAAAAGCACTTTTTATTTAAAAAAAAAAAAAAAGAAAAAAAAATGGAAATTTTTATTTAAGAAAAATTTAACGAAGAAATAAGGAGAAGCGGCAGAAGTCAGAGTTGTAGCAGTTGCACTAAGAGAAACATTTTTGTTTGAAAACTTAAACATGAAAATATTTAAATAAAACGGAGCAGAAAAGAGATAAGGGGGGAGGGAGGTGAGAAAGACGGAGAGTGGGAGATGAAAAACAAGAGAGAGAGAGAGAGAGAGAGAGAGAGAGAACTGATGACGAAATACACCTAGAAAGAATCCACAGATATGGGCAGTACTTTTTCACGGAAGAAACTAAGGAACTCTGAGAGAGACTGGGAGGAGACTGGGAAATGTTTTGAAAACTCCAAGACGAAGAAGAGGACTGAAGGCAGAGGCGGAGGAGGAAGAGGAGGGGGAGACGTAGGGTTTATAAAGGCGGAGGGAGGGAGAGAAGAAGGGTGAAGAGGCGCACAGGTTAGGAAAAGTGGGGAAGTCGCGTCGAAGCATGGCAGAGAAAGGGGCAAAACGTCCCCCTCTCTATAAAAATGACAGTCTTATATTCAATATATACAAACGAAAGGAATATTAGAATTGATGAAGATCAACCTGAAATAATAGTCGGCCGAGACACTCGGTGGACAAGAATTTGCATAAGGAAGATGTAGACGATGGAGAAGGAAGATTGGGTAATAATCGTGTCTTATCTTCATCTCTGTTGCTTTGGATTCTGCCGTGATTTCTTCATTTTCAGCTTCATCTTCCTTCATCAAAGGCAAAAAAAAAAAAAAAAAATGAGCAGAATATATATATATATATATATATATATATATATATATATATATATATATATATATATATATATATATATATATATTACATTCTTTTTGCCTCATTTTATTTACGTCTTTTCCAGGTTAGGCACAAGGTCAAGTGTGGGTTTGATGGAAGTGTTTCTGTGAAACGAACTGGATTCGAACTTGGCATAACCAGGTTGCCAGTCTGTGTCGTTAACTACATAGCAACCGTCACATCCATTTTTAGCCCATATTATTTTTCTTAAAGTGTGTAGCATTTCTTTTTAAAAATGGCAAAATGAATCTGACGGTTTCAGGTCAGAGTAACCACCTGAGGTGATATAATGCAGAAGTACACAAAATCGGCGACGAAAGTAGTGCACCGCCGACGATCTCTCGTACTGCATCTGGGAAATGAAATTTTGTATATATAATTTTTCTTCACCCTATTCCCTCTGTTTCACTATTTTTTATCAAATAAGATCTATGATTTACTTGTAGTTTCAGCAAATACTTTTGCAAGCAAAATCCGATCCCGCATTTTGCTAAATCCTACTCTCTGATGAGAAGGAAAATATTTCTTTGAAACTCCGCGGATTAAAGACTATCCATTTATTTTGTGCTTCCTTTTTTAAAATTAAATATGTTTTCAACTATTTTCAAAGTGTTGTTTAACAAGTTTTATTAACTACTTTTTCTTATATATATATTCCAGGTAGAAAAATATTAAAAAACGAAAAGTAATTGAGTTTCAACAAGGGTCGTTGATAGTGCTTAATCAAAGAAAATAAATTATATATTTTTCATTATTCTTTATGTAAATACAATCATATCTTGCTACGATGTGCAGACCGTTTCAATCATATTTGATCTCCTCAGGCAAGAAAACTTAAAATACAAAAATTGAAAAGGTTCAAGGCCATTTCCAAATTTTGAGGAAAGAAAAAAAATGCCACGACATGAAATTAAAGTTCTTATGCTTATTGCCAGTCATGGCATTATATGAAAACGTCTCGAACCTTTTAAATTTTTTTTATTTTTCTTGTCTGTATTTACATAAAGAATAGTAAATATATATATATATATATATATATATATATATATAGATTTGAGGTGTTCAAAAGTCGAGACTAATGAAAACAACGAGGTTGTTAGATAGTGCTCAATAAAAAGAGTAAAATATTTTTTTTATTATTTGAGGGTAAACAGTTACATATGGTCGCTACAAATAGCCATCTGTTTCAGTCAAAGAGACTTCCTCTAGACGTAGAACCTCTTGACGCCAAAAAGAAGAAAAAAAAACAGTTTTTATTTTTCTTTTTGGCGTCAAACAGATGGCTATTTGAAACAGATGTCTATATGTAGCGACCATATGTAACTGTTTACCCTCAAACAATATATATATATATATACATATATATATATATATATATATATATACGTTTTATTTTTTATTACCGTATCTTTCTGTTAAGTTACATTATTGTTTCAGCTACCCGGCCGTTTTTTGGCCGTCCGTAGCTTCCTCAGACTTTTATAGAAAGTCTGAGGAAGCTACAGACGGCCAAAAAACGGCTGCGTAGCTGAAACAATAATGTAACTTAACAGAAAGATACGGTAATAAAAAATAAAACGCATATTTGCTCTACAACAGTATTGAGTATTGAGCACTTTCTTCAGTTTTTATTAATTACCATTTCTACTATATATATATATACTAGCAAAAGTACTCGTCGTTGACTTGGTTCAAAAACAGCCTACAGAAAATGGACTCTGATTTATGAAAGTATGATAGGTTATGAAAAGGAAGGGTTGTAAAGAGATAGCTTCGAATTTGGGGGTATCAAAATCAAAGCAAAATATGATGAAAGTAAAAATAAAATAGATAAACCCCATAATTTATTATACCATACCTGTTCACACTGAAACACTTATCACAATATTTTGTGGATCTATATTAAAAAGCCTTGTTAAACTTTGTGACATATTTCCATTCTATGCGGTCAGGCGCGAACGAACACCCCATAATTATATTATACCATATTTCTTCAAACTAAAACATAATTATCAAAGTATACTTACGCAGATAGATATGAAAAGTCTTTATTAAAGTTTGTGCCTATTTCCATTCTATGGAGGCCAGGCGCGAACGCAGACCCCACAATTTTATTATACCATCCCTATTTAGGTTAAAACATACTTATCAAAGTATTATTATGTACATCTATATCAAAAACATTTGTAAACGTTTTTTTTTTTTCATTTTTCATTTCCATACTTTGGTGGCCAGGGGCGAACGCAGACCCCACAATTTTTATGAACCACCGTTCTGCCAGATTAAACATACCCATTCCTGATCCTCGATACATCTTCTAACATTATATGTAATCAGTTTTTTAAAATAATTAACCATATAGGAGCCTATTCATGACCAGACACACACACACACACACACACACACACACACACACACAAATGTTCAGCTTTACATATATATATATATATATATATATATATATATATATATATATATATATATATATAGGCACATTTTTTTCTCTTAAGTATATTTTATTAAGTAAAATAGATATTTTTTATCTATTAATTCTATTTTTGATCCTTTTCAACTTCCGAATAATCAGTTAGATTAATTTATCCTTAATAATGAATCATGAAAGACTTGAAAAGTACGACAAATGTGGCGATTACATCAGCCAGTTCCTGCCAGAAGTGAAGACCGTTATTCGGAAGTTGGAAAGGATCAAAAACAGAATTAATAGACAAAAAATGACTTTTCCAATTGACCAACTTTTTCTGAGGAGCTGGCTCTGATGAGCTATTAGATGTTTTTTCACTATTCAATGAAACACGTGTAAGACACAACAAAATATTATGCCAGTAAGAATAAATGTATATTTGGCTTTGGAATGTCGATTATTGACATTATATATATATATATATATATATATATATACCCACACACACACTACCTCTATGGTCCTGGATATGACTTAAAACTATATCCAATGGTGAGGCCCCACTTTGCGGGCCTTGGGGAGTGTGGAGTAACCCTTTAATTGCCATTGCTCCCAGGTCCACCATAACCTGGAGTGGTAGTACCTGTTAGGGTCCCAACTATAGGTTAAATAGAATCCGACTTAAAAAACAAATATACTCCATTAAAAATCGTTCCTCAAAATAACTAGATTCAGCATTAAATAACCTGAAAAAGGTTGATATGCCGTAAAACAATAACAACCAACACTACCTCTGCTCTATTTGTTTACACAAAGAGCATCACTTATACGCTAATGGTAATTCGTGTATCACTTCTCAATATGCTCAATTCAAGATAAGGAGCATTATAGTCATCCACATACAGTACTGTTTCGCTGTTTCACAGCTCATCAGTGTGGCTAGACAGGCAATATATATATATATATATATATATATATATATATATACACACACAAAGATAACTTAAGGGTAGAATAGATTCATTAATTGATATAGTAATTAAATGAATGATTTTGTGCTACGAAACAGGTGTTGTCAAGAATTGTGCACGTCAACGTACTTAAAGGAATAAATTGTAAGATAGTCAACATCTTGAAATTTGGAATATAGACTTTTGTCATTTACTTGTTATATGCTCTGTAATTACATTGAGCTTCTTAAATTACAGGATAAAAGGTGAAATATAATTGAAAAACAAAACATATTTCCAAAGAAATACATGTGTGTGTGTGTCTCATACATACACTATGTTAAAGCTCTTCAGCGTCACTACACGTAGCGAGTCTTTTCACGCTGAGATTTGAAACCCCACCTCTCGTCATCTCTATTTATGTAAATGATGCACAGAATTCACTCCTAAACTACTTAACCAACATTATGAATTTTCCAGACTCATCTGCTAGGTTTAAGGAGTCCAAATGTGGGCTATATTAAGTTTAATTTATTTTTATGCAAATGGAGTAAAAAACAGAGTGAAAGCCCTTCGTAATAATTCAGATACCTCTAATTCGTGTTAAATTCTAACAATAGATGTTTGATATTAATAAATAAATACTCTCCAAATTTCACTTTCCTTAGAATACTTTAAATCGATTATACTACTCATAATATTCCAAAATTGAAATAGCTTAGAATTGTATGAAAATTGATCCATAGTCATTAAACACCGATTAAAAAAGATTCCCTGAATTTCAATTTCTTCTTAAGACCTCTTACGCATAAGCCTTCAATTTAAGATATTTTCTAGAATCATAATGATGTTACGAATTTTAATCAAAATTGATATAAGGATTCTACAACTATTATTTCTTGTTTTTAATCTTTATATATATATATATATACATACATATATATATATATATATATATATATATATATATATACACATACATATATATATATATATATGAGCAAACAGTTAATGAAATATGTTAAAAAAAACACTTTGAAATGAGTTAAAAACATATTTAATCTGAAAAGGAAACACTAGATAAGTGGATAGTCTTTAATCTGCAGAGTTTCAAACAAATACTTTCCTTCTCATCAGAGGGTAGGAATTAGCAAAATGCGGGATCGGATTTTGCATGCAGAAGTATTTGATGAAACAACAAGTAAGTCAAAGATCTTACTTGAAAACAAAAAAAGTGAAGCAGAGGGAATATGGTGAAGAAAAAGGTGATTACACATCAATGGATAGTCTGGTGGAAGATAAAAAATCCAGTGACGGTAAAATCCAAATGTATAACTTCAAGAAAGTTAAAAGAATTTCCATTTGTACAAGTAAAATCCAAGGAAATCCCGTAATTGGAAGAAGATGGTCCATAATAATCCAAAGGCAGAAATCCATGGAATAATTCACAAAAATGTGTACAAGGAAAAAAGGAAAAGATTCCAATAATATTAATAAAAGAAAAATAAGATATGCTCTACTTCTGAAACATAAATATAAATAAGAAAGATCAGGGAAGAACAAGAGGAGAGAGAAAAAAAGGAGAGATGAAATAAAAATGATGATAAAGTTAAATATAAAATATAAAATAAAGGGAAACAAATGTCAAAATGACCCAGACAAGAAATGTTAAAGGTGCGAAAAAAATATATAGAGCAAAATGATATAGGTCCAGTGAAATGTACAGGTAATCACTTAATAAAAATGGTCCGCAAGAGTTGTTAGAAGACACTAAATGGAAAATAAATAAATAAATTAATAAATAAATAGAAAATAAATAATAAATAAAGAATAAATAAATAAATAAAAATAAAATAAAAAATTATTTAAGGGGAGAGGATGGCCGGTATCTGCAAATTCAGTAAAAAGCAAGAACAAAAGTAAGTAAATGCATATAGTAAAATATAAGTAAACATACATACAAGATATGAAAATGTGAGTAGATTGATATATTAGATAGATAGGGAAGTTTAAAGAATAAAGCAGAAAATGCAGATAAATAACCGTCCATGCAAAGAAAAGATAAAGAATTAAAATAAATGATTATTAAATTATAAAGTATTAAGAAGTATGTAGAAAAACGATAAAGTTAAAGAAAAATTTTTTTTTTATATATATAAGAGGGTTTGTGAAAAAATTATTAGTTCAGGTAATTTTGCCTGTCTTGGGACGGGTACTCCAGCCTATATCTCAACTAAGACACCATTCGCCCATGCACGGAATTCTTTTTTGACGCATATGGGCTAGTGCATCAACCACTAGACCCTCTCTATTGTACAGGGTCCAAAAAAGAATCTCCAATCTAATATGTCCCAACTCCTGTCCCATTACTGCAATGTTACATCTCTGCGCTTTTTTTACAAGTATTTTAATGCCTCCTTGATGCGTATACGCATGAGTAATAACTTGACAAGTAGCAAAATTACATCCCTTTAGTGTAGCAGTCAACAGATGCCATAGAGCCTTTGACTCTAATAGTTTCTTATCTCGAACTGCTAGACTTTGGAATTCCCTCAATGTTTCAAGCTTCCCCAACTGTACTGATATGCAGAAGTTTAAATGTAATGTGAACAGATATCTCGCTGCTCAACTCCCCACTTAGTATGCCTGTATAAATATGATCCCTAATTCACAGTAGCCCCTTCAGTCTCAGTGGAAATGTGCCTTGTTTAAAGTGACTATGAGTGTGTATGTGAGTATATATATATATATATATATATATATATATATATATATATATAGTCATCTACATACAGTACTGTTTCGCTGTTTCACAGCTCCTCAGTGCGGCTAGATAAAGTTGTATTCATGTCTGTTCGTTTTCAATATACGTTAAATATGACGTCATAATGGATTACATCATGTATAAAGCCATAAC
Source organism: Euprymna scolopes (assembly GCF_053919585.1). Taxonomy (NCBI): domain Eukaryota; kingdom Metazoa; phylum Mollusca; class Cephalopoda; order Sepiida; family Sepiolidae; genus Euprymna; species Euprymna scolopes. The sequence continues at coordinate 103,465,621 of NC_136510.1, read as the reverse complement.
AGATTACGGGGGCGTGCAATAACTAATGCCCCTGACCCACTTCCAGTTGTCTGATCTAGCTGAAATTTTGCATGTGCAATGATTTATATCTCTACGGGTTATGTGCCAAATTACAGCTCTGAACTAATTGTGGTTTCTGTTTCACAGGTGTTTGAACTGAGTTAGGTGTGAAATGGAGCCTGTTGAATGTCGAGCAATGATCCGGTTTTTGTATTTGAAAGGATGCACACCACAGGAGACTTTTGATAAAATGAAAGAAACTTATGGTGATAATGCCCCATGACCTTGTAAAACGCTGGCACCGTGAATTCAAACATGGCCGGAAGTCTGTGGAAACAGCTCCCAGACCTGGCCGCCCCTCTTCTGCCATTGATGAGGCATCTGTCCGTCAAGTTGAGGCTGCCATTTTGGAAGATCGGCGCATTACTATTCGCCAAATAGCCCAAGATGTCAAGATTAGTACAGAGTCTGTGGGAACTATCATTCATGACCATTTGCATATGAATAGGGTGTCTGCCAGATGGATTCCCAGGTTGCTCACACCATTCCAGAAGCGAGAACGCGTCGAATGTTCGAGGATGAATTTGGAGATGTGCCAAGGAGATGAGTCAAAGTTTTTCAAAAGACTGAATACACAGGATGAAACCTGGGTCCATCACTATGATCCAGAGATCAAAGCCCAGTCAATGCAGTGGAAGTACTTGGACTCACCACCTCCAAAGAAGGCAAGGGTGCAGGTCTCCACTGACAAAGTCATGCTCACAGTCTTCTGGGACCAGGACGGAGTAATGATGACAGATTTCCTGGCAAAGGGTACCACAATTACAGGAGCCTATTATGCTTCACTTTTGAGGAAATTAAGGGAAGCTATTAAAATCAAGAGGCGGGGCAAGATCCTGCAGGACAACAACTCGCATGTCGCCAGATCAGAAGCACGGGCGTGTGGTTATGAAATCTTCCCCCATCCTCCCTACTCTCCTGACCTTGCACCCTCTGACTTTCACCTCTTCCCAGCCATGAAGTTGTTTTTGAAAGGAAAGCGTTTCCCAGATGATGCAGCCTTTATTTCTGAAGTTACATCGTGGTTGGAGAACCAACCTGGGGTGTTCTACAAAAACGGTCTCCAGAGCTGCATCAAATGATGGGAGAAATGCATAACTCTGGGTGGTTCCTATGTAGAGAAAGACTAATAACTGGTTCATGTTTTAATTTTTGTCTTGCAGCAAACATGTCTTCATAGGTTAGGCATTAATGTCAAAGGAAATAAATAAATCATAAGCTAAACGTTTTTGTTTCGATTCTCGGTGGTGGCGCACAAGTCATTTTTTTTTTAACTTTTTAAATCAATACTATATATTGGCTTCAATATAATATAATAGTAAATACGAAATCTACATTAATCAAAATATCATATTTAAGCATATTTTACGACCGGGCAATGCCTGGCGGCCTGTTAATGGATGGATATATATATACTCGTGAGCAAAAAAAAATGGGCCAAACAAATGTTTATACATTTTATTGCACTAAAAGCTATATTGAACAAAAAATATTTGAACAAGGAACTTAAAGGAGACTAATAACGCAGAACAAGAAATTGATTTCGTTAAAAGATCAGTCCTTTTAGACATGCTCTTAACTAAAGTGGAACACTGTGAAGAAGAGATGCTATTCCATTCGCTTTTTTACAGCTTCCCACAGTTTGTCATTGTTCAAAAAGTTCTTTCAGCCAATACATGAGATATTATGAACCAAATATTCTCGATTAGGTTTAAATCGGGGCTTTGACTTGGCCAAAATATCACATCAATTGAGTTATCAGAAAACCATTTATCTGTGACTTTAGCAGTGTGTGCAGGGGCATTATCATGTTAAAAAATAATGTTCTGGGATATTCCCAGCTTCTGAATACTTAGTAACAGTTCTGTTTCTAATATTCAAATGTATTCCTTTGCATTGATTGGCTTTTCACATCAAATAAGTTCCCCAACTCCTGCTGCAGTAAAACTTCCCCATACCATTATCCCTCTATGCCTGTGTTTAACTGTCGTTTTCATGCAACTTGGTGAAAATCTTTCTCCAGTTCTTTGATTGCACCGTTCGGGAGCATCACTAACAAGTGAAAATCTTGATTCATCTAACCAGAAAACATTCCTGTACCAGTCTGTATCTTTCTTGCCATAACATGAGAAAAATCTCTTTCTATCATTGATGTTCTTCTTAGATAAAAATGGCTTCTTTGCACACCTTTTAGAAGAAAATCCTATTTCTTTCATTCGCCTAGATATTGTATATCTAGAAAGAGAATTTCCAGCCCCTGTTTTGAATTCTTTGCTATGGTCAACATAAGTTTTCTTTCGATCCTTCAAAACAATTAATTTAATCTCTTAAAACAGTTAATTTAAGTCTGTGGTAGTCCATCAAAATAAAATAATAATGATCTGCAAAATAAAAATTTTCAGTTAAAATTAGCAAAAATTCATAGAAAAATATTGAAACAACGATTTTTTCCTTCTTTCACTCTTGACCAATTTTTTTTTTTTTTTTGGCTCATGAGTGTATATGACTACTTCATTTAATCACATAAATTAATATAAGAAAATATAATTTTATGCATAAATCGTCAGTATTTACTTCAACAGTGCTCAATACATAGGTAGAGCTAGGTAGTAAGTTATCAAAATACATATGGCAATTCAGCTACACAGAATATTTCGCGTTTCATAAGCCTGGAGAATTCTCACAAGAATGAAACGCGGAATATTCTGTGTAGCATAATTGGCATATATATTTTGATAACTTACTATCTAGCTCTACCTATGTATTGATCACTGTTGAGGTAAATACTGACGATTTACGCATTTTGTACATTAATTCATGTGATTAAATGAAGTGTATATATATATATATATATATATATATATATAGAGAGAGAGAGAGAGGGAGGGAGGGGGGACAGAGAGAAATAAAAAGGGACGAACCGTGTTATGTGTTCATCAACGTTTCGTCTTTATTTCAAGACTTCCTCTAGATGAACACTTCCAGAGGAACAGAGGAAGTCTTGAAATAAAGACGAAACGTTGATGAATACATAACACGATTTGTTTCTGTTTATTTCTCTATTTTGTCGGAATACTATTTCCATTATTTTCATCATATATATGTGTGTGTGTGTGTGTGTGTGTGTGTGTGTGTGTGTGTGTGTGTGTGTGTGTGTGTGTGTGTGTGTAACGTGTAATTTTCAACTAAACTCAAGAACAGCACGGCTTAAGTCTCATTATACCGAATATTTAAGCGAAAAGCGATGCCGGCATTTTGCATCCTCAAGGTCTACACTTTTTATTCAACTCTCTACTGATTTTGAGAGACACACATTCCAATTGCATTGTAAATTGTTCATTTTCCAAAGGAGTGTTGATTAATAATGTAACAAATGGTTTAAAAATCAAAACAATTTTTGATGAATGCATTGGGAAGTGTTATGGAAATGGTGAGGGTGGGGGGTGGGGGGTTTACAAAAGCAAAAGTGCGTAATGATTTAATTAAAAATTAATATTTCTTGATATTATTTGAAATTTCATATTTCTATATTTAGACTTTATTTTTAAATATTTATCAGAATTATAATTCAAGTCTACATCTATTTTTTACTCTAGCGCATTTTGCTTGTTTTTTTTATATTACTTGATTATACATATATATATATATATATATATATATATATATATATATATATATATACTCGCAAAAATCAATAATATAAGATGAGGACATGATATTGTGTATTTTCTTATGCGTTACAATTGTTTCATAACCATTTGGAGAATTTTAAATATTATTGTAATTTAAAAATATTCCAAAACACTATTTATGCATATATGAACACATTCATATACCAGTACATCATAGGAGCAACTGGGCTTATGAAAAAGAACTTTAAAAAGTACATAGCAAGCATACCCGGTGAACCAAGTGCAAGTGAAATACAAACGATTGCACTGAAAGGGACGGCTAGAATCCTGAAAAGATCTCTTGGTTGGACTCACTAAAATAGGGGTAAATGTCAGACATCTGGTTGGATGTCCCATCCCCTAGAAGAAAAAGTTTAAGAAAAATGAAAAAAAAAGTGAAAATCTCTATTTTTAGAGAACAAGCAGTTTTATCTACCTCTCCAACACCCCTTTATTTACTTTTTATTTTTTCGATAGCCTTCAAATTTAGTAATCGCCTCATTTTCATGTTTGTACTTTTTAAATGACATTTCAACCAATAACATATATAATATTAATTAAATCTTTCGTATGTTTTTTTGTTATTTTAATAATTGTCTTTCTTTCCGAATTTATTCATTTCATTGATTTATTTCCTAAGTACTAAGCTACACCTTCAAATTCAAGTTTAAATGTATATGTTCCACCATTACTTCCTCAATCTACGATAGTTTCGTATAGACTTTGTTTACATATTACGATCTACTAATCACTTTTGATTAACATGTAATTTATTAATTAAATATTGATTGAATGGTTAATTTGAATAGTATTAATTACAATTTATCTTCATCTTAATTTAAAATGTATCCTTTCAATTCTTTTAATTTAAGTATTTTATTTTAACTTTTTTATCTTTCTCTCCATTATCATTTGTAATATCTTTATGTTCTAAAGAAGATAACTCTATTTTATCAATTTATCGAAATTCCATGCATTTATATTTTAATATTTTGGCTTTAGTATTTATTAATCACCTTTGTTTAATTTTAAACCTATAGTTCTAACATTATCTTCTTTATAACAATCTCAGTTCAATTTCTCACTTAGTTTTCTTCAACTTTATATTTTGATCAAATTTATTTTAATCCATCCTAATCTGTTTGCCTCCATATCTTGCAGTTATTTGACGTTATATTATTTTTATATTTGTGTTAATGAAATTACTCAAGTGTTATTTTATTATTCCTAACGATTATTAAAATTAAAAATCACTTCTATTTCTCTTATTTAAGTTATAATTATTTTAGTTTCTATATGTTAAGTTGATGATCTAGGCGTAATAACAGGCACTTATTCCTATGAAAACAGCTTTGTATAACATCTAACTTTTTGTTTAAAATATTCTCTTTAGAAATCACTATATGCTATGACTCAAGTAAACATAGATTGCTTCTTTTTGATTTACTCGGTTTATACTTTCTAGCTTTATCTACTATTTACCATTTTAATTCATTTTTTTTATTCTTACGTAGCTCCATAATCTAATTACCTAATGCAGTTGTGTTCCTTTTCTAATTTTTAATAATTATTTTTGTTCTATCCTTATTTCTATCATTATTCTCATCCCGATTTGGTGTATGTACTGGTCCAATTTTAAATAAGTTCCCCCTACGTATATCTTGTTACTATTATTCAATAAGTTCCCCCTACGTATATCTTGTTACTATAATTCAATAATTTTTGCAAAATAGAATTTAAGCTTTGGCAAGGGACGAAAGAGAGCAACATCTCCCCAGATGTGGCAGCAGTACACCATCTTTTTTTTTTTTTTACACAGTGATCACCACTTATCAAGGCCCGGAAGCCAATCAGGGATAAGGGTTATTGCAAGTACATTACATTAGTGTGGAGATTTGATGAAGTGTTTACTTAAGGGGGCGGTTCATTAGGAATTTGTTAACATTGGACTTGAACACATCCAAGTTGTAGTCCAGTGGGAAGCAGGCAGACGGAACAGAGTTCCACAGGCGTGCACTTCTAAGATAGAAGCTTTGTTCATGGAATCCCCGTTTTGATTTAGGCACAGATATAGAGTGGGGGAAATTTTTCACAGTGGATTCAGCTAGACGGGTGTTTTTCGTGAAAGATTGGCGAGGGGGACCAGAGATTGGAGTTCAGACGAGCACCTGCCATGGAAATAACGATAAAACGGCATGTCTATCTCTTGTATGGGTAGAGGATTGCATCAGGAGCCAAATACTTTCTGGAGTGATAGAATGATCCAATCAATTTTTCCACAACTTTACTAACAAATTTTTCATCCATGGATTTTCAAAAAATTATATATATATTTCCCCAAAACCTTTATATTTTTCCTCCTTTGGAAATAGGATATGATTATGAATATCTTCAGTATCAAAATAATCCGTATATAATGTGAAATTTACTTTACATATGAAAACCAAAGAGGGGAGATATAACATCTGAGAAACATTTGGAATCAAGTCATCCCTTACTGTTATTTATGATTATTTGAAATCATAGCAGCAAGTTTTAGTCTCCCCTATATCAAGGCCAGAGGTTTGAGAGAAGTATCAGATATTTTGTAATTTATATGCAAAATAAGGAAAATAAATGACTACGATTAAAGCATTTTATGGCTGTAAAAACGTACCAAAAATAGGCGCTGGATGGTGGATGATCCCTTTAATGTGCGTCCTTAAAAGCAAATGTCACATAGCCACTACACACTTCAGATCACTGCCTTTCCAACGAGCCTTCATTTGTTAAATTCTGATCAATAGTCGCTGAGATTTGGAACTTATAAAATTGCTTAAAAAAGGTGCTCTCTCTCTCTCTCTCTCTCTCTCTCTCTCTCTCTCTCTCTCTCTCTCTCTATTTATATATATATGAATATATCTATACTGGTAGCCAAATTGAATATTGAAATGTTCATTTCATTGGTTTTATGGAACGAAACTACATGAAAATTTGCAAGCTTTTTGAATATTATAATACTATTCTATGGTTTAAATTTTATAACAGTTGGTAAAAAGAACCTATATTTTAAAACCAATAAAATATGCCCAAATTTGCCTAAACTAGCTTCAGGTTTACTGCTTCGATGGTCGCCTCTGTGATCTTGCCAGGCTACTAATATATATAAAATGACCATGTGTGTGCATGCAGAATGGTCTCTACCAAACTACTCTGCCAATTTTTGGTCTATGAATTTGAAACTTGATATATACGGTATTACACCTGTTGAATAAATTCGATTTACTTTTAAACTGGAAAAAATAGCTAAGAAGTCAAAATTGGAAAATTGGACTTGGCAAGTGTACATCTACATAACGTGTATCCTCCACGTATGTGTAAATATACATTTATACATTTAACTGTGTTAATTTTTAAACTTTTAATGATTTTAGCAAAAAAACATCACACCCCTGAGAGCCACTTCCCCAGAGTTGTATGAGGTTAACCATTATCATAATGGAAGATGGCTCCTTTGCTGTTTACTAAAGAAGTTCGAATTCATTTTGTTCTCCAAAATCACTTTCAATTACAATGCTGGCAACCTTTACGTGGTCCCTCCCTAAATCCCTAATATTTTTCTAGAAAGAATTCTGACTAGAAAAATATCGGGGAAACCAATGTCAACAATAGAATCTTTGGATTCATATGATATGGTGATGATGATCAAGATATAAGAAGCTAGCTCCTTCTGCCTCTTCTGATGAAAAGCATTAGGCTTCGAAATGCCTAGGAATAAAGAGTATTTATAGACCCTTTACCAAAGATGTTTTCTTCCTCATTGAATTAACAAATAAATCTATATATACCCATATTTACTTCATCTTGTCTGTGTAAACAAATCGAGCTTAGGTATTTGGACGATGTCAAACCATCGTTAATTCACTACCCGCTCAGCAACAGTCATATATCTGTTGCTTTGGCAGTCAGGCTTCGATCCTGGCTTGAGGTAGTCGTCTGTATAGCCGCACTGATGAGCTGTGATACAGCAAAACAGTATTGTATGTGAATGACTATAATGCTCTCTATCTTGGGTCGAGCATATTGAGAAGTGATATACAAACTTGCCATTAGCGTATTAAGCGATGCTCTTTGTATAAACAAATCGAGCTTAGGCATTTGGACAATGTCAAAACATAGTTAATTCACTACCCACACAGCAGCAGCTGTATAGCTGTCATTGGGAGGTCACGCTTAGATCCTGGCTTGAGGTAGTTGCCTATTTAGCCGCACTGATGAGCTGTGATACAGCGAAACAGTACTGTATGTGGATAACTAATATATATGTGTGTGTGTGTGTGTGTGTGTGTGTGTGTGTGTGTGTGTGTGTATAATTTCCCTTAGAATTCCTATAAAGAATTGAAACCGTCGATCTTCTTAATTCCGGTATTATTCAAGAGTTCTGACAGCCAGTAAAATATATTCCTGTTTGCATAATTTCTTATTTAAACAGAGGAAACTTCTCCACCAATCAAAATTCTTTATAGTTCAGAGAGAGACAGAGGAGAAGAAAGGAAGAGGAAGTGGGAAAAGAGAGAGGTGAAAGAGAAACTTAAAGAGAGTGAGAGAGAGATAGAGAGAGGTGTAGAGAGAGGCAGAAAGGATTAATAACAACTTGAATTTCCATGAGTTTTTTTTTTTTTTTTAAGTTCATTCTTCTTTATGCTTTTTTAACCTCCATATCTTCCACGGATATTTTCAGGACCAGATTACGGAATCCAGTCCAATATATCTGTCCATTATTCCAGAGTCGTACCGCAAAGGACTACGGATCGAATTTCCATTCTGATTTGTCGTATAAAGGATATTCAACATCTGTCAGTGGATGCGACAAATACACCATCGGATTTTTTTTTTTCGATCGATTATTAACCGGATACATTTTTTTTCTTTCATTGAAACAGTTTTTACCTGCAAGAAATATTTTTTGATATTTTGCTTATCTAATAATAAATGTTTTTTTTGTTTTTTTTTTTACTTACGTTATCAGTTTCTAAAAAAAAATTGTAAATTAATATTTAATAAAGAATTAAAAAATAAATTGTCAATTAATTTTAATGCACCAAATTCATTAAAACTATTTTAATTAATTAATACTAATTAATGACTATATTTTATAGTTTACAATGTTTTAATAAAATAAAATCTCTAAAAGAACATGTCAGACTCTATTTTTTACTAGTTTTAAATATTACGATATTTTTTTTATATTTTATAATCTATATCTAATCGTTTACAGGGAACATGAACTGGAATAGATACATCGAGAGCATTGCCAAGGCTGCTGCGAAGAAGGGGGGCTATCTCTACTGTGCTAGAAAACTACTTAAGCCTGCAAGTATCCTGAACCTCTATAAGGCCACCATTCGCCCATGTATGGAGTACTGTTGTCACATTTGGGCTGGGGCATCAGCTACTTGTCTCTCACTCTTGGACAGGGTTCAAAAAAGAGTCAACAACTGATAGGTCCTGAACTGTCATGTAGGCTTCAGCCTCTGTCCCATCAACGAAATGTTGCATCTTTCTGCCTGTTCTACAAATACTTTAATGGTGAATGCTCTCACAAACTACAAGCACTTGTACCCCCTCGACGTGAATACTCCCGACAAACACGACAAGCAGCTAAATCCCACCCCTTCACAGTAGAGATCCCTAGATGTAAGAAGGCCTTCTACTCCAATAGTTTCTTCCCCAGAACTGCTAGACTTTGGAACTCCCTTCCGGGATTCTGCTTTCCAAACTGTACTGACATGCAGAAGTTCAAGTGTAATGTAAACAGGCATCTTGCTACTCATCTCCCTTCATAATACCCCTGCAACTTATGTCCCCGATAGTAGCCCCCTACTTCAAAATGGCACTATGCTTTGTTTGGGGTGAAAATTGAACAAAAAAATAAAAATAAAAAATATAAATAATATATCTATGTGTGCATCTACGTGGTAAAATATTTAGCCGATAAACTCTTAAACTACTGTTCACATACCACTGAAATTAACAGGAAATTGTAGTCATTCACCAAGGATGGTTTATAATGAGTAAAATCTTTGTTTGGATGGATGAATAACGCGTACAGAAATATGTCGGCAAGTTGAAATGCAAAATGCTCATTTCAACTTGCCGACATATTTCTGTTACTTTTGCGCATGTGCAAATTCATTCATAGCTTGAAGTTGATAGTGTGAATGGTAGAGAATGCGGCTGGAGCACTAAATGTTTTGGTTTCGAGTTTAGCTGATGGCACTCAAGTCATTTTTTTATTTTTAATCTTTTGTAATCAGTACTATATATATATATATATATATATATATAACATTCAATAGAAAATTATCTCTGTAATAATAAATATGAAATCTACTTGAATTAAAATATTAAGTGTATTGCAAGACTGGGCACCCCCCCTTCGCTAGTATAATAATATATTTCATTATTAATCTTACTATAATTTAAGTCAAGTTCTTCAATATAAGACATATATATATATATATATATATATATATATATATATATATATTAGTGATGGGGCGATTCTAATATTTCCAGATCTTCATGAGCATTGAATATGTTCCTACATTAGAGATGCTTTTCCATATGGTAGGGATATCTCCAGAGAAGACCCGAATCTGCCCTATATGTGCTTCGGAGTAACACTTGCTCACAGCACCGCATTCATATTTGCCCTCTATCGCCCTCCACAACAGTGAAGATACTATTTTTAAGAGCATCTCAGAGAAAATTGACCACATCCTGTCTGCTCATCCGTCGGGTAACATGCACATCTGTCGCGACTTCAATGTTCATCATGTTGTATCGCTAGCCACTCAAACAAAACGGACGATAGGGGGAGTTTCTCTCATGATTTCTCAATTGCTTGTGACCAAACATAGATTGTTCACAAACCCACCCGTATGCCCAACACTGACAGAGAGTATGCAAGTCTGCTAGACCGTTATTTTTATAACTTGCCCAGAACTGTGCTCATCGTCCGTCCTGTTTCCACTGGGATCTTCCAATCACTAGGTTGTGTCATTTAAGATAAAAGCAAAATACAATAAGTCCTGAGATGTACCTCTCCATCGTACAGTATACTAATACTCTATGGCTGACTGGGATAGATTCCAAACATTTATATCAGATACACTTCTGCATTCTATGCTTAAAAAGAACGTGTTCTCTATAGTATCAGACCTGATGTGTTCTGCCAATATAGACCGTTTCATACCTCCAAGAAATACCATCAAAAACCTAACAGCCAGCCGTGGTTCTCTCCAGAATGTGCTGCTGTCATTTCACACAGAAACCATCACTTACAATAAAAAAGATGTTCTGAAACCAAAGAACTGCCAGCAACCACTGCAAAAGAGTAATAAAGAACACGAGAGAGTTGTATGCTCAGTCCATCAAGTCTAAAATAGCTGAGCAACGGCTTGGTTCCCACGAGTTTTGGTGAATAACAAACTGAGTCCTGAATAGAGGCAGGTCCTCTATTCCAATCATCATCAATGAACTTGAAATAATTTCGTCAGCATCAGACAAAGCCAAGAACTTTGTAGCAAATTCTACATTCTGTTACAAGGGTTGCCTACCCACACCCCATATAGCCTCCGTTGACTGGAAACACGCTATATGACATACAAATATCTTTGCATGATGTTGCTAAGCTTATCACAAACTTTGATTCCAGCAAAGCAACTGGCCCTGACGGCATTCCAATCATAGTTCTCAAAACACTTCAACCGGAACTAGCTCCCATCCTTACAAAGTTGTTTAAATGCTTCCCAACACCTTGGAAAACTACACCAGTCGACACCGTATTTAACAAATCTGGAAATTAGTCATCTGCCTCTCAGTACAGACTAATCTCCTGTGCGTCATGAGCAAGTTGCTGGAATTTGTGTTAAATAGAGAAGTTCACCTTAGCAGAAACTAGCCTGGGTGCCCGGCGTTGTCCAGGTGTTTTGAAGGTGTATATAACAAAAAAAACAAAAAAAACAAAGTGGTTCAAGGTAGGCAGGCTCGAACCCGTACCGTGAAGGAGGAAAAGAATGTGAAAAAAAAAAAACACTGCGTCTTTGCTATTGTGTCCATCACCAAACTGAAAGTGGCGAAGATTTAACTTAAGGCTAATCAATCGAAAAGAGGGGATGACTTTGGAAAATATCAGTAAAAATGTGACCCTCCTCCTAGAAAATTGCCCAGTTGAGGGTGAAGGAATTAATGTTTTTAGCCAATTTTTCGATATTTGTCAACTGAAGGTTCGAACTTCAAAACAATACCAATCTCGTGAAAATCAGTGGCCTCTGTCAAAAGTTTTAGGCAGACATACAAACATACATACATACATACATTTAAACAGACAGGTGAGATTTATATAATAGATAACCTACTCAGTGACATGCAATACGGTTTCTATTCTGCTAGATCTACAACTGATGTGCTAACTGTAATATCACACATGATTAGTGAATCTCTTGACAGAGGCTTCGTTTCTAGAGCAATTGCTCTTGACATATCAAAGGCCATGAAAATAGCGATAGAGGAGAGACAAGTTCGCAACATCTCTTCTGTGGGAAAGAGGTTGCAGGGTAGAGAAAAGGGCATCACCTACTAGGTTTCAAAGCCAGTTTTGAACTCTATCAAAGCAGGATAGGGCGTGCCGAGCAGCTCCTACTCAGATGTGGCAACAGTATTCCATTTTAGGAGGTACTTGGCTCTTATACAGATAGAAGATTGCATCGGCAGGGAGATATCTACTGGAGTGGTAGAATGAGCCAACAACTTTTCCAGCGATCTTGGCAACAGATTTGATGCACGTGTTCCATTTCAGATCAAGAGTAAAGGTCAGTTTCAGAAGCTTCTTAAGACATGCAGCTTCCCCAAGATGAGAGCAATTCATTTCAATTGGGTATAATCGGGGGGGGGGGGGTCAGAGCGATTAAGATGAAAGGAAATTAATTTAAAAAAAAAAAATTAATCGGCCACCTTTTTCCCCATTGCACCACATGCTCAAGATCATTAACAAAGATGGACTTGTGGTATCACAGATCAAGCACTTTGTAAAACTCACTTGTAAATTACACTCTTCTACAGGTCGAAGGTTCAATCCTCAGTGCAGGCAACACTTAAAATACAATTACTGATTACTTGGGACTTCTACCCAGTCATAGCTGACGGAACAAGAACATTTTACCCCTGTGAATTAAACAAATGACTCTGTTCCAAATTCTGTACAGACTCCCAAGTTTGATAGAAAAATTCCTGAGTGTTTTTTTTTTTTTACATAGGAGTCACCACTTATCAAGGCCTGGAAGCCACTCGAGGATAAGGGTTAATGGGTATAGATTAGCCAATGTGATTATAGCGTAGTAAACGTAAGTAGTGGGAATTTTGTAAATTGGATTACTTAGGGGGACGGTTCATCAAGAACTTGTTTACGTTGGACTTGAAGACAATCAGATTGTAGTCAGCTGGAAAGAAGGCAATCGGAAGAGAGTTCCACAGGCGTGCAGTTCTAAGAAAGAAACTTTGTTCATGGAATCTACATTTAGGATTAGGCACAAATAAAGAATCCATTAAGATACGCTTGAAGAAGGTTGGAGGTTACATCGATCGAAACGTTGTGAGAATGACTCTCAAGATGAGAACAGTAGTTCGAATAATCCAAATAATACAAGGATTTATTCTCTAAGCCAAACTTTGTTTCTTTATCCTTTCCCCTATGCATGAACCGTGCGCAGCAGACTATCCGAGAAGGATGTTGGTTGGCGAGTTAAAAAAAAAAAAAAAAGTGGTGCAGGATCTCCGATAATGTATCGAAATCTGTTTCCGTGCGTGTATATGGCGATGCAATTGCACAATAATAACAAATTGGGCAATGTTTAAGATTTAAGTGCCCGAGGAGATGGAAAGAAGGAAAACAATTTATTTTACAAAAAAAAAAAAAAAAAAAAAAAAAAATTAAATTAAGTTTTCAAAAATAGATTGAATTACTATGTTTATATATATATATATATATATATATATATATATATATATATACTAGCATGGGTGCCCGGCATTGCCCGGGTGTTTTGAGGTGTATGCTGAGCAAAACAAACAAAAAAAGCGGTCAATTTTTTTACTTTTGGCCCATATTATGACCCCTTAAAATTTATTGTTTAGGGCTCAAATAAAGTTACTAAGTTAGATCCATGTCTATATCTAAAATTTAACGTGTTTAGACCCAAAATTGTCGGAGGAGTTTGGTAGAGTTCTCAAAAGTCAAATCGTTGAACTTTGACCCCTTAATCGCCAAATTTCTGTCCGAAAACTAACCACATCGATTTTCCCAAATCTCAGTACCCTGTATATCAAATTTCGAATCTGTAGGCTTAAAATTGACAGAGTTATTGGGCAGGGAAATGTACACAAACACACAAACAGACACGTTCACTTTATATATATATATATATATTATAATGTGTGCGTGTTTCTGAATGAAATTGCAATATTTATTCAAAGTATAAGAATCTTAATGAACAAAAAAAAAATTGCTCTCATAATTATAATCCTAGATAACTGCAATAAAATAACACAAAAAACAGTTTGTTTTGTTTTACGGCACATCAATCCTTTAAGGCTATTTTAATGCCATTAAAATTTTTTTTTTTACATAGGTATCACCACTTATCAAGGCCCAGAGGCCACTCGAGGATACGGTTTAAAGAGCGTACAGTAGTCAATTGGACAATATAGTGATCGTTAGTAATGGAAATTCGGTAAATTTGTTAACTTAAGTCGAAACGTTCATAAAGAACTTGTTTACATTGGACTTAAAGACAACCATATTGTAATCAGCTGGAAAGCAGGAAAACGGAGGACAGTTCCACGGGCGTGCAATTCTAAGAAATAAACTTTGTTCATGGAATCTTAGGCATAGATAAAGAGTGGGGGGGGGGTTACACGAGTATCACCACTTATCAAGGCTCAAAAGACCACTCGAGGATAAGGGTTAAGAGTGTACAGTAGTCAATTGAACAATATAGTAATTGTTATTAATAGAAATTCAGTAAATTTGTTAACTTAAGTGGAACAGCTCATCAAGAACTTGTTTACGTTGGACTTGAAGACAATCAGATTGTAATCAGCTGGGAAGCAGGAAAATGGAAGACAGTTCCACCGGCGTGCAGTTCTAAGAAAGAAACTTTGTTCATGGAATCTACGTTTAGGTTTAGGCACAGATGAAGAGTGGGAGGAATTATTGATAGTATTTTCAGCTAGATGAGTGTTTCTTGTGAATGTTTGGCGAGGGGGGACCATAGATTGGAGCTCAGTCGAGCACTTGCGATGAAAATAACGATAAAGCAGAGACAAACCCGCAACATCTTTTCTGTGAGAAAGAGGTTGTAGGGATGGTTGGTTGGTTGTTTTTGTTTTACGGCATATCAACCCTTTTCGGGTTATTTAATGCCGAATCCAAAGATTTTGAAGAAAATTTTTTTTAATAGAATATATTTGTTGTTTTCAAGTCGGTTTCTATTTAACCCATAGTTGGGACCCTAACAGGTACTACCACTCTGGGTCAGAGTGGATCTGGGAGCAATGGTAATTAAAGGATGGCTCCACACTCCCCAAAGCCCACAAGCTGGGGTCTCACCACTGGATATAGTTTAAGGTCATATCTAGGACCCCCATTGAGGGACTTTTACCCTATGCAGGAGGGGGGGGGGCAGTCGGCGTATTCTAATGCACCACCGACAAGGCCGAGGTTGTAGGGAAGAGAAAAGGACATCCCCTACGAGGCTATGAAGTCTATTTTGAACAAGGCAGGATATGTCCTTTCTAGCAGCTCCTGCCCAGATGTGGCAACAGTACTCCATCCTTGATTTTAGTAAAATGCTTTGAGTTCTTTATATCTTCAATATTTATTCATAATGTTTGGTTTGCTTGTTTTTTTTTTATTTTACGGCATATCAACCTTTTTTTTTTCAAATTATTTAATTCCAAATCAAGTAATTTTAGAAAAAGTTTATATGCTTCAAGTGTTTTGATATTTACACTTTATTCATTGAAATTGGTTTGCTTGTTTTGTTTTACGGCATATCAACCTTTTTTGAGTTATTTAATGTCAAATTTATTCATACATTTAGATAGAAAGCCGGAATTTGCATTTGAATGAGTAAAACTTTCATGCGTTCACAGATGCAATTTGATTTGATAACCCATGAAACTGCAGTAAAGTGTTTGGATAAATAGACAGACTTTCTTAGCAGGAAAACCCGACGTTGCTTGGATTGTTTTTTAATAACTCAGTTTCAGTTTTAAATGGACGTTCACATATTCGAGACAAAAACTTCCCTGCAGGTAAGGACGCTTGCACATTTGTTCGCCTTTTTCCTTCTTTTCTTATCTCCATTTTTTAAAACCATTTTGTTCATGGTGGGGATGTGACATCATACTAAATGCCAAACATTCACCAGCCATTTAAGATACTCCAACCGAGAGATCTTCTTAAGATTCTAACAGTCCCCCTTTTTATGGATAATTTTTTTTTTATTTTGTTCAAACCGGGAATGGGGCATCCTGCCAGATACCAGACATCCATTTGCTGTCTCATACATTCCAACCGAGAGATCTTTTTTAGATTCTAACTGTTCCTCTAAGTGCAATTCTTTGAATCTCTCTTGCACTTGGTTCACCGGGTATATTTACCAGGTAGTTTTTGAAATTATTTTTCACAAGTCCAGTTGTTTCTGTAATTACTGGAATGATGGAGATCTTCCTAAGATTCCAATTTCTTTTCATGTCGTACATAAGACTTTGGCAGTTCATTATCTTTTCCTTCTCAGCTCTTTTTAAGCCAACATCATTAGGGACACTAACTTCTACTAAGGTTGCTTCTTTCTCCGTTTTTTCCTATATCACTATGTCAGGTTTTATGGTTCCGTTTTCTAGGTACGGAGCTCTAAGAATCGCATCGTCATAGTGGATGGTGTTTAACTTATTGTCAACTGTTTGTTCTGGTAAATGTTGTCAGGATTTGCTGCGGCCTTCGATATTCAACATATTACAGATGGTCCAGTGGAGTGTTACATTGTATAGTAGCCGTATCCCAGCAAAACCTTATAGCAGTATATCAGATACCCCCCCCTACCACCACCACTCTCCTCCACCTCTCTCTCCCTCACCTTTTTTGTTTCATTTTATTTCAGTGAAAGTTCCCAGAAATCAAGGGGCACCCTTCCTGGGGTTAATACCTGATCTCTATATGAGATACATAGATATTCAAATAATACATTAACGTTTTCCTTTATCACTCAAACACAGTAAAAGAGTTAAGAACATAATTTTAGCTTCTCAATTGACCATTTAACAATGTTATAATATATCTTCCTGATGGTTTCTTAATCTTCCTGAATTCCTTGACAAGAAACAAGCAATAATTATTATAAATGTTACATTAAAGTTGTTTTTCTAACAAACACTGATGTAGTAAAAATGTGCACATTTGACATATATATGTTTTTTAAAGAGCAACTTTATAGTTAAATATTTAGAGATTAATAAAGAATCGTAATCGGTAATTGTATTGGAATCAGGAAAAATATTGGAATCGTTCCATAAGACATGTTAATCTGACTATCTACAATTGAATATATCAACTTCTATGCACTTATTTTGGTGTACAGATACATCTTCACATCTCAATAAGAAGCTTTGTCTGTCTCTTCTGTTCAAGTCTTTTCAATGAATCTTCATACACCGTCAAGTTCTATAGACATTGCCGTGTCAACTGTGATAATAGGCCTGAATGTGTGCTTAAAATTTGGGGTTGGATTCACTCAAGAGTCTTAAATCGATTTAAGAAGGATGATTCCATTGGTCTGCTATACACAATTTTGAAATACTATTTTCTTTGGTCTGTCACACTTAATATTAAAATAGCATTTTTTTTGGTCTATCAAGCTTAAGTTTAAAATAGCATTTTCTTTAGTCTGTTAGCCTGTCACGCTAGAGTTTGAAATAGCATTTTTTTTAGTCTATTGGTCTGTCACAGTTAAATTTAAAATTAATTTAGGTTGGTGTAAAAACAATGTTGTTATATATATATATATATATATATATATATATATATATATATATATATATATATACTTGTACTTTTTTGTAGAAAAAGAAATCCCATACAGTGCTCTATTATTAGGGGAAAAACCTTTCTCGAAATAAGAGCAATATTTTTTTTGTATAATATATACAGGAATTTACATCGGTAGTCGGTACCGATGGTTTCAAGCCCGGTAGTTGAGGACTGCTCTTAATGTCCGCCTCAGGCTCTCTTCAGCCGACTCTCATCTCATTTATTTATACAAACATTGATGGCAACATATTTTGGCCTGAAGACGTAATCTCCCTAGCACGGGTGATTACAGAAACATGTATGCACATATGTAGCCATCAATGTTTGCATAAATAAATTTCATATACCTGCTCTGTTTACACATTGAGCACTCTTTGGTAGACACATATTGTTTCATTGGATGTACTTCTAGGAAACTAAACCCTACTGCCATAATATATATATGAATTCTTACGATGCTAGTTGGATATTTCCTCTTCTTTTTGAGGATTTTCCCCTAGCTGAAACAATATGTAAACTCATTCTGGACTCACAGTAATAAATTTCATATATATATATATATATATATATATATATATATATATATATATATATATATATATTGCAATTAGGAAGGGAAGACTTTTATGATCCATGATTAAAAGTAAATTTGTATATATATAAATATAGCTATATATATATATATATTCCTTTAATCTTCTTTCCAAAAAGAAGCAAAAAGGGGAACAGGAGAGGAAAGGAAAATAAATGGGGAGCCAACTGACCCCCATTTCTCTTTCTTTCGTCTCCTGTTCCCCGTTCTCCCCCCCCCCCATTTTTGGAGAGAAAATTAAAGGAATATATATATAGCTATATTTATATATATACAAATTTACTTTTAATCATGAATCATAAAAGTCTTCTCTTCCTAATTGCAATATTTAAATTTTGTATCCCTAAAAACATTAGGATATATATATATATATATATATATATATATATATATATATATATATATATATATATGGTTGAACGTCAAAAAACAATATTATTATTACACCAATAGCATTTTCTATGGTCTGTGAAGCTTAAGTTCAAAGTAGTATTTTTTATGGTCTGTTAAGCATTTTCTTTGGTTGCTGGTCTGCCACATTATAGTTTGCAATAGCATTTTTGTTCTGTTATGCCCAATATACATGGTTGTCCCCTAACCGGTGACCTAACACTGGTTACATAACAATCGGCTGATTTCAGATCAAATGACCTCAATTATCTAACCAGAATTATTTAGACATTTTGAAAAATCAATATTAAAAACATTTACGGGCATCGTGGTTGTAAATATACTTAAGGAATGAGGCAGGGGGGTTAAAATTTAAAAAGATCCAGAAGATCAGATAAAAAACATAATCTTCCTTTTTTTCAGTAATATATTTAAAGGGTGATGGAAAATTTAGAAACAAAAAAAAAATTTAATTAAAAAAAATTTAAATTAATTAAAAAATTTTAAAAATAATGAAGCAAGAGATTTTTTTTCAGTAAGATAATGTTATTTAAAAAAAAATAGACCAATTGATTACGAAATGAAAAGATGTATCAAATATTAAACTTTATTAATTTCAATTTTTCAAAGTAAAAGAGACCCATTTTAAAAACTGATAATATTCTAGGACCCTCCCCCTCCCCTCCGCTCACCACCTTCCACCAACCTAGAGTTTCATCCGCCTCAGTCTCAACTTCTTTTTATGTTCAAAATTAAATATTTACAAATAAAAAAATAAAAAGTTTCCTTCGTATCAAAAGAAATTTATTCATCTCTAAATATTTCAATATAGTCAATTCATGAGTATTCCCCATCCTTCATGAATACCCTCCCACCCATCCATCTCAGGGTTTTTTTTTTTTATTTAATTGCTTAAAATATTGGGAGATGGGGGGGGGGGGGCATAGATGAAAAAGAAAATTAAAATTTTTCTTAAATAAAATTAAGTCTATGATACTGATGGATTTCTTTTTTTGTTGTTGTTTTTTTAGATAAAAAAGGCGAGTATAAATAATTAATTGACATGTGTACGTGGGGAGTATGAATAAATAATTTTTAAATAAAAGATTTATTTTCTCATATTTAAAGTTTATATTTTTTGTCTATTCAAATTAAAGTATTAAAATATAATTAAAATTTTTTTTTTTTTATTAGTTAAACAGTTGATTTATTTAAATAATTTACTATGAGGGCTTTTATTAAAGTCTGTAATTTTTTTTTCCTTATATTTTTTTTTTATTCAAACCTAGCGTTGAGTTTTGGGGTATTATTATTTATTTGTTGGTATTTTTTATGCAATATATTGTTTATGCAAAAAGGTCTAATTACTTAAATAGTATGTAAAAAAATACTTTAATAAGTAAAATTATTATTTTTTAAATTTTGATATAATATTATAAATAAATGTTCAGTATATAATTATGTTTGGTTTTTATTTAATAGCTAATAAGTATTTTTTATTTACTAGCTAATAAGTATTTTAACTTTGCGTTTAATTTTTTAACATAATTATTCATTATTTGGTTTACTATGAGTTGAATAGATAATTTATTTAAATAAATAAATTAATATGAGGGCTTTTATTAACTTTTGCCCTTGTTTTTAAATGCCGACTAAATTCATTCTTAACGTTGAGTTTTAGGGTATTATTCTTATTCATTTTTGATAGATGGAAAAGTGGAGTGTACATGATTTATTGGTGTGGGGTATGAAGGAATTATTTTATAATATTAAATTAATTCAAAATCTTTTTTTAATTCATTAGTTAAATACATAACTACGAGGGATTTTAATAATTTCTATCATATTTTTTTTCGGTGTTTTTAAATGTCCACTAAATTCAAATCAGTGTTAAATTTTGGAGTGTTGTTATTATTATTGTTATTATTATTATTATTATTATTATTATTATTATTGTTATTATTATTATTATTATTATTATTGTTGTTATTATTATTGTTATTATTATTATTGTTATTATTATTATTATTTATATATTTATTTTTATTATTATTATTTATTTATTTATTTGTTGGATTACTCTTATTTTATTCCCAAAATGTTAGACACAAGATCAAGTGTTGCTTTGATGAAAGTGTTTCTGTGAAACGAACTGGATTTGAACTTGGCACATCCAGTTTTCTGGTCCGTGTCGTTAACCACTGAGCCACCGTCACTCTTGCTAGTATATTATTATACAATATAGTTTTTTTTTTATATACAATAAAGAGCTACTTCTTTAACATTTTTGAAAATTTTGATGTGTTTTTATGAGAAACTGTTAATAAACTTTGTGTTTAGCTTGCAGATATGAATATTTATTATTACATAATATAGATATTTATGCAAAAATAGATTTACTTAGTGTTTAGTTTATAGAAATTATCATTCATTTCCTAAGATTATATATACATATATATATATATATATATATATATATATATATATATATAAAGCTGAACGTCTGTGTGTGTGTGTCTGGTCACGAATAGGCACCTATATGGTTGACTATTATAGAAAACTGATCACATATAATGATAGAAGATGTATCGAGACACAGGAATGGGTACGTTAGATCTGGCATAATGATGATTCATTAAAATTGTGGGGTCTGCGTTCGCGCCTGGTCCACAAAGTATGGAAATAAAAAATTAAAAAATTAAAAACAAAACGTTTACAAGTGTTTTTGATATAGATGTACATAAGAATACTTTGATAAGTATGTTTTAACTTAAATAGGGATTGTATAAAAAAATTGTGGGGTCTGCGTTCGCGCCTGGCCTCCATAGAATGGAAATAGGCACAAACTTTAATAAAGACTTTTCATATCTATCTGCGAAAGTATACTTTGATAATTATGTTTCAGTTTGAAGAAATATGGTATAATAAAATTATGGGATGTTTGTTCGCGCCTGGCCTTCATAGAATGGAAATATGTCACAAAGTTTAACAAGGTTTTTTAATATAGATCCACAGAATATTGTGATAAGTGTTTGAGTGTGAACAGGTATGGTATAATAAATTATGGGGTTTGTCTATTTTATTTTTACTTTCATCATATTTTGCTTTGGTTTTGATACCCTGAAATTCGAAGCTATCTCTTTACAACCCTTCCTTTTCATAACCTATCATACTTTCATAGATCAGAGTCCATTTTGTGTAGGCTGTTTTTGAACCCAGTCAACGACGGGTACTTTTGCTAATATATATATATATATATATATATATATATATATATATATATATATATATTATACCATGAAGATGTTTTTTTTTGTTTGTTTAAAAATGGCTAATTCATTCTTTAAATTTAGCGTTTAACTTTTGGGTATTATTATCCTCTGTCTGGAACACTAGTAGTAGTAGTAGTAGTAGTAGTAGTAGTATAAGTGGTGGTAGTAATAGTAATTTTAATTATTTTCTTTTTAATAAAATTATTATAAAGTCGCTTAACAAATTTTTAATATTGCTAGAGCACATACCCTTTCTTTTTTAAATGACCACTTAATTCAAACTTAATTTTGAAAAAAAAAAAAAATGGCTAATTCAATATTAAAAGTTAGTGTTTAACTTTTAAGCATTTATTTTTTTTTTGTATGATACACCCCCCCAACTCGTTATTTAAAGATTTTTTTTTGTTTTGTTTTACTGAAACAAATAAATTATTATGAAGGTGTTTCACTTCCTTTCAGTAAGGGAGTCATTCCAAAAGTAAACTTTCTTATTTTTTAACTCAAAATATTGATGAGCGGCAAAAGCAGGAGTGGTACCATTAAAACGAGTGATCTTTTGTGCTCCAGAATTTATTTTTCTACATAGTCACCACCGTTCTTAATGCTCGTTTGCCAGCAATGAACGATGGCTGTGCATGAGATTTGTCATACGAGGGTCGTTCCAAAAAGCCTCCTATTCTTTCCAACTTAAAAGGTTAAAGAGCTATGAAGACAGGAGCGGTACTATTAAAAATAATGATTAATAAAGTTTTGGTTTCGGTTTCGATTATAAGGATCTATATATATACATATATTTTTGGTTTCGATTCAAGCTGATGCACCCAAGTCATATAGATATATTATTTTTTTTTTGAAATTGCAACTTGGTAATATATAAAAATTGATAGAACATTAACTCTATAATAAACAACCCTGGTGTCTAACTCTGCCCTGTGGGGAGGCATTGTAAATAGGTACAATAATATCAGAGCGTCTCTATTTATCCTGAACATCTACATAATGCAAACATCAATAGATTACATATGATTGAGTCCGCTGTAAAATACTCCACAAGTCCAGCTAGTTTTTTAATAATGCTATTATACGTTTGTTTTTGTTTATTTTGTAAACAATACTATTATAGGTTTTTGTTCTTATTATGCAATAAACATTTTTTATAGATTTGTCTTTTAATTTATTTTGTAATAAATACTTTTATAGATTTGATTATTTATTAGTTTTGTAAAAAATCATATTATAGATTTATTTTTGTTTATTTTGTAAAAACACTATTATAGGGTTGTTTTTTATTTTGTAATAAATATTTTTAAAGTTTTTTTTTGTTTATTTTGTAATAAATACTTCTTTAGAGTTTTTTTTAAATTTTGTAAAAATAATTTTATAGGTTTGTTTTTTTATTTTGTAATAAATATTTTTAAAGGTTTTTTTGATTTGTTTGTTTATTTTGTAATAAATATTTTTAAAGGTTTTTTTTGTTTGTTTGTTTATTTTGTAATAAATATTTTTAAAGGTTTTTTTTTGTTTGTTTATTTATTTTGTAATAAATACTTCTTTAGGCT